>NC_067463.1:11368333-11742500 GCF_025434085.1 Hippocampus zosterae | reverse complement strand
AACATGTTTTCTTTCAAAGTCAACTCAAGGCCCGTATTGTGGATCGTCAAATGGGCAAAACTTCGAAATGTATATTAGGCTGCATGTATTGACAAGAGTTAAAGAAAGAAATTACTGTATTTTCTGCACTATAAGGCGCACCTAAAAGCATTCCATTTTCTCACAAGCCGACGGCGCACCTTATAATTCGAAGCGCCTTATATATCGATCGGTATTTGGATTTCTTGGACGTAGCACTTTAAATGTTCTGCTTTGTTACAGCTGCAGCGGTTGTGAGCACTTTATATTTTAAAAAAAGCTGTATTGTATTGTATTGTATTGTATTGTATTGTATTGTATTGTATTGTATTGTATTGTATTCCCTTTAGCCTAGCTCTATCTAGTGGGTGCATAATGCAACTGCAGCCACTATTGTAGCTTCTATTCTACGCGCCTTATATGTTCCTGTTCCAAACATAGCTCATTAGTGACGGGACATCGATATTTCCTAGGGATGTTGTAAAAGTGATCGTTTGAAAGCATAAACACTCATTATCTGTTTCTTACTTTGTTAAATCATTGATGATCATTCGTGTGACAAATCATTAACATGATCGGTGTTGGAATGTTCCTTTCTTTTTCTTGTTGTTGTAGTTTTCTTGAAGTGATGGTTTTCTGAAATGACGTCCTTGCTCCCATGCTGTCTTGTATGTCAATCAACACCCCAAAAGGTCTGTGGGGTTTTTCAGTTCGTGCTTTTGAGTTTAAGTGGACCCACGTGACCTTTCGAGACTTCTGAATCCTACTTTATGTTCGTAACATGTCTCTTCCTGATTCATATTGATTAGAGTTCATGCAGCTGTGGCAGTAGCAGCAGGTGCATGAGGTGGAAAATACCTGAGTGCCTAATTGTAAGATTGCAGACTCGGGAATGTAAGGAATGTCACTGGGCATTCGCCGTTCGCCGATTAGCGCGCCAGAGGTCATGGAGCAGCAGTCGGGGTCAAGAGCCGGAGGTGGTGGTGGGTGGGGGGGTCAGTGGTGAAAGGTCAAATAGTCTGTCTGGAACGTGGCTTGGATTAGCCCGACGGCTGACGACTCAAACACACGGAGAAAGAACTGCTTCGCCTGCCTTTTTCCATTGAGCATCCAGTTTCCGTCCTCTTGTGAAGAAATGCCGCTGTAATATCTTCCTTACGTCTCCAAGCAGCTGCATCCGTTCTCAGCTATACAATCTCATTGACTTGCCTTTATTTATATCCGCACGCCCCTGTGCCTATGATGATATGATTAACACCTCATTTGTTGACTATTATAGCGCACACTCATAGGCACCGATGGTGGTTTGGTGGTTGTGTGTGTGTGTGGGGGGGTCGGGGGTGCGTGTGCGTGTGTGTGTGTGTGAGACTGAATTAAGTTGCAAGTGTTTCACTTTGCTGCAAACAATGTTTTTAGCGAGGCCTGCCGATGTGTTTGTGTGTCTGTTGAAGGGGGTTCAAATGTATCTTTCTTCATCTAACTATGCCATCGATGTATAGTGACAGGCAGAACAATGATATGCTACTCCAAGACAATCAACCTGTGCACTGCATGCACTTTTAGTCAAATTTTTTGTTGAATCCTGTGGTGTTGAGATTTTCTTTCTCATGTAAAATATGCATCTTGGCTCTTTAAAGGGTGGGAAACACTTAGATCAGTCACAGAACTGCACTGCATCATGCTCAAAAGTTGACTTTTTCTGGTATTTTAACCATTTTTATCAAAAGTCGTGGCTTGGTTAAAGTGGCTGAAACGATAACTCCCTCAAATGTACACCGTCATTCTCACATCAGTCTGAGGGCAGCGCAGTCAGCTTTCCGCCAATCTGAAGTCACTAGTGCCCCCTAAAGGCTGTCTGAACATTTCCTACTGTTTACCTGATGTTGGATTTTCCACAGCCAAATAACATTTGTCTGCCTGCACAAATGCAGATACTGTACTGAACTTAGACCCCCTGCCGTGTTGTTTGGAAGGAGTGCTTTGTATGCCCTGCAGCTTTCCTGCTGCATTTGCCAGAGGTCCTGCTATAAACAAGTGTCTCTGAGATGGCTCGGCTTTAATAACCCTCTGCCCTATGTCTTGTCTCTTTCTCTCCATCTCTCTGCCTGCCCTTTCCCTCTGTCCAGTGATCTCAGCGAGAACCAGATTCAAGGGGTTCCCAGGAAAGCCTTCAGGGGAGCTGTGGAAATAAAGAATCTGTAAGTTGGCGCCACTTTTGAGACTCATTGTGTATGAGTGTGTGTGTACGTACATGTTTGGGTGTGTATTTGTGTGTGTGTGTGTGTGTGTGTGTCTTGCCCCCATGTTTACTAATGTGTCTGTGCATCAATATTTAATTGCCTTAAATGTCATGTGCCTCCTGCTTGCTGTATTGACTGAACATTAATACCCCTGTGGATGTGTGCGCGTGTGTTTCCGTGTGCGTGTGTGCGCGCGCGCGTGTGTCTGTGTACGTGTGTGTGTGTACGTGTGCATGCATGCTTAACTGGCATTTGTTCAATCTCTGTTTTGCCTCAATCAGAGTTTTGATGATTAAAGATAATTGTTGGTGATTGTGGAAGGTAAAGTAATTTGCACAGCGGTCTTTTTGTAAATATGTATTGTTCAACATCAGATAATTTGGTTGAAATATTGTGCAATTATAATAAATGGACAAGAAATTGTCTGCATGTATGGAAAGAGAGAGAGAGACAGGGAAAGAGAGAGAGTGTGAGAGGAAAAGGGTAATGCATATAAATGAAGCCTCATATAGAAGAAGAAGGAGCGCATAGAACAGGAGGAAACAAGCACTAAGGTCTGCAAAGAACAAAGAGCTCCGGAGACAAAAGGCACTTGGTTTGACTTTCACCTGCAGGTAGTCTTCTCTGCAGGGCATATTAGCATTTTAGAAAACACAACTTGTCTTTTTTTGTGTGCGCATGTGTGCAGCCAGCTGGACTACAACCACATCAGCTGCATCGAAGACGGAGCCTTCAGAGCGTTGCGCGACCTGGAAGTACTGTGAGTCACAGTTTATGTAGGATGCTGTAGGTGCACACAACAGAACCTGCAGTTAAATTCATGCATGTAGTATATCCCGTTTGACCTCTATTGTCAATACATTTAGAGTTGACAGGCAAATTATCATACGCGTATGTATTTTTAGTCTTGATAATAATAACTGAAGTTGGAAGCTAGCAGATGTGTCCCGAAACGTAGTTTTGATGCCGATATTTAAAAAAAATTTTGAATTTTGGAATGGAATTTATAGCCATGATGTTTCCAAAAAGGAAAAAACAAAACAAAAAAACACCTGCTTGGCCAGTGTAATGTTCCTGGAGACAAATGCTGTGCTTGATTTGGTTGACGTCTAGATAATCTTAGAATCGTGGAAACTGAGATCAAAATAAATACCATAATGAAGTCTGTCCAAATGTAGATGTGTCCTGGCTTGAATCGTTGACAAATGCACCCTTATGCAAAAGCAGATGAGACACATTCGGCGAGCTGTGACCAACGATAGTCACACTATCCTACTATCATCCTACTATCATAACATATTATTGTGGTTTCATTGCGATGTGTCTCGAAATAACACACGGAATCAAGTCATGTGAGAGTTAATTGCGATTTTAAAAACAGAAAAAGTCATTTGTCTGTTGTCATATTGAATGTTGACAACACAGCTCATGATGTGAGCTCTGTGTGTTCTCAAAGTGTCTTGAACTTTGACACGAGCCGGCAAAAGTCAAATTCTTCAAATCTGTTGAATTGAAAGGTCGAATGGGATTTTTTTTAAGCGGTGGTGTTTCTTGAGGATTTAATGATCAAACTTGTCAACCAAATGTACTAATCGTCGCATTAGTTGTGCGTTGTGTTGGATATTGGCTTGCATGAGTTCTGCTGATTGTTTTTTGTTTTGTTTTTTTAACCTCTGCCTGAAATCATGCATGTGTCGGAAGGGCAGAATCTCGGATATAACTCTTATTATGGATGTCATGAGACTGCGCGCCCTTATATTGTGGATACGAGGCAGGCGTCGGTGATGTCAGAAGGTGTTTGCCTAGGCTGACCACCAATCAGCGCAACGAGGCAGAATTTTATGACGCTGAAAAGGAAGTGGAAGGAGAGTGACGTTGTGTTCTCTCCTCAGCACCCTCAACAACAACAACATCAGCCGACTGTCAGTGGCCAGTTTCAACCACATGCCCAAGCTGAGGACCTTGTAAGTTGCACCACAGAGTTCACAACAGCAGCCCCAGTGCTCATCTCACCCGGCTTGTTTGTACAATGGATTGCTTCATCTCACTTCTCCCCCATCGTGTACCTGCCTTTGCCTTTGCTGCACATCCTCAAATCTATTGTTTCTCTCTTCTCACCAATCACCCCCCCAAACCCCACCTCGCCACTTCTCTGCCCATCCTCCCCGCCCCGCCTCATACCCCCAGTCGCCTGCACTCCAACAACCTGCAGTGTGACTGCCACGTGGCCTGGCTGTCAGAGTGGCTGCGGCAGCGCCCCCGTTTGGGACTTTACACGCAGTGCATGGCCCCA
The DNA here is from genome assembly GCF_025434085.1 of Hippocampus zosterae. Taxonomy (NCBI): domain Eukaryota; kingdom Metazoa; phylum Chordata; class Actinopteri; order Syngnathiformes; family Syngnathidae; genus Hippocampus; species Hippocampus zosterae. Next base: position 11,737,949 of record NC_067463.1, on the reverse strand, counting down.
CCGCATTTGAGGGGCCACAATGTTGCAGAAGTGCAGAAGAAAGAGTTTGTCTGCTCAGGTGAGTTGGATTTTTCGCAATACAGGGTTGACTCGGATGTTTCGGGTTGCTTACCTGCACGAAGGCACAAGTATTTACTGTAAAACCGCTTCCAGAATTATCGGTCATGATGTAACGTCTTTGGACGAGATCTATGTTCAGCGCTCACTGCGGAGAGCTTATTCAATCACACAAGATGACTCTCATCCTGCTAACGAATTTTTTGAAGAACTTCCATCCGGTAGAAGATACAGATCGATACTTGGTAAAACTAGTCGCCATCGCGAAAGTTTTTTCCCTAATGCAGTCCGTCTTCTGAACAAAGATTTAAGCACAGAGTGTTTTAAGCATTTTAAGCATTGACTAGTCCAGTAATGTAATGTTTGATCCTAGCAATTTATGCATGCGTCCGCACCTGTTGAATTCTGTTATGTGTATACATATATAGCTAATAAATGATGATAATGATGATGATGATGATGTTGCTCAGTCCAATTCTTGGAAGGGGGAGTTACTGGAGCATAACCCAGGTGACTTTGGGCAAAAAGTGGGCTACAACCTGGGCACATGGAGACCACACTACTGCCTGTTTTATTTTATTTTAAAAAAAAAAGTTTCGAATCTCTGAGTAGCGTAGTGAAGGAGTATTTCCCGAATACTCTTCCCTCTAATTTAGCTTAATATTAGACTAAATTATCCATAGGTGTGAATGTGAGTGTAAATCTTTAATTTTGTTTCGATACCCTGGGATCAACTGGCAACCAGTTCAGGTTTCACCCTGCCTCTCACACAAAATCAATTGGGAAAGGCTCAAGCTCACCCACACCCTCAATGAAGACAAATGCAACAGAAAATGGATGGTTGGACACACTGTAATAATATATTGATCCTTTATATTCTGCACAGTCGACAGAAAGAAACATAGTCAAATGTCCGTCCGGAGTGCAGATTATGTGATGGCTGTATTGACTCTTCCATGCTCTGCACAAAAACGTTTGCTTTTTCTTATTGTCTCTTCCTTACTGTCTGTCCTTTTCAAGATGCGGATGAAGGCAAGTATTCAAGTTCCCATCGTATACCTTGGTTTCAACCACACACATTTCACCCGTGATTGGACCAAACATAATTAATACAGAATACAGGCATCTTTCCCTTCACGTTCTGTTGTTTGGCTCTTTCATTCTCTTCTTTTTGGTTGAATTCACATGATGGGGATTTATTGACAGGAGAAAAGCATAATGTTGGGCACGTGTCTCCGTTTAGGTTACCAGTCGTCGTCTTCGTCCTGCAGTGTGTTACAGTGTCCCGAGTCGTGCACCTGCAGCAACAACATTGTGGACTGCAGAGGGAAGAGTCTGACAGAAATACCCACCAACCTCCCTGAAACCATTACTGAGATGTAAGACTCGCACGCAGACACACTTCACTGCACATGAGACTCACGGGCTACTCTCAAATAACGTTCAAGACATACTCAGCAATGGGGATAATTCTCTGCTCCTTCGCTACGTGCCGCTCTATACCAAAATGTGTCATCTGCGGTACACAGTTTTCGCTCACAGCTTGTCTCTCTCACTGCAGTGGAATAAAACCACACAGCTGTGAAATGAGAAATCCCGGTCATGCAGCTCTTCTCTGATTAAAGACAGTAATGATGGCCTGAGCGAGAAAGAATTAAAAGCTCAATCTGAAGGACAAGGCAGATCATATCTTTATCTGAAAGCACGGCGGCTAGATTTAAAGTGGCAGAACCTGACTCGCGACTTGAGAAACCACTGGGGAAACTGACTGAACTGTGAGCGGAAATCTCCTCGCCCGTATGAAATATGTGGAAGCTTAGTTCATATGAACTCATTCTGAAGAAAATGAATTTGGTGTTTAAGATGTTTATGCGAATGACAACGACCAGACGTGGAATTGAAGAGGAGAATGAATGAGCTGTGTCACATACATTGCCACGTTACTCGATTCGCTGTCGAGCCTCACCACTGACGCTATAAACTCACGGGGAATAAGTCGACAGAATAGTTCCATTGTTTAATACAACGAGATACGTTTGCTGAAAAAGATGTACGTGCTTTCGTTTGTTCAACCTCTGCGGCATTCACTGTGAGAGATGTCACGCAATATATTTTCAGTGACTGAATGATAACTTTTTGATTGGCATTGGCCTGTCTCACTCTTGCCCGAAAACGTGTCACCGCAATTACATTGACGTCTTATAAATGCTCGTGCTTTGAATTCATTGTGGGGATTTGGGCTCAAAGATTAGGTCTGACTCAACAAGGCCCAAAAGGTGACCCATCTGTGACTTCTGTGGGAATTAGAAAATACTTGAATGGGACTCAGTTCAACTGATTTTATGTCACTGCTGTGCTAAAACGTGATTAGGCAAATAACCCTCTCTTGTGGATAGCCGTGAAACACCAAAGTCTATTTTGGCACATGGTGTGGTCTCAGACACGTCTCCAGTGATTTGTTACAACGGGTCTTGTACTGGTACAGAGTTATTGTTGTAACGCAATACAAAATAAAAGAATGCAGACTTCAGTTTATGACTGGCAGCCATATTCCAGTGCTCTGATTGCATGCACACATTTGGCGTCTTAAAACACACCACTGGCGTTTTGGAGCCATCGTTTTACCACTAATAGTCGGGTGGTCAAAATTCATGACGATGGATCTTAATAGCGATGATCTACTGTATGTGCAGAAATGATGAAAATAGGAGATGATTCCTTGCCTTTGTGGGATGAACTCTTGTTTCCTGGCTCTGCCGCCAAATCCGATCAAAATCATTCAAATCCGCTCCACAAAACATTTTCTTACAATGAAAATAAAACTGCCATGGTGCAGGCACAACAGCGCCGTGAATGCACAGCAATGCGATGCAGTGTAAATGTAAAACAAACTCACTGGCAGGCAATATTTCACAGCCCAGTAGTTGGCTTGCAACTGGTAGCTCTCATCACAGTGATGCAAAATGTTTTGCAAATGCTCTGTCACTGGAGAACCTCCCTAAACTTTGGCAGCCATCATCAAAGGGACTTAGAGTATCACAAATTATTTGTGCAATGCCGGCGGCCTCCAAAGCACCCTCCGTAATTAAGAATAGCGAAAAAATTTTCATGTCAAATGATCATCCATCAATGGTCTGTGTATGTTTGGTTCCAGACGATTGGAGCAGAACGCCATCAAGGTGATCCCAGCCGGGGCCTTTTCTTCTTATAAGAAACTGCGAAGAATGTGAGTAGAAGGGGAGATGTTCTAATCATACTGACCTGTATTACAATCATATATACACTGCTCTGCAATTCATTTTTTAATTGCAATTTTTTTTCACTATTGTGCTTTCGACAGCGACCTGAGTAACAATCAGATTTCAGAGTTGGCTCCCGACGCTTTCCAAGGTCTGCGATCCCTCAACTCTCTGTAAGTACTCACCATGTCGCCCTTTATTAAGCAAATGATGTGCATGTCTTTTGGCCAATCCAGCAGCATCACTCACAAACATGGACTAATAAATAGCGGAGCAAATTTTGGCTGACTCACAAGCAATCGGATTGAACCCAGGGACAAATGTTTACACGGCCTGTCTGATAGAGGAGAATGTGACCTGGAATTGACTTCTAAATATTTGCAGTTCAGGCTGGGGAGACTTCTCCACAATGCGTCAGCGTGTCAAGTAAACGAGATCGAAGCAGATATTTGATGGCTAATCTCCGTGCTCTTTTGAGGAGAACGACCTCATCGCTGGCCCAACGGTCAGGTTTGCGTGTGAAGCCGCACAGAGGCAGGCGAGAGGGTGGGAGGCAATGCCGGGTTATTGTGTGAAGGAGTTATATTAAGATCTCGTCTCTCCAGAATCAATAATTCATAAATGCGGAATTGCTGAATGGAGGCTTCTGCCACCTCATTACACTTTCAGCACCCGGCCGACGAATGGGACACCCACCTTCGTGCTGACACATCACTTACAGTACGACTCCGACATTAGGCCGCTGTACGTCTACATTGCGTGTTTTGTCGATTTAAGTGAGCCATCGATTGTGTCGGTGCTGCACTGTTTCCCAGCCTCAGGTTTCCCAGGGGTTGCCACTCAGCACAATGAAAGAAAAGACAATTGGAAACACATGTCTGTACACACACAGCATCACGATAACCGCATTTGTGCGCTAAGGTATTTTGTTGAGCAAGTAGTTTGTGTTCTTGACCTGCGTGTGAAGTAAGCGTAAAGAGTCTTTTTTTTTCCGATGACAGCGTACATTCCTCATGGCGTGATGGTCGGCAGATTTATAGAGGCTTTTGTTTCACCACTCAATATACTTCATGTCTTAAATATGTTGACGTGAATGGAGGTGTTGGCATGTTGTCAGAGCTTAAAATCCTGGAAATGGAAAAAAGGGTTCTTTATCAAGGGTTTTGTTTTGCCATGTGTTCTTGCCTCTGTGTTTTTTGGTTGTGGTACCGTACTGTGAAGGAATCTTAACAAAAGGGGAGTTTACACTTCTCAAACTGCGAGTAAGATTTGAATGTAGCCTCAATTCGCTGCTCGAGTCTCTGAACAAAGCGTACACTCACAAGAAACATGCTTTGTGCGAACGTGCTCGTGAACAAGCCAACCTTAGCGACGGCTGCTACATCACTAGCATGACTTACTCTTGATAAGAGTGCGGCAAAACACAACGCGTTACCTGTTGACGTTGACGTTTTTGGAATGTACTCTTGATTAAAAATCAAAAAGAAGTGAGACACTTACCTGTCGAGAAGATTCGCATTGGTACGGAATCCTTAGCACCTGGAACTCCACCTTTGAAAGGCAACTTCTACATGTAACCGAGGTGAGCTAAAGTGCTTGCCGAGTGATTCTCACTCCCTGATGCCTTAACGAGATCTTTCCATTTTTTGACTTCCATTTGAACTTGTGAGGACAGTTTGGTGTGTGTTCAAATCCCAGCAGTAGCTGTGGCTGGGCCGCACAGGATACAAATGTCACAAAAACTGAAATTGGGATTGTTTTTGCTATTTTAACACCACACTCAGTCAAAACAGTTGGGAACAGCACACATGAAATCCTCTATTTTGTCGGGCTTGCTCAATCATCAACTAGAAGTGTTGACAAAATAAATGTAATGGTCTTACCTGATGTTTACGTGACAGGTTTGTGTATTCTGGCATTCACTTACCAAAATTATTGCGATATTCTCGCTATGTTATGACATTTTTCTGTGAAGTTTAAGAGAGAGATAGAGGTGGATAGTGATGTTCATTTCTGCCAAAAGATACCTTTTAGTAAGAGATGGATGTGAGTGGAAAATATGACGGTATATAACCAAAAATATAATAAACAACAAGGTCTGAGGAATGCTACTGAGGAATGCGAGTCAGTTAATTTCCCAGAAATAAACAGAGCGCTCCGGACAAGATCATATCTCGTGTTATGATTTCTTTTAGATGTGGAAAGGTTAGCGCATACTTCTGATGTTGCGTACAGTACTATATAAACCACGAAAGAAAAACATTTATGTGACATTTTAAAGCAATAGGTTTGTATTTTGTACGAATTTAATACCTGGCAATGGATACGGTGAGCATTTAGATGCTGATCTTGACATTGAAATCATCAAATCCCTGTCTCAATGAATTTACGAGTATGAATGGCAGACTATTTAATAACTGTCCCAATGCCTTGACCTCCCCCTTCCCTCCACCTTTATTTGTATTTATGAATGTGGTTTCACAAGCATGTATACCCTCTTATGTGGCTTCGCCAATGATATTGAAATTCATTTAAATGCGAGTCAGCACACACCTGCCACCATTTAAAGTGTTTTTGTTTAACCCGGAATAAAGTTCAGCTTTTCTTCTCGGCTTTTCTTCACATTTTTGCAATCTCATCTTACAGCGGAAGTAATGAATGATCTGCAGACAGTTTTCACAGTACCGGAAAACTCTCATTGTTCATAGGTATCAAGTCAGGAAAAGGGTACCAAAGAATTTCTGAGGTACGGTATTAATCATACCATAAAACACCGGCAAGAAGGTCAATAGCAGGTGGAAAAAATACCGCAAAATAGTGACTTTGTGGAGAACTGGACATCCCTCCAAACTGATTTAAAGATGAGATGAAAACTGGTCAGGGAGGCCACCAAGATACCGACAGTAACGTTGAAAAAGCTTCCAAAAATTTCCGCCTGTTTATTACACGTGACAAAAACCTCTATCTTAAGTCTTAAACCTCCTTTTTTTAAAGGGAAATAAAAACACTTGAAATCTCCTGAACTCGTGTGGGAAAATGTGTTATGGTCCGATGAAACCGAGGCTGAACTATTTGGGCCATAATTCATAAAAACTTTTTGGTGCAAATACAACTCTCCTGATCTCTGGAATAACACCACAGTAAAGTACTGTATGGTGGTGACAGTGTCATGCTTTGGGGCTGTTTTTTTCTTCAGCTTGAACTTGGACCGTAGATAAGGAGGACAAGGAATTAGAACCATTTGGAAATAGCAGTCGGTATTAGTAGAAAACCTTCAGGCTTCTGCTAGGAAACAACAACACGCGAGGAACACCCGATGGGAACATCTGAACTCGATTTGGGAGTTATCTGACAGAGGCATTTTAATTGTTGGCAGTTGTTTGCTGACTCCTATGTAACATGAGTTTCAATTTGATCGGATAATCCTGAACACAGTCACATGCTCAGTTATTGCATACATGTGATTTTGTAATTTTTTTTAATCTGCAAAATGTCTTTTTTGAGACTTGACTGGTACTCGTAAGAGAGGACACACAACTCATACTCTGGCATCCCTTCACTGGCTCCCTATATATTTTCACTTCTTTTTAAGATCCTATTATTAGTTTTCAAATATTTAAATGGCCTCGCCCCACCTTACCTCTCTGAGCTCCTCCACCCCTACGCACCTGCGCAATGTCTCAGGTCTGCGGACCAGACACTGTTAGTCAGGTGCCAAGAACTAAGCGGAGGCTCAAAGGGGATCAAGATTTTTCCATTGCTGGTCCATCTCTTTGGAATGACCTCCCACTGAACGTTTGTCAAGCCCCCTCGCTACCCATTTTTACAACTTGTCTTAAAACGCATTTGTATTCTTTGGCTTTTGACCCAGCATGAGACTTGATTTTTAGTTTGTCTGTTTTTGTGCTTTCTACTATCTTTGTTATTAATTTATGGTTTTATTATTTGTTGTTGGTTGGCGTTATTTTTATTCCATGGACAGCACTTGGAATACAGCGGTGGTTGTTTTAAAATGTTCTATAGATACGGTTGAGTTGAGTTTTTTTTGTATCCATTGTAGATATATTATGCATCATCTTATTAAAAATCTGAATAATAATCTTTTTTTTCATATGTTTGTTCTCCATAGCGTTCTGTACGGCAATAAAATTACAGAGATCTCCAAAGGGCTGTTTGAAGGGCTGTTTTCGCTGCAGCTTTTGTGAGTAGACGCACATTCCCGCCTTTTTATTGGCATGCACTTTACAACCGACGTTCAGCTGAAAGTGGTCATTGCGATGAATGAAATCGTCGCAGCTGACCTAATAACACAGAAAACATTCATTGGCGAATCATAACGGAAAAGGCCATCGTTGTCATGATTCACCAAATTTCAATGCACCTTTCCTATCTTTCAGGTTGCTGAATGCGAATAAGATAGCGTGTCTACGTGTGGATGCCTTTCAGGACCTCCACAATCTCAACCTTCTGTCACTATATGACAACAAGCTCCAGACCATCGCCAAGGGAACCTTTGCATCACTGAGGGCCATACAGACGCTGTATGTCAACAAACTCTTACCATTGAGCAAAACAAACTGAACACTGCGCACTCGTAATTATCTCAAGTAGATGTGTAGGAATGTTTGGTTATACAATACAATACAACTTTATTTATATTTCAGACCAGACTTGTGAGAATCGTCACAACAGCTGCAACTGGAACAAAGCACTTTACATGTACATCTTAAAATCACAATAATGTGACAACAACGTGGAAAGAGTAAATTAAAAACACAAAGTAATGATACCAACTGACATACTCTCGACACCAGAAAACAGTAGAATAGTGGCAGTCTCACATTGGGTCGAAAGCCACAGAATAAAAATGTGAATAATAAAAATATATTCAAACGAGTTTGAAAAATGGACAGCATTTAAATTAAATGGAGTTTTTATTCTAAGCTGTGGCATTTTATTTGGGAAAAAAATGGTGGGACTATTACAGGCTTTCCGTGATCAGGATTTTGGAACCGATCGAGTTAAGAAAAAAATAATAACCAATGACCGAGCCGATCAGAAGATGGACCATTCCATATAATCCATTTAAACAAACTTCTTTACTCAATGTGCAGTCGATCCCGCTATTCACCGCTATTGGCACCGGACCGTCTTTACAGATTTGCATATAATTGGACATGTAAGAAAATATACTCAAAAGCCTGCACCAACTAGAGTATTCATACACAATTATATTCTAAATGAAATCACTACTCTGTATTACACAGAAAACAAGTGATCCAAAACAAGTATTAAACAGTATCGTGGCATCCTCCAATACTTTGTGCTTACATCATGTAACACAAATACCTGATATGATTCACAAACCTTTGCAGGCCAACCTTTAACCTTTTGACAGCTTCCATGAATTGTGTATTTATGCTTAAGTGCACTCTGTGTGTGTGTGTGTGTTTGCCACAGACATTTAGCTCAAAACCCATTCATCTGTGACTGCCACCTGAAGTGGCTGGCCGACTACTTGCAGGACAATCCCATCGAGACGAGCGGCGCTCGCTGCACCAGCCCTCGGCGGCTGGCCAATAAACGAATTGGACAAATCAAGAGCAAGAAGTTCCGCTGCTCAGGTACGAATGAACACACAACGTGACAGACCTCCGGGGTTCATTGTTCATCCTCTCCTCTGACTGAACATTCACCCACGCACACGCGGGCAATCATGATATTCAAACTGACAAGACCCCCCCCCCCCCTCCCCCATCTTGCTCTCATACTGTTTCTTCTTGCTTGGGATTTTCCCTCAGACATTTTTTCTCTCAATGTATACACACACACACACACACACACACTTTTTTGAAATCCAGTCATCATTGTGTTGTTTCCTTCACCTTTACTCTCTCTTTGTTTCCCTGCAATAGCTAGAGAGCAATATTTCATCCCAGGTATTGTACATCAAGCATGTGTGTACGTGTGAGAGCGGAGTGTGTGTCAGCCCCTCACGGGAAAGTCCTGCCTTGGAGTGCCATGCTTTCACAACCTTTCCAATTCTTGGCGCAACATTGCACATTTTTCACACAATGGTGTAACTTATGCTACGTCTACATGTATGCAAATACTGCTTACGTTCCCCACCATTATTGTTCCAAAAGAAGCATTCTTTCCATGTGAACTTGCAATTTCTATCAGTTGCCAACTGCTAATTGACCTATCAGAAGTCTGCAAAAGCAACACTGGCCCTTCTGTTCCTCAGTATCATGAGGAATAAGATTGTGTATGTACTTATGTGCACTTATGCTAAACAACTTTATTCTTTTAACATTTTTCTTGAACAAGTCAGACTTTATTCTCATAATATTAATACTATACAGGTCGGTGGCTGTCCACCCCTGGCCATCAATAGGAATCGGCGCTTGTTGGTCATCGCCCACTCCCAATAATGGGTCGATTTCTTTCATTTTTACTTCTGCCCTTATAGTCTTTTCTAGTTTTCTCTCTCTAAATGGAGATGTTCAAAAGTTATTTTTAGAAAGTGTGTTTTTCAAAAGCTTAGTTTTTATTGCCCAAGAACAATTTCTGTGTGGAAGAAAAGTCACACTGCATGGAAATATGTGCATTTTTTCAAAATGGCTGTGTTTGTGTGAACTCACGCTTGAAAGCATCCAGAAATTATCACATGCAGTATTAATCACACTTATTGCACCCATTCTAATGATAATAGTGACAATTTACTTTGCAAACTTTGCATGCCAGACTTTCTGCACACGCACGTGGACCCGTGGAGCAATCACACAAATTTTATTAACCAGCAGCCCACCTCACAGCCACAAATGAAAAGGCGTCACGGCCGTGTATCAGCTTTGTCTCTTTTGTCGGCTGTGTAACATCAAAAGGTCGTACGCTTGCCGTGCACAGAAGGGTGCTGGGAAATATGCAAATCTGACATCAGTTGTAGAGATGCTGCTGGTGGTCATTAACTGCAGCATTCAGCACAGAGAGCACAGTGTGTGTGTGTGTGTGTGTGTGCGTGTGTGCGTGTGTGTGTGTGTGTGTGTGTGTGTGTGTGTGTGTGTGTGTGTGTGTGTGTGTGTGTGTGTGTGTGAGAGTGGGTGGGTGTGGTTTGGGGGGGGCACGTTGCTCGCGCGTGTGATGTGAGCGTGTTTTCACTGCGGTCATTACTCTAACTCTGAAGCTCACCCGGGGAACAGAACCAGATAACACACGCAGAGAAACGCAGAATCTTTTAAAATTGAAAGTTTATTAATCATTCATAACAGATCATTATGAATACAATCCTTACATGCGGCACAAAATTTTTAATTCCGTTGTTGTTAGCGGTTTCAATCATTGAAATTCCGCATGTTGTGAATCATTTCACTCGGTTAACTTGTTAAAAGCTAAACGTTGTGCAATGCTTGCACGGAAGCGTGTGTGGATTCGATACATCCACACAATCGAAGGCGATTCTATCCAAGAGTTGGATTTGATTGAAAGGCAGCTGTACATTGAGTGAAAATGTTTATTTTTGTGGTTGCAGAGCGAGTGAATCAGTGTGTGTTAGATGAAAGTGTCATGTTTTGCCAACACGCCCGTGTGTGCGCGTTCAAATGAATTGCCCCAAACAAAAATAATAATGAATGAAATATAGAAAATCCCTGCCTGTAAAAACAAACGGAGGCCAAACTTTATTTTCTCCGCTTTTTCTCAGTCTGCTTCCTGCTTGAGTGAATAAGTCAATTCCCTTCTTCTCTCCTTTGTACTGCCTCTCTCACACACTCAGGAGTACACCATGTCGGCTGTAAGTAACACGCACACACAAAATAGACGCCATTTGGCGTCAAAACACACCTTACTCTGTCCTTTGACCTGACCCCTGTGCCTCCCCGTATACGTTTATAAACAAGATGACGGGCGGACCAAACACTCAATGGTTCATCTATTTTTCTGTGTGTGTGAGAGTGTGTGTGTGTTTGTGCGTGTGTGTGTATGTGTATTCCTAAAAGACTGAGCTTCACTTGGTTTCAATGGCGCTGTAACCCTCTTCCCACTCCTACAATCCCTTCTACTTCCTGTTTCTTGTGCCTGTGAATCCGGACGTCTTTCTGCATTCCAGAGTTTGCTTGTCACGCCTTCTTCCCAGTTCCGACTTCCTCCACCTCTTCCTCCCTCCCTCCTCCTCCTCCCCCGTCCATCCCTCGCTACCTCTTTCTTTCCTTCTTGAACTCCTTTCCATTGCATTTCTACCGAACTGACTGGCGTCTCCTCCCATCGCTCTCTCTTGACAAGACGATTCTCACAAGTTTGGTCTGAAAACAAATAAGTGGAGATGGTGGTGAGATTTGTCAATGCTGTCATGATGCTTTATCGTCCTAAAACTGAAATAAGAATAAGGAATCGAACCGTCATTTTTGTAAGTGCACCGATTTTTAATTGGGCAATCGCACACCAATTTCCACCGACCCTAATTGAATTGAATCTATATAGAGGAATGTTTTTGCCATGTTATCATACAAATAATTCTATTCATAAACCTCTCTCGTGTTAGCAATGCTGTAGAGTGGAACCTATTTGACCATATTTATTTTACGATAGAGGCATGTCACCAGTTGTAATCAAAGCATCTCACTGTTCCAACATCCATCCCCATGGCTAGTTAAAATTGGCCGTGTGATACAAATTTCTGTGCAGAATTTCATTTTTTGGGGGGGCTAGCAAACTTTGTGGGAAATGACTCTTCCTGTTCCTCTCCTTTAACCCCCCCAACCCTCCACCCCCCCGTTCTTGGCTCGCTGCCACTCCCCTCCCCACCCCGTGTTCCAGCGGAGGAGCAGTCAGTCAGCAGGTTGTTCCTTTGTGCTTGATCTAACCATGTGGCTGCCAGGTTCCTAAAAGTGGAACATGGTTCTGTCAAGCACCATGGAACGGCCCTGCCAATCCCTACAGCATGGCCAAGGTGCAAGACACAGCAGTCTGTCTCCCACAACCGCGTGCGTGCGTGTGTGTGCGTGTGACACGAGCGTTTTGAATTCAACTTCTGTGTTTGACAGGGTGGAACGAGCTTTGTGTGTATGGGAATTTTTGTTGACCTTCGAGGCGATTACCAGTCAATGCTGGGGTTTGACTCTTGCATGCTGGTCTTGCTGGCAGCTCAAGTGACACTCCGCTTGCGATTGTAACCAGGTACGGAGGATTACCGCAGCAAGCTGGGAGGGGACTGCTTCGCCGACCTGGCCTGTCCCGAGAAGTGCCGCTGCGAGGGCACCACCGTGGACTGCTCCAACCAAAAGCTCACCAAAATACCAGACCACATCCCTCAATACACTGCCGAACTGTGAGTCACTTACCAAGTTCATCCATCACCGTGCGGCTTTCCGAAGAGATTGCATCAGCCTTCATCTCTATCTCCTTCTTCCTTGTGGTTCTCCTCTCAAGCATTTCTGTCTCTGTTTCTCTCTCTCGTTCCCCTCAGGCGTCTGAACAACAATGAATTTACTGTCCTCGAGGCGACAGGGATCTTCAAAAAGTTGCCCCATCTGAGGAAGATGTGAGTCAGGCATGTCGCGAGTCATAGAAGCAATAAAGAAGTCACGTTCAGGTCATGAAGAGAAAACAGCCGTCTTTGCAGGGGCTTACTTCCTCATCTTTTTTGAATGTTAGCTGAATTCCCCGTTTGCGCCCTCAAATGTCTCACATGACTTTCATGTTTTCTTTGCTCTTCCTTTCTGCTCCTCCTACACAAGTAACCTGAGTAATAATCGCATCACTGACATCGAGGAGGGCACTTTCGAAGGAGCGTCGGGGGTCAATGAGCTCATTTTGACCTCCAATAGATTGGAAAATGTACATCACCGCATGCTGAAAGGACTCGGTGGCCTGCGCACAATGTGGGTATACACGCGCGCGTACACACACGAGCACACGCGCACACACATTGTTGCATTTGCAAATTCACCATCTGGATAAAAGGTTTCAATGCAACTCTTAATCAATTTGTCAATTAAAAAAAGGATGGAGCCCTAGTTCCAAATTGAACCTGAATTCTTCATCCTCCAAACATCAAAGTAATTTGATGTTTGACGACTAGAAGAGTAGATGCGACATTTTATTTGTTTTTTTTCCTACGAAAGATCTATACTTCCTCTTTTGTGGGAACATTTGGGAGGAAGGCCCTTTTCTGTTCCCAGTGTTCATAGTAAGGTCCAAGAAGTCTGGTTTGAATGAGTTTGAGGAAGCCCTGACCACTACACCATGAAATATACTTCTCCTGAAAAGTATATTCGGCTTTCGGCTGAAGTATATTTGGCTTTCTTGAAACATTAAACAGTTGGACATGCAGTTCAAATGTTTGCAGGTCTAATTAAGTTCTAAAATGAATATGGCACACTTTTTGCCCCGAATGATCGACATCAGTGATTCTCTAATTGCAATAGTACAGTAACCGACGGCCGGCCTTACATCATCCGCAAGCGGAGAGCTTCTTGCAGTAGCTTATAAACGCGCTTCGTTCGCATCGATCTCCTACATGAACTCCAGAGAGTCCATTTATTCTTGCACCATGAAGACCGCACACCTCCTATGCAGGATTTAGAGGCAAGAATCGGAGCCGGTTTCATTAGCTGGGAAGCAAGTTTGCTGTGGTCACTCCCACAACGGTGCAAATGGCCGTTTGTAACTATACAAAAATGCCAGAAGATGTGGTGATACTGTGTAACAAATCCAGTCAGAATATTTGATTGTACAAATGTTTAAACAGCCATTTTAAACGAGTGTGTGTTTGTATGTGTGTGTGTGTGTAGCATGCTGCGAAGTAATCGCATCAGCTGCGTGAGCAACAGTAGCTTTGTGGGTTTGAGCTCTGTGCGTCTGCTGTCGCTCTACGACAACCAGATCACCTCGATGAACCCCGGCGCCTTTGACACACTGCACTCTCTCTCTACTCTGTGAGTACAAACAGTAAATGTCAAATACATGAACGAATCAAATAAACGCTTGACTGGTCGCCTTCGAATCTCTAGCAACCTCCTGGCCAATCCGTTCAACTGTAACTGTCATCTGGCCTGGCTTGGTGATTGGCTGAGGAGGAAACGCATCGTCACGGGCAACCCTCGCTGCCAGAGTCCTTACTTCCTGAAAGAAATCCCCATTCAGGATGTCGCTGTTCAAGACTTTGCTTGTGAAGACGGTAGGATGGAGCGAGAATTGAGCTGCATCTCTTGCCGATATACTTGATCAGCTTTTTTCTGTTTTCTTCTACGGTGGTAGCCAGAGTTGGGAAGATTCATTTGTCAGTGTAATTAGTTGCAGTTACCCTGTTAAAAATGCCATAGTGGTGTCACTAATTCACATACTTCTGCAAAGCAATTTAACTCATATTTTTTAATTACTTTTTGATTATTGTTGTTTTATTATTTGGTATAACTGTTAAAGATTTTCCCATTTTAAGACATGATGGTGCTCATGCTATTTGTCGTGGATACGTCTCTCTTAGCAAACATTGCAAATCAGAGATACAGTAAGTATAAAAAAGTAACGTAAATAGTTGCCGCAGTAAGTGTTTTGTGTGTGTGTGTAAGACTTGTGTTCAAAGAAAGCACCTGTCCTTCCTCTGTTCTCCCTGACTGTCTCCATCAGGTCATGATGACAACAGCTGCTCTCCGGTGCTGAGGTGCCCGGCGGAGTGCTCGTGCCTGGACACGGTGGTGCGCTGCAGCAACAAAGGTCTCACCACTCTGCCCAAAGGCCTGCCTAAAGAAACCACCGAGCTGTGAGTGACTTCATTGATTGTACAGTATATTGCAGGCTTTGCGACAGGCCCATTTATCATCGGTCAGCCTGTTAACATTTCATGAGATTCAGTTTGGATGTCACTCTACTTTTTTTATGATGTCCAAAATGCCACATAATGATGATTTCATGTCTTTAATTAAGATAACATACTTGCAAACTCCACAAAGGAAGGCTGAAGCTGGAATGTGAACCCCAAAACTTGGAAGTGCATGTCAGACGTGGTAACACACATCCTGCCTCGCCTAAATTATCAGCGCAATTAGGCAAAAACCGTGAGGCATTTCATCATGCCATTTCTCATTATTAACATAAGTGATTCATATTCTGGTTTGATAAGAGAAGGGCACTATTTCAGCTTGATGCATGTGTGTGTGAAATCAAGCTGAGGAGACAGTTACTGAACTCTAATTGGATGCCGGTGGGAATATTAAACTCTGGTGTTTATTGTGGCTCGTGCTGAAATGACTGCACACTCTGCTGGAGAAGAGGAATTTACCACATGATTAAATAACGTTTTTCTTCCTGCTCATTTGCTCTCTCTCTCTCTTTCTTTCTTTCTCTCTCTTTCTTTCTCTCTCTCTCTCTCTCTCTCTCTCTCTCTCTCTTTCTCTCTCTCTCCCCCTCTCTCTTTTATCTCTGTCCGCCTGTCAGGTATCTGGACGGGAACCACTTCACTCAGGTTCCTGTGGAGCTCTCCGATTACAAACACTTGACACTCATGTAAGTGTCAGTGCTCGCATTCCGCATTTACATGGAGGCCAAAACTAACCCAATGGTATTTTGTCAGCGATCTGTGCCTTATCACTTGGAATGCATGCACAACTGAGTGAAGAATAGAATTATATTCCGCAAAAGGATTGTGCATTTGCTGAGGCATGTGTTGACAGAACGATGTGGGTGAATGTGTGTGTGTGTGTGTGTGTGTGTGCGCGCGCGTGCGTGTGTGCATTTGAATGTGTGGGTGTGGGTGTGTGTGTGCGCGCGCACTTGTTATTGTTTCCTTTTCAGTGATTTGAGTAACAACCAGATCAGCACGTTGTCCAACCACAGCCTCAGTAACATGTCCGAGCTGCTTACCCTGTGAGTCTGGCTTTACATCAACCCCTTTGTTGTTGTGTGTGTGTGTGTGTGTGTGTGGATTACAACTTCATACGTCTTCAGCTAATACCCCTTCTAATCGAGTGATCATAAAACAACAATTAAGAATCAGAACAACTGATAAGAACCATGTCAACCAAAAAGGCCCGCATGTTTGTGTGTGTGCGTTTGTGAGTCATCAATATCTGCTTCTGTCCAGATCAAAGGGGACAAGAGTGTGACTAAAAGCATAATATCTCTTGCTCGAAATAATGCCCCCCCCCCCCCAAAAAAAAGTCGTTTCTTGTCCCGAGTCTGTGCTCATTTCTCCGTGCCAACATGTTTTATTTGTGTCGGAAGAATCCTGAGCTATAACCGTCTGCGCTGCATACCAGTGAGGGCCTTCGACGGACTCAAGTCTCTGCGCTTGCTGTGAGTATCATCAAAGTTGAGCTGTAGTACAACAACGGAGCCAGACCTTTCTCACAAAACTCTTCTTCTCAGATCCCTCCATGGAAACGATATATCGCTCATACCAGAAGGAGCCTTCAAAGACCTGTCATCACTTTCACACTTGTGAGCAACACACACACACGATTGCAGTGGATGAGTATAAAACTGCATCGAGCTGTTTCTATCGCACCACTCACGTAGGCATGGCTGCCCGCCATCATCGTATCATTGCATTTGATCAACCACAATGAAAAGAATAGTAAAACTGTGATGGGGAAAAAACGTGAGGAAAGAATACACGCAAGGAAATAGAAATAATATCGCAAAAATAAAAATGAGTGAATCTCGCCAGAAGTGTACACAAAATGCTGAGACCTGCAGTCTGCCTTTTGTGACCTGCCAGTGGAGTATGTATTTGATGAAATGATTCATTTTTCAGTATTTCAAAGATAAGTTAATGCTGGGTCCACAATTTCTAATAATGTAGACGTAAAAAGATTATGCAGGGGTAATTTCTAAAGAGGGCGGCCTGGTAGTCCAGTGGTTAGCACGTCAGCTTCACAGTGCAGAGGTACCGGGTTCGATTCCAGCTCCGGCCTCCCTGTGTGGAGTTTGCATGTTCTCCCCGGGCTTGCGTGGGTTTTCCCCGGGTTCTCCGGTTTCCTCCCACATTCCAAAAACATGCGTGACAGGCTGATTGAACACTCTAAATTGTCCCTAGGTGTGAGTGTCAGCGTGGATGGTTGTTCGTCTCTGTGTGCCCTGTGATTGGCTGGCAACCAATTCAGGGTGTCCCCCGCCTACTGCCCGGAGACAGCTGGGATAGGCTCCAGTACCCCCCGCGACCCTAGTGAGGATCAAGCGACTCGGAAGATGAATGAATGAATGAATGAATAGTTTCTAAAGAGGCCGCCAGGTGTGTTATGTCTTTTCCTGCAATTAAACCTTTCACCTCATTGTAATCAAGAATGAGAATTGGCAACATCCACAACAAAAGAGAGTTTCTCATTATGCAAAGAGCAACTTGATGAGCACATAGCAGCCACTTTTCATCCATTTTGATTTATAACCTTGCTATAGTCCTAACTTGTACATTCCGAATACTTGTCATACTCTCGCTGTTCCTCAAAATAACGCTATGAAATCATTTTCACTATTAGCACTTGTCATTTATTTCTGTGTGATAGAACGCGGGATATAATACGCTAAAACGTGAACCCCAAATCAAACGAAAACACGACCCGGCTGAGAGTGCGCGTTTCCGTGACAGGGCTCTGGGCGCAAACCCTCTGCACTGTGACTGCCACATGCAGTGGTTGTCCGACTGGGTGAAGAGCGGCTACAAGGAGCCCGGCATTGCCCGCTGTGCAGGGCCCGGCGACATGACCGACAAACTGCTGCTCACCACGCCATCCAAGAAATTCACCTGCACAGGTATGCAGAATGTGTGCTGCTTACTCTACTTCCAGCAGCTCGTGTAAGGAGAACCTGTGGAACCTATGAGGTAGAACATAATTGATTATGGGATGGATCCTCTGGATTATTTGGGATTTTGAAACCTTTTTTTTTTTGGGGGGGGGGGGGGGGGTTTATAAGAAGTAGAAATAGTCTACTCTGGAGACCACCTGTCACCATAATAAAAAGCCTAGAGGCAATTTTGTAAGAAATATTTTCACCTTCTTAATGGTCATACAAGTGCAAAAATAAATTAAAGCATATCGTAAAGAGCAAAAACAAAAAAGCGACCACGCACTATCTTAGCATTTTGAGAAATTTCAGCACAGATGTGCGTCACCATTTCACTTTTATTTCTTTACAGTCACACAAGTATAAAGAGGAGTTGACCGCCGTTAATAGTAAACCATGAAAGCGTTAAAGCACCCTGCCAAAAGTTATTGACATTATGGAGACTAAAGTGAGGGTGATACTGCTTATTAAATGTGAAGCCTCTTCACATAACATTCTGTATTTTTCTTCTCACTTCTTTCTTCTCTTAAAAAACCTTTGTTGACCTTGGTCCATCCTTTGTGGTAGTGTAGCAAAGAAGCCACAAAAATCCACACAGAACTTAGGTCAATGCATGATGTACACTTTGGTTTTACCGTATTCTGGCGATTGGAATTTGGAAGTTTTGTGCGACTGTAGTGGCATATTTTTCTTGGAAATGCTGGTTAAATTCTGTATAGTAAGACCTCGGGGCCATTTTGCTTTATATGTTCCACTGAACTCGTCCGTAATGTTCAGACTATTTTTGCAATGCGTGCAAAAGAGGACTCCAAGAGGAGACCACAAGTCGCCGAATTTTGTCTGGAAAACACATTTAAAAGGCTTTAATTTTGATTCAGAGTTTTTGTTTGGTCGAGTGTTGTCTGAAGTTGCTGAACGTGAGCTTCCAATGAGCATGAAAATGTTAATGCACAAATTTATTTATGAGCGTAGATTTGGTTGACTACAACTGAATGTGAACACTAACCTTTTTCTGATCACATGACTGAATCCTATTTTTAACCTAATCTAACTGACGCACTGTAGAAGTCCCGGGGCCTTGTGGTTTTCTGGTGCCAGGTAAAGTAGCCCATCACATCTTCCTCCTCAATCACGCCTTCCCCACTTCCTTGAAATTGGCCCGGCCTGGTTTTCCCTTGTCTCATCCACCCAGACTCCTTTGCCCTTTGGACCCCCATGTTTGGCCCTGTACGTATTGTGTATTGTTCTAACAGCCTCACTCAGTGCAAGCCAATGTCCGTGCGTGAGTGTGGGTGTGTACGTGTGTTTGTGTGTGCGTGTCCGAGCAGTCTGACTTGTCATTCTCGTCTGAGCTGCTGTGTATGCAAACTGATGGTCGATGTGGTGTTCGGTTCGTGTGATGTGTTTGCACCAAACAGGTCCAGTTGATATCAGCATCCAGGCTAAATGTGAGCCGTGCCTGTCCAGCCCGTGCAAGAACGACGGCACGTGCTTCAATGACCCTGTGCACTACTACCGCTGTACCTGTCCCTATGGATTTAAGGTACACCCGAATATCTCTTGACTATCCCAACAGATTAATGTCTTTGTGAATATTGTGAGGATTTTTCATGATGAAAGACTGCGTTGGGGTTTATTTATAAAGGGCCAGAACTGTGAGGAACCCATCCATGCCTGCATCAGTAATCCCTGTCAGAGTGGAGGAACTTGTCATCTAAAGGAAGGCGAAGGGAGTAGTTTCTGGTGAGATGCTTATTTCAAAATTTATATTTTGGTCATTATTAATGCAGGATTTTTTTTTAAAGGCTTTTAATGAATAGGTTATTTCTTTAACCTCGGTGTCCCAAAATTTGTGTCAGATGCAAATAAATAAATAGAAATCTGAATAATTTCAACTCTCATGAGGTGATTTGCTTTCAATGTGGATTTTTGTCAGAATTTAATATCTATAATATATATATATATATGTATAATTTTTTTTTAAATTATCACATAATTCGACATTAAATTAGTTTTAAAACAACCCGAAACACATAGTCAATAAAACCCCCAAAACTGACGGTACTGGAAGCATTTATTTCAGAAGAAGAGGTTTGGGGTTTTTTTCTGACGTCACGTCTACTCTTCACTGATTGGTTCATTTTGCTTTTTGTTTGCTTGTGTTCGTCCCACTTCCAGAATGCGCTTGTTTTGATCGTGACCAGACTCAGTCGCTAATTTGGTGATTTACACGAATTAAAACACAAGCTACTTTTTTTTAAGCATTGTTTCTTTCAACAGTATGTATGGCCGCTCACAGGGAAAAATTCACTTTCTCCTGATTTTGTCTGAGCTTCTCATCATGGGGACTATGATTAGCAGTCGGAATGCTAAGTATCATTTCCAACTGCCGACGTGGGCAATAAAACCACATGGAGCTCACATATGTATCACACCCTCTCCCTCGCCTCCTCCCTCTTGACTATTTCTCACAAAATATTTTCATATGTTGTTTCATTTTGTTATCATAAATTTTCCCATTTGGCATTGGGGAGCTGTGGGTAGTCACAGTGAGAAGCTGAAACAAAATGAGATATTAATCCATCCATGCGGCATGAGGGCTTTTATTAGGCGCATAATATACTTCACAGACTGCGCCCTTCGTTCGTTTGCGTGTGTGTGTGTGTGTGTGTGTGTGTGTGTGTGTGTGTGTGTGTGTGTGTGTGTGTGTGTGTGTGTGTGTGTGAAGAGTACTTACAGATTCAAGGCACGCTCATGTCAACACAGTAATGACTTTCTACTGGGAATATGTAGATGATGCTGACAATGCAGTGTGTGTGTGTGTGTGTGTGTGTGTGTGTGTTTTGTCATAGGTGTGTGTGCCCCGAGGGCTTTGAGGGCGACTCTTGTGAGTTTAACATCGACGACTGTGAGGACAACGACTGTGAGAACAACTCCACATGCGTCGACGGAATCAACAACTACACATGCAAGTGCTCACCAGAATACACAGGTAACAACACATGGCTCATGCTGTCTCCATGGTCACATGCACATTGACATCTGTACTCTCTTCCTGTGGTTCCCAACCTTGATTGAGCCAAGGCACAAACATTTTCCCCCTAGAATTGTTTTTTTTAAATTACGGCTTATCAATGACAAAAAAAAAAAGCTATAAAAAGAATGTATGTACAGCACAAAATTGGTTTATGCTTGCTTTCAATTAATAGCCAGAATGATAATCGCAAAACAGTCTAATATCCCTTTAAACTAATCTTTCAGTATTTCGAAATAAATGCAATACAGAAGTGGCATGGTGGTCGACTGGTTACCACGTTGACCTCACAGCACAGAGGTTCAGGGTACGATTCCGGCACCGGCCTCCCTGTGTGGAATTTGCATGTTTTCCCCGTGCTTGCGTGTTTTTTTTCTGGGTACACCGGTTTCCTCCCACATTCTAAAAACGTATGTGGCAGGTTTATGGAACACTCTAAATTGTCCCTTGCTGTGATTGTGAGCGCACATGGTTGTCTATATGTGCCCTGCGATTCGCTGGCAACCAGTTCAGGGTGTCCCCCGCCTACTGCCCGAAGACACCTGGGATAGGCTCCAGTATGCCCCCGTGACCCATGTGAGGATAAAGCAGATGGGAAAATAAATGAATGAATAAGTTGAATTTCATCGCAAGCTTTTATAGGTCAAATTTAAAAGTAAAAAATGCAAATATCTCCCAAACCTGTTGTGCTGGGAAAAAAAGGCAAGACATATGTGAAACGAGCGTCAACGATTTACACACAAGTTTAGGGACACAAAACCATCTCTGATAAAAATCTGCTGTTGACCATTGTTATTTGCAGTAAATTAAACAGAAATTTCCTGAGCAAATAACTGAAATTGGAGAATTTGCTGCCATACCCGATAATCTCTCACAACACACAAATGTGCCACGGCACAGTAGCTGGGAATCACTACTCGACTCAGTTCTAACACTGCTCTGGTGTGTGTCTGCTTTAGCTTTGTGTTAATCACATGCGACTGCTGCTAACCTTTGTGGGGGTGTTCTCTCTCTGTCTCGCTGTCATTGTTTCTCATCTCGCTCTGCTTTCTGCCATCCGCCGTCTTTTCTGTGGTTGCAGCTGCCACCAATGAGGTGGAGAGAGGTTAGTTGGTTCTTCTCGCTGTCCCTCTCTCCCTCCTCCCTTCCTTCCAATGATTTAACAGCACTAATTGGAAATTTGAAATTCATTCAGGCACGTAATGCTCGTGCACTGTGTTCAAATTGCATGTCCTCAATCTCCAATTTTTTATTAAACTCGCACTTTTGTTTTCATTTTGGCTTGCTTCCGAATGCATATTTTGTACTGTATATTACTGCTATTCAAACGACGAGCCTCAGGTGCGATTTTGACCATGCAATGGAAATGATTACCTCGTTGTAATGGGTTTTTACTGCAGTTCCATTATTTTGAGGTTTCATATATGAACATTTCAGGGATCCCTCACGAAAGAAACGGCCATTCAAAATAACAGCCCACCAAAAGACAAGAAAAAAATGTGCTTTCTATCTATCTATCTATCTATCTATCTATCTATCTATCTATCTATCTATCTATCTATCTATCTATCTATCTATCTATCTATCTATCTATCTATCTATCTATCTATCTATCTATCTATCTATCTATCTATCTATCTATCTATCTATCTATCTATCTATCTATCTATCTATCTATCTATCTGTACTGTATCTCGCTAGCTAGCTAGCTAGCTATATATTTTGTCAAAGTGATGCTTTATAAACTTTAGCATGAAAAGTTCTCAACAGGCATAAGTATCACACATCAGTGCACGTATCACAGACAGCTCCCCAAGTGATTTTATAATTATCCCCACTGTGGACGCTGTGCTGTCACGAGCTGTTTTATTCCCCCGTGATTTCTGTGAATCAATTTAAAGTTTTGAGTTTGAAGATGCACCAGGGAATATCATAAGGGACATGACATTCCCAGAGATGAGATCATTTGTCAGACCTCTGCGTTAACCCTGCCCACAAGAGAGTCGTCCATCAAGCAAAACACGCGCACGCACACACACACGCGCACACGCACACGCACACACACACACACACACACGCACACGCACATGCACACGCACACGCGCGCGCGCAGTGCAGACGCATGTAGCTAGTGGCTTGTCAGAGTTGTTCGAGCTGAAAGTATGTCTGTGTGTTTGTTCCCAGGAGAGCTATGTGAAGAGAAACTGGATTTCTGTGCTCCTGAATTGAACCCATGTCAGCACAATTCAAAGTGCATACTGACCCCTCAGGGATACAAGTAAGTAGACAAGACGTCCATGCCCGTGCACGCACACACACAAACACAGCTACAAATAATTGCCGTGGTGAGCAGTGCCGTCTTATTCCTCTCCTACTGTCTTTGAGTAGTAAGCAATTCTCAAATAAATATAGGAAATAGCTACTGAGTTTAAATGAGAGAAGTTGTAATGCATGTGGGCAATCTGTCTGTGTGCACGTCCTAAGGTGTGAGTGCAACCCAGGTTACATTGGAGAGCACTGCGAGCTGGACTATAACGACTGTGATGAAAATAAGTGTCAGAATGGCGGCCAGTGCATCGATGCCATCAACGGATACACCTGCGTCTGTCCGGAGGGCTACAGGTGAGGGACACAAATTCTCTTGTGCGGCCACCATCTTGTATATAAATTAGAACAACATCATAATCATATTTTGTGGTAAATTTGAAACTTTAAATGTGTTATTTTAATTTGGGATTCATTGACTAGCTATTGGCGGCCTGGTAGTCCAATGGTTAGCACGTCGACTTCACAGTGCAGAGGTAGCGGGTTCAATTCCAGCTCCGGCCTTCCTGTGTGGAGTTTGCATGTTCTCCCCGTGCTTGCGTGTGTTTTCTCCGGGTCCTCCGATTTCCTCTTACATTCCAAAAACATGGACGGCAGGCTGATTGAACACACTAAATTGTCCATAGGTGTGAGTGTGAGCGCGCATGGTTGTTCATCATCATCATCATCATCATCATCATTTATTAGCTATATATGTATACACATAACAGAATTCAACAGGTGCGGACACATGCATAAATTGCTAGGTTCGTCTCTGTGTGCCCTGCGATTGGCTGGCAACCGGTTCAGGGTGTCCCCCGCCTACTGCCCAAAGACGGCTGGGATAGGCTCCGGCCCTAGTGGGGATTAAGTGGTTCGGAAAATGGATGGATGGATGACTAACATGATTTGGTGGAAGTTACCAGGTCCTTTTCAAATTGGAGGAGGAGGGCTCCCCCTTGTGTTGATTCAGCAAAAAGCGGCTATACAGTGCCTGACATGATGTCTGTTGGTTGCATGGTGTTGAATCCCCTTAATTTGCAGATGAATTTGCTTGCGTCAAAAAAGAAGTAGTAAAGTAGAAGCATTGATTCACTTCCTGTTCGAAGTAGAATTTGAAAAGTACAGGCTCCGAAATGTATATAAGGTAGTAAATTAATTTTTGCTGGCATTATACACAATGTTCACTTACTTGGCAAAATGGGGAAAAAAGTGATCAGCTCACAAAATAGTGCTAGCGTTGAGAACACAATAACCCCCCCCCCCACGCCCCCACCCTAAAAAAAAGCTAAATTAGCTATTGATAACTGAAAAAATACACCTTATCTGTTTGTGTTTTTTCAGATGAGCTGAGACATTTTTCTTTACGGTGGAATCTGGTGTTTTTTCAGCTGGCACAAAACACAATACATTCACCACAAGCCATTTTTATTCCACAATTCTCTTAAGTAAGAAAGGAGAATAATCTGAATATGAATCTGTTGTGCCGTTGTTGTTACCGCTCCCTGATTTTGGTTCTTCCAATTTTCTGCTGTTCCTGTTTTCCCACCTTATAAATCCCCAGAATCACAATCAATAAATCAATCAAAATTTCAATCCAAGTTAACTTTACCTCTCTTTCTTTACATTTTCACACCATGGAGGTTGAAAAAGCCTATTTTCACCAAGTGGGAAATAGAGACTAGTACAAATTGATGATCTCAAATGTGAAGAGAATAAACATCATAAGTTGTCACAAAAATAAATACTCAAGTATAGATGTCAGAAAATTGGACTAAAGCACCATAACATAGTAGTTTTAGTTTGTTACTTCCCACCACTGCAAGTCCTTATCTTATCAATGGTGAGACTTGTACTTATATATGTGAGCATACAGTATACTTGAAATTAGCATTCTCTGCTGCAATTTGGTATTCTCGGCACGCAGTTCCTTAATGTATCTCCTTCATATGTGCATTTGTGTTGCAGTGGTTTATTCTGCGACTTGTCCCCACCAATGGTCCTTCCTCGCACCAGCCCCTGCGACAACCACGACTGTCTCAACGGGGCGCAGTGCGTCGTCATGGGAACCGACCCCCGCTGCCAATGTCTCCAAGGCTACGAGGGAGAGCGCTGCGAGACGCTTGTCAGTGTCAACTTTGTGGACCGCAAGTCTTACCTGCAGCTTCCCTCCAATCCGATCTCACCGCAGACCAACATTAGCCTGCAGGTGTGGATGTCTTTCACGTTTATCGGGATTGTCAATTACCAGCTGATAACTTCTCATGGTTTCTCATAGCGATCCCGGTGTCTTTTCAGATTGCTACGGATGAGGATAGCGGAGTGTTATTATATAAGGGGGATAATGATCACATAGCAATGGAGCTTTATCGGGGACGCCTTCGGGTCAGCTATGATACTGGCTCTTACCCTCCCTCCGCCATATACAGGTATGTGGTGCACAAACCAACCAAAGTGCTCTCACTGAAACGGCTCTTACATGACAGATGATTCCACTGTTTGTCGCGCAGTGTGGAGACTGTGAATGATGGCAGTTTCCACGCGGTGGAGTTGGTAGCATCAGACCAAAGGTTGTCCTTGTCCATCGATGGGGGGGCGCCTAAATCCATCAACTCCATCAGCAAACAGTCCACACTCAACATCGACTCCCCGCTATATCTGGGAGGTAAGAACAAAACCTGTCGGACAAACACGCACTCACAGGTTCCTTTATTCAAAAGACGTTCAGGCAAAGCGAATGATGCGGGGGGGGGGGGGGGGGGTTGACTGGCATTGTGTATTCATTGAGCAATATGCTTATTATTGTGATTATAGTTTGGAGTGAACCGCACGGTATCAAACTGAGAGGACGATAATATTTTGCTGCTCTGCTACTGTACTCCTCTAACAGTGTAAATCACACTGTACTCCTGACGCGTGGTTGAAATGTGTTGAAATGCTTTCCAGGTATGCCAGAGCGTGCCTCAGCATTTGGAGGTCTGTCAGCCCTGCAGCACAGCTCAGGTGGACGAAATGGCACCAGCTTCCACGGCTGTCTCCGGAACCTCTACATCAACGGGAAACTTCAGGACCTCGGAGCGGGGCTGGGGTCTGGAGCTGCGGATGCCGGGGCTGCACGGAGCACCACTCGACAGTGGCTCGGTCAAGGGGTGGAGCCTGGTTGCCAGCCCTGCCAGAGAGGGGCCTGCGTGCAGGGGGACTGCCACCCGACAGGACATCGCGGATTTACCTGCACCTGCCACCCGGGCTGGACGGGACCAGTTTGCGACCAGCAAGTCAACAACCCTTGTGATGGCAACAAGTGAGTTGGGCAATTTGCTGAATATAGAACACTTTAATTTCATTTCACTGACCTCATTTTATGACATACAGTAGCTCTTAGAAATAAATGGTTTATTGAAGCACGTGCGTCGCAAACTCTCCATGGCTGTGTTCCGAATCGTTCACTGATTGCCTACTTCTTAATCACTCTATTGAGATTTTTGCAAACAGCAGACGACATCTTCAATCATCGGTCCATTTGAAACTACGCCTCGGGCACACCATCAATCACATCTTTGCGAAGATAATGATAATGTACCAGATCCAGCTGGTGGACCTTCAAATACTGAACAAATACAGACATTGAAAAAATATATATTTTATGTCAATCCATGTTGTGATGTGTTGCTCTGCTTTGTATTTTGATGTTTTTGCACCGCAACTCATGAATTGTATTGTATGGAAAATCAAACAACACCCTCATAAAAGCTTGTCCCTCAATCGAGACGTATGAGCAGCTGATCATTTGGAGAGGAAGCAGCCATTAAAGCAATGCAGTTAGATCTGCGCCTGGCTTCAAAATTTGGTAACACTACCGGCGCGTGGGCTGAATTAAAACGGCTGGCGCCTCACAGTCGCTGTGTTCTCACAGACCAATTTCTCTGGACATACCGACTTAAGCAAGCTTTTGTCGCCCTTTTTATGCACATTACAGTGTGTCAGGGATGACAAGAAGCTTTAATCCTTGAAATGGAATAGTCAAGATTTTCTTAGGACAAGGAAAACAACTTCAACATACCGGAACTCTACTTCTATGGGCCAATTACTTTAGTACTTACCGGTACTCATTTAGATAGGGCTGTGGCGCCATCTTATGGCATTTCAGAAAGAGTACGAAAACCGCAGATTGATATTTTTACTCATTTTATGGTTTATGGTTTGACCACAACCAGAAAAAAAAACAGTTTAATCCCCTACAGCTGTTCACTTGTTCCACCCTTCAGGAAACAGTTGAACTTGGTGAAGAAGTTTTGGCAAGGGTCCTGATTGAAGATGCCTTCATTTTCAATTTTAGAAAAATAGCAACAAATTCAATGGCAGTTTGTCTTCAGTGAACAGTTGGGCCTGTTCTCTGCTCAGTGACATTCTGGTGAACATGTCTTGTGCCATTTTTTTTTTCATCTCCAGGTGTATTCATGGCACCTGCCTGGCCATCAACTCCTACTCTTACTCCTGCCGCTGCCAGCCCGGGTTCAGCGGCGTTCTCTGTGACGAGCAGGACCAGGAAGCAACCAATCCCTGCGGCATGTCGCGCTGTAAACACGGCAAATGCAGAGTGTCAGGACTGGGCAAAGCATACTGCGAGTGTAACAGCGGATACACCGGAGAGGCATGCGATAAAGGTGGCGTTCATCATTCTGTGCTTGTTGACATTGACAAAATAACGCATGCAGTGGACTCTGTAATGAGCCTTCACAATCTCAAACTTATCTATGGGTTTTTATTCAAGAGAAAATCCCTCCGAAACGGCTGCTCGGTTCACCGTTTGGCATGTGTGTGCATCTAACAATGTTTCTTTTTTTCTGCAATTAACACTTCTATCGCCTTGCTTTTCCAAATCAGCTTCACCTGATCTTCCGCTTAACCCCGCCCGAGGGGTCATTCAGGTGAGACTACATGGTCTGATTTATTTATTTTTTTAATCCTCCCATGTAGTTTCTACAGGGCTCATCCACTGCATTTTTTTCTAACATATTTTGTTTCATGTTGTGAGCATCTTTCATTCAAATAAGGAATTTCCATGATTCATTAAAATTATGCAATCCATTAATTGATACGTTGTAAGTTATACTGTATACAAAAGGAGAGAAGAATTTCTGTCTGAATGTTCTGAACTCCTTTTTCAGTGCAAGTGACTGAACGGAATAATGCTGCTCGAATAACTCAACTCCAGACATTTTGCAACCGTTAATTTTATCCCACTGAAGCAATTCATGTTCAAGAAAACAGCCTTTTCAAGTCTTTGTCCTTTCATTTAACATGCTTTTCATTTCTTAATATTGGCTCCACATTTTCTGTGTTGTTTTGTTCCATTCAAATCCAGTTTGGATGCCATTTCTTTATTGTTGGACCACATAGTGGACAATCGACATATTTTTTTTTTTGCAGAGGTGGCCTGCAGAGGGGAACGGGTCCGAGATGTCTACCAGAGACAGCAAGGCTACGCGGCGTGCCAAACCCAGGAGAAGGTCTCCCGTTTAGAGTGCAGGGGCAGCTGCCAGGGGGGAGCAGAAGGACAAGGGACCTGCTGCACCCCGCTCCGCAGTAAACGCAGGAAATACACCTTCCAGTGCACTGACGGTTCCTCTTTTGTTCAGGAAGTGGAGAAAATTGTCAAGTGCGGCTGTACAAAGTGTTCCACATAAAAAAAACAACTTTAAAAAAAAACAAAAAAGACTTTTCTCTTTGCAAGATATGTTTTGTGTACCTGCCCACCTTACTTGCTTCCCATTTCCTTCTTTGAGACCCTGACAAGAACCTCCATCAGTTTTTTAATCCTGAAAAAAAGAAACACCCCAGTTTCTTTCTTTGTCAGTGCTTGGACTGATGATTGATGCTTCCTCGGTGGGGATGTTGAGACTTACTGTATTGTAAAGTACAAAAACAGACTTATTTTTTATTATGAAGTGGTGAAAAAGACAAAAAAAAGTTGACTTTTTCCTTGCATCTACTTCGTTTCATTGATCATGGTGACTCAGATGACTCCGTCAAAGTCTCTTTCCTGGAGGATCCACACGTCTCTGGCGTCTACCCGAAGACTTCTCAGGCATTCCCCGAGAGTCGTGTGTCGTAGGGGAAACCTGAATTGGTCGTATCATAGACTCACCACCGCACAATCGTCAAAACTCTTTCACACAGCTACTGAACAACACTCTCACCCATAGAAGAGTTATTTGTTACCCTCCAGGTTCAATACACAATACAGTACTCCCCAGTCATGAGTATTTATTGTATCATAAATACCTGTACTTAAGTAGGTCTTCCCCCATGTATCAATTTTGATTCTTTTAATATATATTAATTTATATTTGTCCTTATTTTTGTATTAAAAAGACGTAATCTGTCCAGATAGTTGAACTAACATAATGGTGTCCTTTATTTTTTGTTGGAGAAGTTGGTTTTGTTTGTTTGTTTTTGGAATCTATTGTGCTTGCCAGAGACCTTTGTTACATTTTAATCTGTAAACGTGAGGACGCTGTATATTTTTGTCACGTTTCCTGAGAGTTTGTACTGTGCCATGACCAGAAAGTCTTTATATTAGAGTATACGAAAGAAAGATCTTGTGAGTAGCATTGACCCTTAAGGATGCCTAGAACTGTTTTTACCTTTTTAACAAATTTATGCTTAAAGGATACTGTGACTTTTTCTAAATGAAACTACTTTGTTAGCCCCCCGGTCTCCGATGTTTAACATGTTGCTGCTAAGTTTTGTACCGTAGACTTGGATCCTGATCTGTATGTTATATAGAAACTCCTGTTCCGACTGTACGGGGCGTCTTGTGTAACAGATAAACATGTTCCCCACCTCTACACGTGTGCATTGTGCTTTCTAGATCCCGTCTCTATCCCCAGACTAATGTCAGTTACCTGACTGATGTTTGTTAATTAAAACCAATATTTACCTCACCACACTCTTTATCTCTGGCTTTTTTTTTTGTCACAATAATCAACCCTGGTCAGATTTTTTTATTTTCAGAAATAGGTCAACAAAATGGAATTGATTATATCTGTAATAATAATTATGGACAATGAAACCCCTCCAGCAAGATCCTAATCATTTGAATCAGGTGTGCAGGTGGAGTGAAACATTTAAAAACATGTAGGATCGTGGCCTTCGAGGATAGGTGCATGTAAATTTCACTTTTGCCCACTCCTTAGGGGCGGGGTGCACATTACGTCGATCGCGATCGACCGGTAGCTGCAGACTCTTACAGAATTATCGCGAGGATTGTAGGGGGCGAGGGGGGATAACAACCCAAAGCATTTGTGTGTCTGTGTGCGTGTTATTAACATCATATATTTTTGTGTTAGTGTACACTGCACCCTCAGCATCCTATCACTCTGACAATCACAAAAAGTATTTAAAAAATAAAATCAAAAAAGCAGGTCACCTTTAACTAAGGTGGCGCGTGACCTGAACCACCGGAAGTTGTTACCGGTCGGCAGTCTGCAATTGCATATGCCATCACAGCTGTGAGCTCTGTCTTTTATTGTTATTGTTATTCTCATTCAGAGTTTGTTTCATGTGCAATTCAACGAGAGCACTGGCAAAGAATGGGAATGTGGAGGACCGGGAGAAGCATTCTAAAACGGTACACGTGAGCTACGATCGTTCACACGGTGCAAAAGTGTGTCCCGTGCCTCCGCGTGAGGTCTCTTCTAAGGTAAGCAGTGATTGCTTTTCACAAACTCATGAAATTGTGTGTCTATTTATTTTCTGTTTAGTTCATCTTAGGGACCGTTATGGCTATTGCTCATCGGGGCTTGCGTGTGTAAATGCGTATGCACGGGTGTGCAGTAACGGGTCGATCGCGGGAGGTTGGTTGGTCGAAAAGTCTATCTTTGGTCAAAAAAAGGTTGGGCACGGCTGCTGTTAGGTTTAGGGGTTTTTAACCAGTTTTCCATCTTTCCCTGCTGCAAAACACTTTATTAAAATAATCAGGACGGTTACCCATCTACTGCAGACGACACCTTGGCTTTAGCTACAGGTGCATCCACTTAACTCGCTGCTAAATGTTATGTTGGTATTATCGATGGATATTTGATGAACTGAGATTATAAAAACTATTCTTCAGTCAATTAGAGCATCAATATCTGGCTTCAAAGAATTGTCTGTTAATAGGAAGCATTAAGGGTGAGATGCATCCAATTTGTGTATGTTGCTAAAAAAAATAGGTGCATTTACCAGTGATTTTTTTTCTTGGGGGGGAGGGGGTAGGTTCTATTCTTATTTAAAGCAGACTAGTATACAGAGTATAGTTCAATATGGGAGCATAAAGTCAAATCAAACCATAACATTCTTTCAGCGAAGCTAACAGGTGCAACAACAATTAGACAATGATTTAGCCTTGAATAATTTGAGCAAATTTGTTCTATGAGAAGTGTGGCTCAAGCTGGTAACTCTTCACATTAAAGCACGTGTCAAACTCAAGGCCCGACACGTGATTTTATGCGCCCCGCGAAAGCAAATCAAAGATTAACTTTCATGACGCTTGCTAAAATCGCTGCCAAAATATTAAATTCTCATTTACAACAGTGATACTGTAAGCATTTTCTTGTTACCAAACCCCTCATTAAAGTCACTTAAACAATAAGTATATCCGCCGTTATTTTTGACTTCTTCATATGGTTTCAGTCATAAGTAAAATGGTAACTAAAATGTGGCTCGTGCCAAAAATGTGTCCTACGCCCCTGCATTAAAGGAACCATGCGGCCAAGATAACCCATTTTTCACTCAAACTTTTTATTTTTCATTGTTTTTTTGAACAGATAAATTAAACTAGCTTGTATTTTCACTTGTGTCAGTTTGAGATATTAGTAAATAACCAACTAATCTTGTAACACTTTTTCCTCCTCTGCAATAAGGACACGAGCCCCTTCGCTTTCACTTCCCCCCCATCCCCATATATTGGTGTAACGTCAGTGGAAGAGCTGGAGACAATTGGTACAGTCTAATTCACTATAATATTTATAAATAGTAATCAAATAAACTCCCAGTTGCACCGAAAAGCCCGGCGCTCCGTTTGGCAACTCATGCGTGTTCAGCATCGGTTTATCGATTTTTGAAAAAATCTTTTATTGATTTTTTTTTTTTTTTTTTAAGATCTTTTTGATGATTTCATCAGTGTGTGGATACTGATCAAATGTTTTAAATCAACAACAACAATCCAGTTTTCTAGATCAAAAAGTACACTCGGGAAGTTGCTGAATTTATGAACTGTTGAAGAATTACTCGTTAGTAGAGGTACGAATTAGTTACTGCACAGAACATGAATTCCTGGCAAGCTGCAAAGATGCGTTGAGCCCCATTAGTCCCATTTCCTGTACAAATCCAGTCACGTGCATCGCAGTGCTGTGCTGCGGCTCACTTTTTTTCTTGATTGTCGCGTTGCTCAGCAGTGAAGAACACACGGAACATTCTTCTCTCTCACTCCCTCCCAACGGCCTCTTGACGTTCGCTTCCTGGCGAATATACTCATCGGTCTTCACCTTGAGGAGTTTGAGCTGCTGCATGAGGGATTCTATATTTATTTTGTCCGCTCTGAGTTTTTCCATTTGTGTCGCCCATTCGTCCCCTTCCTGGCGTTTGAGCAAATCCTCCATTTGCTTCTTCCGCTCCCTTTGCTCCTTGCTCCTCTCCTCCAAACTTTGGAAGAGTTGATCCAGCTGCCTTTGCAAAGTTTCTCTCTTCATTTCTTCTGTCTGCCTGCTATCCATTTCTTTCCTTTCATTTTCCCCATGATGTATTTTTGTCATCGCTTCCATATCATGTCTTCGATTCTTTTCCCTCGCTCCTGCTAACGCAAGTATGTTGGTAACTGGTTCCAAACCGTCTTGGACAGCGTCTCTCCTCTCCTCCTCCTCCTCCATTTGGATTGGCATCTCCTGAATCTCTTTCCCCTCGAAACTTATCCGTTTCTCGTCCTCGTTCTGCAGCTCGTATTGTTTCTTCAGCTCCTCCACCCCCCGTCGTTCCCTGTGCTGAAGATTCTCAAGATCTTTTTCATACCTCACTTTCATTTCTTCCACATGCTTCTTTTTTTGCCGCTTCTCTTTGCGACCCAGCAAACGCCGCTCTTCCTGCTGCGCGCGGGGCAAATCCTCCTCGGAACTCTGAAGCATCTTGCTGGTGTAGCAAGCTCCGCCGTTATCCTTCATCATGCGGTCCACAATGGCAAGCAGCTCAATTACCTGCTCCTTGCTCCCGGAGCTCTGGTTGTTGAAGACGCAGTACCTGCCGCCACATTCTGTCACCAGTTCCTCCAGATATGGGCACATGTCTATGATACACTGCTTCACTGAACCTGGATCTTCCAGGCAGTCTCCATGAGTAAAAACCACAATGGACAATCGGAGCGCACGAGGACCAAGGACCTGTTTGAACTGGTGCACCGCCTCTTTCTCCTCCTGAGTGAACCGCGAGATCCGAATAATGAGGAGAAAGACATGCGGCCCCGGGAAGAGGAGACTAACAGACTTCCTTAACTCTCTCTGCACCTCCGTCATAGTCTGGCATGTGTCGAGAATTCCCGGAGTGTCCAAGAGCACCAGGTGCTTTCCGCAGACTTCTCCGCAGGCCCTCCGAGACCGCCGGGTGATCGAACAGCTGCTGACTTTGGCATCAAAGTGTCTCCGGCCCAGGATAGAGTTGGCAGTGGAGCTTTTTCCACTGCCGGTTTTCCCCAGCAGAACCAATCGCATCTCTGACAAGGAGGACGATGACTTTCCACCTGGATTTGAAATGTATTTGGGAGCGGTTTTTGAGTTGTTCAAATTGAAGGAGAAAGTGACAAAACACGTACCCGTCTTTGTCTTTGGAGACGCTTGCTTGCCAGAGGATGACATGCTGTTTCCTGGTTGCTTGCCAATATGAACGAAGAGCAACAACGCATTGCTGTAAAGGTCTGCCTTATGTTCGTGCGTAGGGTCAGTGACACGACAAAGCCCTCTTGTCATCAGCATGATTCAATCTTGAGCAACAGTCCGTCATCCCAACATTTCTTATCTGCAGATTACAGTTCAGGACCGTGGCCTGATTGAATTTGAGCCCCGGTAAACTAACAATGGGAAACGATTTAATCGAGTTCATTCCGTCTCTTACTCATAAGTGAACTTGTTGGTTTCGTTTATCTCAGACAGTTATTTTTAAAACATTTTTTAGGCTGTTCTTTACCTGACATGTTAAAACGGAAGTCTTTGGCCTCCTTCAGAGTGTCCCATGATTGTGTGTGTGTGTGTGTGTGTGTGTGTGTGTGTGACTCGTGTTTATCAGGTTGATGTTCAATTCGATGGGAAGTTGCATGACTTGCTTGTAGTCAATAAGATCAAAGTCCTAGTTTTTTTTTAATCTCTGTAAAGGTGAGGTGATTGCTTGCTTTTCCAGAAAGCACCAGGGCGCCTTCATCTTTATTCATAAATATTATTACATTCAATAATAAAAGAACACTATTACTTGATATTTTCTTGATAGTTTGTTCACATCTAGTTTCATTAAAACAAACGTGGATGCTCGACGTGACGTTAACTCCAGGAAGCGTTAGGACGGAAGTGGTCTGAAGACAGAGTGAATGGTGTGAAACGGTGTAAGAGTGTGCAAGTACCCTCAATGGAGTGGCTAATGAGCTTAAGCTTTGTCATGCCTATAGCTGAACGCCCGTCTTACAGACCATCAATAATGGAGAGTCCGTGCCACGTCTTGGTGTAGCCTGCGTATATTGTTTTACTGATCCCTCCATGTCTTGTATGTCCAAGCACAATGTCACAGTAAACAAAGTGACGTCACGCAAACGGCGCACAATACTGACATATGAAACACCTTTCATTGTACTGTCGATAAACGGTTCGGATTCGTTCCAACTCTAAGATGGGAGTTGGGTGATGCGGGGGGGTTAATTGTGGATGAGTGTTGGAAAAACAAACTGTCAGGATGCCTTGGCGATAATTAGGATGCTCATGAGGAACACCATGATGAAGAAGATCCACATGAAAAATCGACCCATCACCTTGGCAACCTTTTTCCACTCGGCAGCCTTGGCGCAGGTGGTCCTCTGCTCGCGGAAGCAGTCTGCCATGAACTGGATGTTCTTCACTACCTTAAGGCGGGACATGGAAAAGAGCCGTTGAAATGGACCGCCACGATTTGGCTTGGTTTCAAATCCATGTAATATTCCGTCGGAAAAAAAATATATACTTATTTTCTCATTTGTACTTTGATCTTACTTATTGTAATAGGATGCATGCATTCCATCGACTTGCAAGATTTACTTTTGCTGCAGTCACAATCAGTTTGGGAATGTTTTTCTTCTAGTCCCTGTTTTATTTATTTATTTGGGGGGGGGGGGCATGCTTACCAACAAAGACA
The DNA here is from genome assembly GCF_025434085.1 of Hippocampus zosterae. NCBI lineage: Eukaryota > Metazoa > Chordata > Actinopteri > Syngnathiformes > Syngnathidae > Hippocampus > Hippocampus zosterae. Next base: position 11,702,135 of record NC_067463.1, on the reverse strand, counting down.
TGACTCCTTGTATATGATTGCCCAATGGTAAAAATGTGACTGAATACACCTGCGACAGGAGCAAACGCATGGCTGACGATAGTAGTAGTAGCAGTAACATGTATTGCATGAAGTAATATATGAGGCCTATTGCAACAACGCTTCAACCAAATTTGTCCTTGATATACAGTAATATTTTATGGGTTGTGGTCCAGACTGATTGGCAGCTAACGTACCTTCGCTATTTGCTCATTTCTAAACATCCCATTTTTCAATTTTGGAAAATTTATCTGAGCCTATAATTGAAGTAAGAAAGACCCAGCAAGATTTCATTTTTGCGTTAGAATAAAAAAAGTCACAACAAGACGATCGGTGAGTTGTAAGTGCTTTTGATTTGCCAAGTGAAAATGGAATGAGGAAACGATGTCCAGACGGTTGAGTGTTTTTTGACAAATTAACCGAAAACCTCTCATTTTGAGTTCATGAGTGTTATGCGGTGGGTTAGCAGTCAGGCAGGAAGATTTGATTCCAACATTGCTCTGATTCCTTGAAATTTCACTGCGCCTTTAATGAACAAGGTTCTCATCCCCAGCTAAGTTGTACCTGGTTGTGTTGGAGGCAGCGACAGTTGCAGGGGCAGGCCAAGATCTGGTGCTTCTCCTCAGGATAGTAGATCTGCGTCGTCGGTCCTCTGTTCAAATGCTGAAGGTACGGAGGTTGAGGAACAGCCGTGTAGTCTTCATCATTTGTCACATAATGGTGGCAACGCTGCTCCGCCTCTCTCTTCACCTCTGCCCATCCCGGTTGAGAGGTGTGGTTCTTGCCACGGTCTTTGTTGTTTACTTTGCCATTTGCCTGTTTATTGCGATCTTGGCTGTAATGATGGATGCCGTGGCCGTCGCTGCGTTTGTACTCGTCGCAGTTAAAGTGGTGGGTGTCACAGTGGTGAGGGTCGAAGCTTGCGTCACTCAAGGTTTCGTCATGGTACAGGGGGCTCTTCTCACACTCAGGAGTGGTACAGTTTTCCCCGACCTCATAGACAAAAAATATTTTGGACATGTAATCTATGATGAGGACTTTAGCCCATTGGGGGACTGGCTTGGCCTCAGCTCCACAGAAATGAATGTTCATAATGAAGATGGTGAGAGATGTGGAAGCGGTGATCATGGTCATGGTGACGATGTAGTACTTCCCTAGAGAAGAGGAAGGAATTTGTTAAGGGTAACACTTGCACATTTACTCCTAACAACCTTTTGTGGGTTTTTTTTTTTTGGGGGGGGGGGGGGGGGTTCCAGTTTTATTTAGTCTTTTGCTTTTTTTACACTGCGGTAAATTTATGAAAAGCCGAATTACCAGATCACGACTACTCACTAGCCACAATATTAGGTACACTTGCAAGATCATGGATCGATATCAGAACTAATTTACTTAATTTTTTTGTATCGTCTTTATTTGTTTCGAATTTGTGTAGACTGCAAGAAACCAAAACAACGAAACCCATCTAAAAAAAACATGTTCGGACTTCTTTTTGGAATTGATTGTTGATCAATCACATTATTGAGTAAAGTGGCTTTGGGAAAAAACGGAAAGAAGACACTTTCCTTAAGCATTTTCTCCCACCTTCATGGGTATGAAAATAATTTTTCATTTTATTTTTTTTTAAATGAAAAATCTTTTCAGGCTTTTGTCCATAAATGCATCCATTTTCTATACCGCTTGCCCTTACAGGTGAGCTGGAAGCTAACCCGCTTGGCTTTGGGCGAGAGGCGATGTCGGCATGGTGGACCCTGCACTGGTCACCAGCCAATTTCAGGGCACCGAAAAAAATTATTGTTGAATTTACTCAAGTTCACTTTGTCGAGCAATTGAATACAATAAAATCATTTGGATCCAGATACATTTTGAAGGAGACTATACAGCATATCCAGGTGATTGTATTTTGTGCAACCTTTTGATGAAATAAAGTGGAGTAAATTTAGCATGTTTTTTTTCTTTTTCTTTTTTTTTTCAGTGCACAGACAGACAAACAAACATTCACACCCAGGGGACAATTTTTTGTGGGAGGAAGCAGGAATAACTGCAGAAACGACATGCAAGCTCCCCACGGGAAGCCAAGATTCAAACCCTGTGAGTTGCAGGACATGCTAACCACATCTTTTGAATCATTTTGCAGTTTCGCTTTAGTTTTTAAATGTAACATTTGCATCATGAGCAAAATAGGCTCATAATTGCAGTTCTATGGAGACAGAATTTAGGACTTTGGATCTACAGTGTGCCATGTTATTGTTGAACATGAGTATCTTGTGGACTGCGACTAACCTATATAGGGCATGCTTTCTGCTGGCGGCATGCTCTCGGCCACCAGCAGCTGGAACACGGTGAGCGCTAGCAGCACGGTGACACCCAGCGACACCTTCTCCCCGGAGTCAGCCGGCAGGTAGAAGCCCAGTGGCGCCAGGAAGGAGATAAGGAAGCAAGGCAAGAGCAGATTGAAGATGTAGAAGGAAGAGCGGCGCTTCAGGAGCAAGGTGTAAGTGACTTCAGTGTAAGGGTCCGAGCAGCAGCCGTACATCATGACGTTCTTCACCGCCGGCATGCCGTGACACTCCCACTCCACGTTCTCCACAAAGTCAGACAGGTCGCCGCTGTCCATCCCCAAGCTAACGTCCACCTGTGCGAAAGAGGCAACTGAACGAAAGCAAACGCAACAAAGGATTCAATCTGGCATGTCGAAACTATTTCCTCTGAGGGCCACCTTGAGAAAAATTGACCGCGGTTGACATGGTTAGTGATTCAGTGCTTGCAACTCACTGGAACAGTTTGGATTTCTACTTTCACATGATCCATTGTAATTTTGCTCCTCCGCACCTGGTTCCCATTGTACGTCCAGGAGCCAAATGTGAGGTTGCACTGCTGCCAGTCAAAAGGGAAGTAGGAAACATCCACCACGCACGTGCTCTTCGTGATGGCTGGGGAGTCCCAGACAATCTCACCGTTGTAGCGCAGCTTCACGTTGGTGTTGGATGGACCCGACGACTCATCTGCTCTGAACACACGTCAGACCCAAGTCAGATGGAGACAAAGCTGCCTTTAGGAATGATGGTGTCCGTGCTTTGTTTGTGGGGTAAAGGAAGTGAAGTGATGAAGACAGCCTACACTACTACTACTTAATATGTCGTGATTTTGAGTTTGCTAACTTGTTATAGAGGACGATGTCAGGCTTCCAAACCAAGTCGCTCGGAATGTTGATCATTTCCAGATCGTCATAGTCCTCCTTGTTCCACTTCAGGTTGGCATCGTGCCACACCTGTCTGATCCACAGGTATGTGGTGAGCACCTGATTTCGCTCGTCCTGCACGCGCACATAGAAAATATATTGCACGCATCCTTTAAGCTTCTGAATAACTGTTATTTACATTCACACACATTTACATAATTACACCCGCTGATTCAAGGTTGTGGCTGATTTCATCATTTAAGAAAAATGATTTGACAGTTTAGCCCAACATTACCTTTACTCCTCCAAAAGGCTAGGTAAAAATTAATGAAATGCAAAGTCTGTTGCTTAACTTTAGCAGAATAGTCTGCCATGAGACCAGGATTTCTTTTTCCAAGAAAACGTATAGCTAGCCTCAAAATTTTAATGCTGAAAAAAACCCCAATCTGTATTAAATAATAACTGCACGTATAAAATTGCTGTATTTTAAGACCAACCCAGTTGAAACCAATTGGAAATGACAAGTCAAGAAAGTGGAAGAATGATTTACGTTCAAGATTTTAAAAAAAATATGAATCATTTTATATTATTAGTAGGAGTAGAATTGTTATTTTACATATGATAAGTCCCACACATATTGAGGAAAAATAATATTTCAACTCAACAGCGCCATCAGACTTCCCCACTGGCCGTTGTTTTGCCCAACATTTTGTGGTGAACTATCTTCTGAGGCCAAATTAATCAGATATTGTGAGGAATGATGTGGATTTTGAGATGTCAAGGAAAGTCTTTGCTTTCGCAAAGGCCTTGTAGGCATTCTGGCGTTTCAAATATTCAGCATTGAAGGAAAGATTGACTTAAAGTTCGGTTTAGTTTTGGGGTTTTTTGGTCTTTTTTTTTCCAAGAAATACTTTGTTTTCAACAATTTTTTTCAATTGATCCTAAAAATAAAGGGACATGCACATTCATCATCCGCCAGCAATGATGTGCAAAATGTTCACATTTATCGTTGAAATAATCTACTGCAGGCGCATTGCAATGGCGTTTTTCAGTGGCACAGTCTTGTAGGCAGTCTCTCGTATTGTGATAGCCTACCCCCAGTGAGTTCTCATTTGAAGTAGATTCACTGTGCGCTCATCATATGACTCAATGATGCACTTGGGCGGGTTTTAAGATTACCCACAGGTAGTTTCCTTTCCACTCACCATATCTTTAATCTGGGACAGAGTGATCTGAAGAGAGACATTGAGGGCTTTGTCGGTGTCCCCGACAGGCCTCAGAGCATTGGAGTAGTCCTCCATCAGGTCATTCAGAAGTTTGCGAGCGAAATGTCCCCGGGCACCGTGAGACACTGTCGGGCAACAGGAAGGAAGATTAAAAAAAAAAAAAAAACATTTCTTGATGCATCAGACAAAAACGGGGTCTATCATGCAAAACGGACCTCGCACCAGAAGGCTGATCCAAGCAATCAGTGCCGCCTGTTTCATTTTCAACAAAATGAGGGCGTGGCTGGAGCGATGCGTGTTTTGAGACAACCCGAGCCCGATTCTACATGTCAGTCTTCTCTGAACTCCATTCTGTCCCCCGCGAGCTCAGAGCATCCACATGCACTCAACTCTTGAAACTCGCCTCTTGTCATCGCCGTCGATGCTTCATTAGTTTTTAGTCGCCGTTTGCCTCTGTCACAGAGTGTATATATACGTGCGATGGCTGCTCTGTTACTGGAGCTGCCGCACACACATACCGCCTCCACACCCAGGGTACAATGGCACGATCACATATCGCAGACAGTATGTGAAACGGGATGCCCGCTGCATAAGCCACTCGTATAAGAAGCTGTGTGACATTTTGAACAGCACGCGCCGATACAATGGCACACATCAATGTCTCACACACACACACGCTGACCCTCTATGTGCCAGGTCAGCCAACACCAGCACACATGTCTGGGAGCATGTGACACATGTCACACACCAATGGACTGAACACAGATCCCGGCATCAGATTTCAGCTCACAGTGGGGGGGGAGTCTTTGACAAAAGAACTTGAAAAAGAAGAATAGAGTTCGTAATGTAAACTTCAGTCGTCAGAAAGGAGGGCCAAGCCGAAATTGAACCTCCCCGAACAATCTCTTGGCACGCTGGTTGACTGCCAAGTTTTAATTTTGAAACTCTTAATCTCGAAGGATTGAACTGTAAATAATTAGGTGTGTTGCAACCGAGATATAATGTACATCTGCTGCAGGCTTAAATTGTCGCCACTGTGAGGGCAATTTTAAAAAGAAGTAAATTCTTGTCAAATCAAACTGCAGACATATTTAAATGAAAAGGACTTACCCTTTTGGGACATCTGGTGTACGCGGGCTGTCGGGTCTGGGGTTTTGGGGCTTTTTTTGACATTCACTTGTTCTCCATAATCTAATCTTTCTTCACACTACGCAGACTTTTCTGTATGGAGTTGATAGTATACTCAAGGAGATTGAGATGAATCCCTCCACAAACGGCAAATAAGGTCAATGTCAGGAAGAAATGCTGCTCGCATATCCCAGGTGTTTCCTGAGTGTCAACACGTGAGTGTGTGTGTGTGTGTCTGCACATGTACGATAACGCATGTTGCGGCCTTGTGGGTTACACGGATGCACGCATCAGGAGTACGTGGAGGCTTTTTGTCGATGCAGGTGTTGTTTTGTATCCTTTGTTAAATTTACCATTAATACCAACGAACAAACAAGCATCACGTTGCACACGGAATGCGCAGTTCAAATGTCAGAATGGTAAAACAAATTCGGGAATTGTTATTTTATGGGGAATTTTGATCCCCAAAGGTGTGCCTGCAAAAAAAAGTATCACGAATGGTCCTACCACTTAAATAGTGCAAACTGGAACTACGATTTTCTCGCGTCTCAATTACTTTACTTTCACTTGTCAATTTTAATCCCCCCGCCAGCAGCCCTCTGCACAGGTACATTTACTATCAGTTAGGTTTGACTTAAGGCCCTCTGTATTGTGGAAATTCTGCCCATGTTACTCAATATCGCACCAACAATACAAAAAGTTTTGGTTGAATATATCCAATTTAGTCAGTTGGTTGCATGATGTCAAATAATCTGGAAGCAGATACATTTTTAATATACTGTACTTTACATCTATTTCAATGTTAATTTTTGTGCAACCGCTTGACAAAATTAAGTGGAGTAAATTCAACGCGTCATTTTTCTTTTTAAGTAAAGGAAAATCCTGGTGATATTTTGGATTTTTGGCCATTTCTCTCCTGCAGAGATGTTCTTGTGTGCAGCACATGGAGGGCCGTTTATTTGGATCCCATTCCATTTTCTGTATTCAAACAGTGTTTACATTTTAATCTCGGTGTATTGTAATTGCATGTGAAGCATGGCTGAATAAATCTAATTGGTGTTCTTTTTCCGTTTTCGTTTGCATACAGAAGGTTGATGGCACAGCTTGGTTGTGAAATGTTGCCATGGTTACACTTGTGCTTTTACTTCACTTTTAACATACTGTAGAGTGGCAATTCACTTCGATTTGCTCATCACATTACCCGTGTGAGCGTTTGCTTTTTTTCGTGTGTGTCTGTACTTTTTAGATAGGGGGGGATAAGGTTTTGCGGTGACAGTGCATGCGAGCAAAATGGCAGTATAAAGAAAAGATCACAGCAGACCCAAGTGAATTTTTCTACGTTTGAAAAACTTCAAGGCCCATTCCAATGTATACTGCTTTACACTTTACTTCAAAATAAACACCACAATCTAATAAACTTGCTTCATAAAAATAAATGGTCACATTTGGCACATTTTGGATTTTATGATGATTGTTGTAGTTTGCACGGCATCAAACGTACAGGTGTTTCTCACGGTTTGGTTACCTAATTTAGTGACGTGAGTGCGGCAGAATATTCAGTATGATGGTCAACATTGTGTCATTATTCTTTACGGGGTGGTAGATACACTTGCTTATAATGATCAACGCGTAACATTTTTGTGTTTCAATGATATACAGTGCCACTACATTTCTATCGGCAATCACAATAATAAACATACAGTATTGTATCTCCCTGACGGTGTGAAAAGAAGGCATTATTTTACGACAGATTATTCAGCTCTTCAATTTGCTCTTATTAGATTCTGATGGTGTACTTCAGAAAAGGTTTGCTGTGTCAAAAATGTAAACCTAGATAAGGTAATGTATTTGCACAAACGTGTATGCATTTGGTGGGATGTGGTTACGGTATATTCCGGAATATCCTTTAAAAGAAGTGTGGCGTCATCCTCATCCGCTGTTCACAAAATGCAAATATGGAAGGATTTGCACTACCAGTGCTGATCGAACTTATTTGCACCTTTCAATCTCCAGTGGTCTTTGGGAAAGCAATGTTGTCTTACAATCAGTGTGTTAAACTGCAATTTAAACGCAAAGCACACGGCTTGACAGCAGACAAAGCTTAAAAATTAAGCACATCCAGTAAATGTATTTTTTCTTCATCTCTTTATTATGCACTGCATGTTGAGGGTTACCAGTAACAGTTGACAAAATGGCTTCAACTCAGATTGATGGTCAAACTAACAGTGAGTGACCCGAGACCCTATCTACAGTTTATATTCCCTGACGACAGAACATAGCGGATCATACAAATGGTGAAAATTAATATTCACTTGTCAAAGTACACGGCTCCATTGGCCAAATTCGAACTAGCCAATATACAGCAACCAATTTGAACATTCCACTGCAGCAAAAAAAAAAAATGTCATTTGAAAACAACATAAACCATTGTATAAGATTTATTTTGTTATGTTATGAACGAGAATATAACATTGGAACAATTCAAAAGTAATTAATCCTCTCTTTGCTAACGCCGTAATGTTCCCCTATGTAGCTTGGAAGCCTTGTGTGTGTTATGTGGATTTTCTGTTGGATGTAAAAAAATTTAAAAATCATTAAAAAAAATTACATTCAGGAAGTCTCAGAAGCAAACGGCACAATAAAATGAATTATACATGACAAGGAATAATCTTGTTGGGGTCCATTTGAATTAAGTCTTAAAGGGGCAACATTCAAATTAAACATTGTGACATATTTGTTAAAGTAAAACAATAGGATGAAAATGAACAGGAACATTTATACTTTTGGCAGAGTCAATAAAAAAAGTTGCATTACTATATTTGTCCTTCATTAAATAAATATGACGACTATGACTTTCAAAGGTAAGCGAATTCAATTGAATGGATCATTCTGAAGGCATCCGTCCGCCCATTCTCTCAGCCGCTTATTTTGTTCAGTGTCATGCTGGAGACTAGCGAAAATTGAAGCATAATTCATCCTGGACTGTTGCTGGTCAAACACAGGGCACATACGCTGCTTTTCCATTGAGGTGGGCAAACATTCACACCATCACTGAGTGGGAAAACGAACCCATGCTGCCTGCACCGAAGGCAGACGGATGCGCCCCTCCACCAAGTCGGCAGACCGTTTAGCCTTATGATATATTCGAACACGCGCGCAATACTCTGATGACTCCAATCGCCAAAAAGAAAAATTAAAAAAAAACTTTTGAACAGCAAAATGTGATTTTCAGAAGTACTGATACACATTTTCAGAGTAACAAAACTAAAATGTCAGAGTATGATCTCAGTAATTGTCTGCGGTAGAAGTTTTGAAATTCCTGGTCACTCAAAGAGCGCCCTGCGAGTGGTTAATTCATGACACAATCTCAAAAGACTTTGCACTGGTTCATGCTGAACATGCGTCGTCTGGCCTGTTTCCTGTTGTGGCTCACGGCGGTGCGCACGGCGCACTCGAAAACATGTTGGACCCCTCGCTTGGTCAAGGACGAACACTCCAGGTAGCCTTTGGCGTGCACATTCCGAGCCACGCGCCTCCCCTCTGCCGCAGAGATGCAGCCGCCCCGATGCGCACTCGACTCCCGCAGGTCCGTCTGGGTGCCCACCACCAGCACCGGCGTCGTGGGCAAGTTCTCCCGAACCTCTGCTATCCACTTACTCTGTACGTTAGCCAGAGAGTTGCGGTTGGCCACAGAGTAGCACACGAGCACGACGTCGGCCTGCTGGTAGGATCGGGGTCGGATCTGTCTGAAGTTGTCCTGGCCCGATGTGTCCCACAGGCCCAGACTGATCAAAACACCATCCATGTAGACCTCCGCCCCGGTGTTGTCGAACACCGTGGGCCTGTAGATGTCAGGAAAGGTTCCTGAAGTGAAGTTGACCAGGAGGGCCGTTTTTCCCACCGCACAGTCCCCAACCAAGACACACTTGACAGACATTTCTACGGCTGATCATCTGAACAGTTTGTTTCAGTTCCGGAGAAGCACGCCAGCCTCGAGTTGGTTAAAGGCACTGCAAGCTGTTCTTTGTAAGTTCATATAGTTCCATCGTTTTAAAATGTAAGGCCCGATTGCTTATTGTCCTCTAACAACCTTTCTCGATGTCCCGTTTGTCTTTGTGTTGTGGACCTTGTTGGTTGTGCCTGTGGAATGTCAACAGATGAAGAAGGCCAGATGACAGGTGTTCTGAGGAAGACATGAAAAACCGATATGAGCAACGGGCTACGTATATGTCGCTCAAAGTCTACAGTAACACAATTCCGGGCTTTGCCCTACCGTGTCACAAACACAGTGCCACCATTAGTACTTTCCCCAAGCGTATTAGAATACCGTATGACCCTAATAAAGGAAAATAGAATAAAGTCATGATCAAATGGTACAGTTTTACATGTTCTAAAAATAAAAGTAAATACAACAAATGCTGTTCTATTACAATTTACAAGACCTACACCCTGACATTAAAAGCATGAGAGTGTATATGCTTGAAGGCATGGACGACTTCTCTCCAGGATTTTTTTTCCTCTCCCGGATCGAAAGGGGGGCTTGACCAAATACGTAGTGGGGCTGATAAAATAAGTTTAAAATAGATGTTATAATATCCAATAAAAAGCGGCATTACTCATATTATTGATGGTGCTATATTCTGCCCGCCTTTAGCCCGGCGTAGCGCCATCGTAGCTTTAAGGTGAGGACTGTTAAGCAGGCTGTCGGGAAGCACTTCTGTGTAATTTTAAGATGACCTCACCTTTGTTGGGAACTTCATTGTATGATAATGCGGCTGTTTTTCTCACTATATTATGATTCGTGATCATTGGTTCACTCATTTTTTTTCTGTTATTATTTTTAATGCCTTCATTGAGCTTTCGGAGCTCACCAAGCCAAAGATAACATGAATACATGTCAGAAGAAATTAACTTTAAACATAGCATAAGTAGTTTCTTTGCCAAACTGAACTTTCCAGTGTATTTGGGCCTTTTCTCACAGGAGTATTGAAAACCAACTTGCTTCAGATTTAACATGATTTACGTATCTCATTTTACATTACTAAAGAAAATTCAAATAAATACGTACCATTCTTCTGTCTTTTCATAGTCTTGCCATTTTGAGCTGAATGTCTCCCAAAAAGGCCTTGAAAGGTTTGCCGTTTCGTCGACCCTTTTATTTACTTACTTCCGACCTCCCCACCCAGCAATAAATGAGAAGACTGCGCTTAAAAAGTGTAAACATAAAGGTGCTGTATATATTTTACCACTTGCCAGGTAACGAAGAGAAAAGCAGCTGAAAAAAGAAGGCAAGAACTGACAAGTACAGCACATCCGCTCGTCAGTGAGAGGAGGGTCACACGTCCCTCCCCCACAGCTGTGGCATTTTACAATACGTTCATATTTTGGCAACTCACTGACAGTACTTTTTCTCAAAATTTCAGGGGGAATGCAACTGCAAACTCCTGTGTACTTTTTCCAAATTTGCAGTCAGTTATGACATTTGCTGGTTTCCTTGTTCTTTTTGAATCTGTTCATGAGGATTAGTCAAGATGCGGAATAGTCCCGAACGTGAGCCATCAGCCATAATATATCAATTCCTGCATTATGCATCTAACATGAGATATGTGCTTTGAATTGCTGTCTGGTTGGAGAGTAACTTGCGTATTGTTACCAAACACCGGCTCATGACAGACATAAATAATTCCATCCATCCATCCATTTTCTGAACCGCTTTATCCTCACAAGAGTCGCGGGGGGTGTTGGAGCCTATCTCGGCCGTCTTTGGGCAGTAGGCGGGAGATACCCTGAACCGGTTGTCAGCCAATCGCGTGGCAACATAAATAATTACATTTTAAAATACAACTCAGTGTTTGTGTGTTGCTCCACACGGCTGACAACTTAAACGCTGCTCTGGGTGGACACAGCGCGGAACAGGCACACTTTGCCTCCCCAATTCACCAGGTTAAGAGGAAGATAAGCCCTGCCAAGCGTGACATGAGCAGCTGCATACCCATGTGGGTCATGTGATCAGTAACAATGAAGACGTACCCCACGGAATTTCATTTTGAAAATCAATTCAATTTACTCCTACGATTATTTAAACTGTCGGCAGCGGTAATTCAAAAGAAAATATATGCTTAAAAACGAAAATTTCTCAAATAATATTTGTCATACTTTCAAGGCCAAAGTGTCTTTATTGTTATGTGTCCCAAATGAAAATGTTTGATTTACTGTATACCTATTTTCTGAAGATGCTAATTACATACTCTGATATAGGATGTTCCCACTATTGCTTATTTATATATATATATATATATATATATATATATATATATATATATATACACAGTATATATAAAGTATGTACTGTGTGTGTATATATATAAATATGAAAATGCATTCTGATTTTGCACTTTCCTGATGCATTAACCTCAATTACTCAAAAAGCATAGGTATCAATATTGGCCTGGTATCCCATCTCACCAAATCTTACGGTACTGTATCTGATCAGCAGGGGCTACTGTTGCCCCTGCACAGACTGCTGTTTTTTGACAACAAAATATGAACTGAAACTGTAAAATTCTTAATTGTATAAATATTTTATTAGGTTATACAACAATTAATATAAAATTGATATGGAAAAATATAAAATTATTTTGAACAATTTTACAATACATTGCAGAATAAGCATTACTTTTCAAGTATTGGTATTTTTCCACTTTAATGACAAAAAGCAAAATATATGCGAATTGAGCATATGATGATACAATCTAAAAATACAAACAACCGTGAACCAGAACGTTTTTGTGATTCACTCATTCTTTTATGATTAGCTTTGACTTTAAATATCTTAAAAGATATGGAGAAAACTGTAAAAGTGGCACACTATAAAATATTTTCAAATGGATGCATTCTTGTTTAGCAGGTGTATAAAAATAATCATTGCTGCAGTAAAATAGAAGAATTACTCATTTGGACGTACAATACCTTCAGTTTGACAAATATTGATGACTTTTGGGCTGTTTTAAGTCAGGAGTGTAAGTCACAAGGAGAAAGAGGTAGAGTGACTATACTGATCTGTGTGAGCATATTAGTTAGTGTTGTTCCTTGTAGAGGCTTTCGCATGCATGCTCTATTGCTTCTTTTTTACTTCAGAGAGACCAACAGGAGACCCGGCTTTGGTTCTGTGAACCTGCGGGATAAGGAATATGAGTAAAGGAGCGAGACTATGAGAAAAGTGTGTGTGTGTGTACCTGTAATTTGTGTTGTTGAGGTAGTTTATAACGGCAGGGCGAATGCGGGCCACGCCCCCCTGACTGTGGTTACCTCTTCCTGTGATGACAGAAAGCTGCGGTCGACACAGACCTTGTTCACAGTCTGCACCCAAGCAGTTAAAAGAATACATTTGAAAAGAAGCAACAAGCACAATTACACAGATAATGGAATTATTCTTTCATTCAACCTCTTCACTGCTCTCAATTTATACCACGCTATCCTTCCCTTCTACGATAAGTTCTGACTCGAGTCCATGTACCTGCTGTTTTGTCATGTAGGATGCGGCGCAGATGTTCCAGGGCCTCGTCCACGTGCAACCCATGGAGGTCCAGGATGTTCTTCGGTAGAAGTGAGGAGTTGACCCTCTCGAAGATCTGAACGGCTGCGCGGTGGTTGGCCTCGCGCATCCGCTGCCCGTGTAAGTGTCCCTATTGGAAACGGTGACACAAATGACAGAACTCAAAGCATCACGTACTGTATTTTCTGCATAAATTATTAGACTTGCAATCAGGGATGGGCTTTTAACCCACATAGGAAACGGGGGTGTGCGGCGACCTTTGGAGGGACAAGTGATTGTGTCAAAAGAACTTCAGCATGGTAAGTGCACCAATCAGGACATCATATTCTTATGCTCCTGTGCGAATTACTTCATTGTGTGCCATTTGTAACCGCATAACATTGTACTGTTTGTCAGTACCATCATAAAGAGAGGACCCCCTGTAATTATCAAACCATTTCACATACCAAGTAGAATTCTGAATTATTTATTATACCCATACCTCAGAACAGTGGAAGAACAGACGGTGTAACTTTTAGAAGATGATGAGTACCTGCTGTGCATAAAATGAAGCCACCCCTTTATGTCCTTGCTTGTAAGCTGCTGCAGCTTTGGAAAAACTCTCAATCTGCCGACTTCTTTGCAGACTGGCCTCTGCCCTGAAGTCCTGGTACTCAGGATCCTCAATGTCCTGATACTTATGGGAGTCGGCTACATCAGAGTCAGGAAGTTTCTGATGCAAAAAGGGGGAAATTAAGAGTGTAAGAAAAAAATATGAGGACAGAGAAAAGCTGCTTTTAAAATACCAGACCGGTTCAATAAAAATCGTGTTACGGACAAAGCAGAAGTTTTTGAAACCCAGTCGTTATGTGGTCAACACAGCCATTCTATGCTTCTAACTTTGTGGGAACAGTTTGGAGTCAGCCCTATTCTGTTCCTGCATGATCACATTCCTGCTTAAAGTAGATGAGTTGGGTGTAAAACAATTTCGGGAGTAACTTCAACAGCGATTGGGAACCAGGCCTTCTCACGTGTCAGGAATTGGTAACCTCCAACCTCAATATTCTTCTGGATTAAATGACAAAAATTCCCCACAGACACACTCCAACATCTTGTAAAAAGTCTCCCATTCTATAGTCGGTGTATATGGCAACCAGTTGACCCAATACTTTTGTTCATATGGAGGATCTCTTTGGCTCTTGTAAACAACAGCTACCTTTTCTCTATCTTTGCTGGGAGTTCTGTGGTGGTCAGAGTGAGGCAATTCTGGAGCGACGACGGTCTTGACAGGGCCCTGGTCTAGTAAAGAGTTCAGAAAGAGCTCCGTCTGGCTGAGGCAGTAGCTGCAGAGAATAAACATGTCAACTAATCAGTCATTTCGAAGAACTTCATTGCTGGTTGACAGTGCATTCATCAAATTATTGTGAGGGCCAAAGAAAATGGATATAACTCAAAGCAAGGTTTGAGTCTTACTTATGATCCCTGAATATATCATGGAGAAAATGTCGGTCAATGGAGGGGAAACGGGAGTAGAGCTGATCCTCTTTTAGCATGGAGGCCCCATCACGTCTGCTTAGGTCTGCTCGATTTTGTCTTGACTGAAATTAATGGGGCAAGAAGGGATGTCATAAAGGGAGCTCAATTAGAAGTGTGAAATTAGACAGTGGATTACCTTCTTCATGTTCTCCTGCATGGCCAGCTCCTCTTTTATAATGTCCCGTAGAGAGACACATGGCTGGGACATATTCCAGTGGTCCATCACTGGCATCCCTCCATCTTTGCCACTCGGAAAATGTGATGTTGGTTTGCACATCTGAGTTTCATTCCATGGAACTGGACCTAAATGAAGTGGTTAATGTGCAAAAATCGTCCTTATCAGTTAAAATATAAAGTTTGATCACCATGGCTTTGATGATTATTTTAAAGCAGCTACAACTTTCATATAGCATTACAGTAAATTCATATGGTTCTTTAGTTCTTTTCTTTTATTTACAAAGGCACAGCTTGGATTTCAAGTCAATAAATAGGAACCCTTCGCTGTATATTCTTGCTGACTGGCATGTTTTAATGAACATTACCTTATTTGACAAGTGTATTGCTAATTTGAAATCAACCAAGCGAGATATCCTATTATGGAAAAGTAAACAATTTTGCTCAATATTGTTTGTGGTAGGACCGTTCCACTCACTTTATGTATGCCTGGTTCATTAAAGACTTTAAATATCCCATTGCTTCAAGCCACTTTTCGATTACACCAGTTCCACCGTGAAACAGCCTGTCTCCGCCCTGTGCGGTTGCTTTTACATTCTAATTTTTCGTGGCCGTGCAGTTAACATGGAGCCGCTTTTAAGAACCTCCCCCAAAAACGCAAGCTAGGTTGTAGGGCCGTGACGTCACTGTTATCTGATTTGCTGACAGATGTTTCTTAAACGTTGCGGCCCTGCCCTCTTTTGATTTTTTTATTTTTTTTGCGTTGTTATTATAACTTGAATTGCATGCTGCGTTGCTGGCCAGATCACCCTTAAAAAGTAGATCTTGGTCTAAGTGGGTTGTATTTTCTGGTTAAATAAGGTTTTCATTACTTGACTGAGGTGGTCCAACATACATTTGGGCGTGCGGCCTGGACATATTTTGCATTATGAAGTCAAGCAGATGCAACTTGTGTACAATGGGATTTTATTTTATTTTCTTTGTATTGTTTTCCCCTGTTTCAACTGTGCTGAGCGACTGATCGGGAGATTCGTTTATTTTGTCCATTGGCGTGTTTTAACTTACCGTCCAGAAGCAATTGGCTGGAAAGAGTTGCTTGTCTCTGCCGTTCCTATGAAACAACAGGTTTAACTTGTATAGATCCGCTCAGATTGAGACAAAATAGAAGAGACATTTTCTAGTTGGACAGCTACTGCTTCCATTGTTTAGTTTGCGAGGGTTTGCTATTCACCTGGATAGTTTCTCTCCACTTCTGGTGGAGCAGTTTAGCCAGGTTCATATCCATCTGCAGAGCATAGTCTTCAGAAGTGCATGTACCTAAACATTGTGGGCACATGCTTATCATCAATCAGTGTGAATTTTGATTGACTAATCCAAGTCACTGATTTGCATAAAATCTGTAACTTGTATTGTTACCTGGCTCGACTCCCACAGGCCCAAACAGTTCGATTAGTTGCAATGCCAGCTCAGTGGGCAGTTTCAGCTCCACAGTGTCAATGTTCAGGACTTTGCAACCTTGATTTCCCATGGATCTCCTATCATCCTTCTTCTGTCTTTCATCTCTTTCCAAATCATCCAGTTCAGCTTGCAGAAGCCGGTGGACCTCTTCCAGACTGGCAATCTCATCTGGAGTCGCAAAACTTGGATCCTCGCTTAATGCTTTGTGTTCAATGACATCATGTGTTTCCAAAGTAGGCAGGCTAGGAGTAGTTGTTACTGTGTATGAATGTGCATCCAGCTGATTTTTGGTTTGGGCTGGAGAAGCTTTGACAACAAATCCTGACGAGTCAGTATCAGAGGCCTCCCCGATTTCGTTCACAACCTCATGTGCATACTGTTGAAGCACATCGGCACCAGCTGTCGAACCTGCATAAGGAAGTTGATCCCCCAACTTGGTCACCAATGATGTTCCTAATAGTGTTGTGCTCTGTTCAACTTTAACAGTGTCCTCCTCGTGCATGTGCTCTAAAACCTCCTCGTCTCTGAAGAGCCTTTCTCCAGAATCCAGTAGCAGGTTGGTTGTCCATTCTAAATCTTGGTGGCATTTGTCATATAAGTCTTCCAACGTATCGAAACTAACAAGCTTAAAATGTCGACTGAGGATAGTCAGGCTCTCAAGACGGCTATGAGTTGCCACAAATTCTTTGTCCTCCACCTGTGTGCTTTTCTCATGCACCATGCGGTATGGTACTGTATTTTGAGTGGATGGGTGAACTGCAACAGCAGCACAAACTGCAGATGCAACCTCTGGCACAAATCGTGAGGAGACACCACGTAGGATTGTAATGTCACTGCGGTTGCTGCTGGCAGCGACAACGGAATCTGCTCGTCCGTCTTGACGATTAAGACGCCAAAGGAGGGAAAAGTCCTGAGGTTCGGTTTGGGTGGGGCGATCTCTATCCGAAGAGAGAGGTGAGTCAGTTTGCACAAGGTCATCTTTGTTGAGCTTGGTGCATAAATCTAGTTTAGGACTGAGTCTGGTCTCACAGTCAGGATGTGTGGTGATAGCACTCTGACCAATGTCAACCATTTCTGATGTGGCATTGGGACATTCAAGTGTATTGAGAGATGGAACCAGACAGTTCTGAGTGAAGGTGAGGGCAAGCTTGCACTGCTTCCCTGATCTGCGACTCTGACGCTGCTTTCGCTCTTGAGTGCATCCACTGAGAACACAACTCTCCAGTTCCAAAGGGTCAGTGGCATCACTAGACCGTCTGCTTTTAGGCTTCACTGTCACTTCATTGTCTGTCTGCTCTTTGCAATTTTCTGTGTCTATCTTGGTATTGCCGGCAAACACAAACTCGATATCAAACACTGTGCCACAGCTTTCTTTCAGCCCTATGGATTTAGATGCGGCAACAGCCGACCAGGTATCTGCAGCAGCGTCAGACTGCGTTTCACAACCAATGTCTAAAACTGTGGTTGCACTCGTTTTATCTTCAGTTTTTAAAATCTCCCCATTGCCCTGATAAGATTCTGCAGCTTTCCAGTCTAAGATACAGTCTGGTAAGTCAACTCTGCCACTCTTCTCCGTGTTATTATTCTGTCCCTTCTCTTCACTCTCAGACCAACAGCTAAGGGATTCTTCAAGATTGTCATCTGTCTCCAAATTATGCTGTAGGCAAACAGAAAGAGGTGATGAACAAGAAGAACCAGACTGGCAAGTAACTACACCAGTTTGAATGAGATCAAGGAGTTTCTGGAACTCGGTCACATTGCCTTTGTCATTGCTGACTTCTTTAGACATCCCGCTGTCTTTACGACTTTGATTTCTCCTTGCTTGTCGCTGATCAAGGGGCCCTTCAGACGGCCAGTCACCTACAAAATGCAAAATATTGGACATCTCTCCCTCTACCCTACTTCTCACTGATGCCTCTTTATTCATCTGCTCTTTTTCCATGGGCAAGTCATCCGACTGGTCAATATCTTTCACCGGATCTGTAGAATCAATCTTCCTCATCAGTCTTTCTCTTGGCAACCTTTGTTTGATAGACTCAGAGAAGGCCACCGGGAGTTCATTACTATGTTGGTCTTCATTCATGACCGATTCCACAATACAATCAGGTATCCCCTGTTCTCCATTAGGCTGATTTAGGGAATCCAGCTCAGAATCCAAAACCCCCAACTCCAAGTTCACATCCTTGTCTGAATGTTCTGACACTCTTCCAATTGGCTGGAAATCAATTGACTCTGTTGAAGTGCGGTTATCTTCCAACTTGTGCACCTCGCTGGGATGATCAATAGATGACACATCGGGAAGAGAGGAAAAGAGTTGAGACTGGGAATTCTTACGCCGGTCCATCAGTCCAGGTTCACTGACGAGATCGGGACATTTTGCTTCAGGAGTCACACACCTGAGGGACAGAAGAAAGTCAGATGTCAACGGTGACAATGAAAGGCAAACTCAAAAAATTAGTAACGTAAAAACACCATACACTAAAACAATGCCGAGTCTCATGCCGAGTCAAAAGTCACAGAATAAAAATGTTTTAAGACAAGTTTTAAAAATGGAAAGAGGGGGGCTTGCTTCATGTTTGGCAGAGGGTCATTCCAAAGGGAGGCAATGGAAAAAGCTCGATCCCCTCTGAGCCTCTGCCTAATCCTCGGCAGGGGGCGTGTAGAGGATGAGGCCAATGGGACTGTAGCTCCGGGCATCCACCTGGGGAGTTATCCACAGGCCCAACTTGCCCCCTCACGGTCGCCGTAAATGTATACGATGCATGTATGTCGCAGATCAATAAATAATGCTGGGATACAGGGGGCATATATTTCTAGATTTCCAGATGGGAGTCTAAAGCAGAGGCACAGATAAGGTGGCAATTCACGTGATCAGTAACGGGAACAAAATTGTAAGGATGTTTAAAGTAATTAATTTCATTACTCCGTTATTGAAAAATGAACGCTGTTTCACTTTAAAAGGCCGCTGCAAAGTGCCGATTTATCTGTGGTTTTATTGTTCTTGTTTTGGTTGTAAAGTGTCCTTGAGTGTTTTGAAAGGCGCTTATAAATGAAATGTATTATTATTATTGTTGTGGGCGAATGAAAATCCGCCTTTGTATGAAAATGAATGTACGTAGTATATTTTGTACAAAGAGGCCCAGCAATGAGGATATCACTAGAATCTGGCCAAAGCTGTTTTTTTTTTTTAACGAGTTATTGTGCTGAAACTGGCTTGTTTTATTTGATGATGCAATGTTAATGGTTGGACAAACATGACATTTTTGGGGTCTCCTGAAATGTGACGATTTTAGAGCTTCAAGGATTCCAGCCGATGCCAGCCATGTGCAATAAACCCATCAAGCCAGTCAAATAGCAGATGTCTCATATCTCATGATGCAAAGCACTAATGCAACAATATGCACAGCTATGGCTGGGTGATGTGACTGAAAAGTATATCACGATATAAGTATTTCGTATTGGTGAACATCAATATATATTGATTTTTTTTTCTTTCTTGTATTTAAAATCTATGTACAGCTACAAGGAAATGCCAGTATATTTGATGTTGAAACAAAGATGTAATCTGTTAGATACTACAGAAAAGGCTGATGCTGTTGTTTGTGATTCACACTTACTGTATATTTCTGTTCTCCAAGTGAAGGCGCTGTTTCGACTCGGGTAATAATGCACCCATAATGGACTTGACAGTTACAAAGCGCTCGTAGCCATTCAGCATGCGGCGAATCGTTTCCACAGACACACTATGTTTGCTGCGTCTGTGAAAAAACACCCCATAAAAACAAAGATTTATATGGGATTTCTGTCTTGACGAGTGACAATGAAATGTTTGATTATTCTAATCCCTGGATCTTCCTCACCTTTCTAGCTCTCTGGGCTTGTTTTTCCACCAAGTGTCCGTCTCACGAAACAACACTTTGTAATTATGTTTCAATGCCTAACAAGTAGAAATAATCGTTTTTCAGGAGCACCACAAAAATAGTAACATTGCTAAAAACAAGAAGACGTGGGCATTTTACTCAAGGTATTGGAAGCAGGTGACTGACCTGGGCCACATAGGGCTTCATCTCCCAGCCCTGCATGTTTGTATTATCAATGATGATGGGGTTAGCGCCTCTCTCAAAAGCTTCTTTGGCTATTAGGTGAAGGTGAGATGACAGATGAAGTGCCTGTAGCATCTGTTCTTTCAGTGGTTACAGTTATAACTGCTCCATCTTATTTAATTACAACTGCCTACTGTACAGCTGTGTTTACCTCGCTTGTGGTTCCACTCATGAGCTTCCCCCAGAGTAGCAGGATCAAAATGATAGTGCCCTTGAACAGTGAAGTAGTCGTCAGTGCTTAGTGCAACTCCACCTGGATTATGTTCCACAAGAGCTCTGCAGAGATTAAATGAATATTTTGAATGGACAATCGCTTATCAGCATGATCTGAGATCAAATCTATCAGGCCACCAACACCATCTACCAGTCTCGGACACTATCCAGCAGCATGAAGTGCTTTAGTACAATCTCCTTCAGACGTGTTACCATTTTAAACACAAATAAGGAACTTCAAAGTGATTTCACCAGAGGTCATTGGTCATGTCTGCCGGATCAGAATTTAATCATTTTTTTTCTTCTGTTTAGCAATGTAATAACTAATTTTTGTAAAAGACAATATAGTCATGTGAGTATTGTTATATTACATCTATGAGTTGCTCCACCATTTGTAATAAAATATATACTGTATTGTTTAAAGGGTTATAACACTGCAAAACCGATGTTATTCGTTAGCTATTTGATGGTGTTTGCATTGTTTGTTAGCATTAGGCAAAATAGTCTAACTGAATAGACAACATGTAATTATGTTTATATATATATATATATGTGTGTTTATATATATATATATATATATATATATATATATATATATATATATATATATATATATATATATATTGGGGGGGGGGGTTGTACACTTCAACTGGGAATTCCAATAAACAGTTTCAAAACGTTTTTAAAGATTTTTTCTCTATCTGCCAAACTGCTGCTTGTGAGGTACAGACAATGACTGCAACCATTCAGCCTTTGAATCTCAAATCTCGCAAGTCAAGAAAAGAAATCTCCCTCACTTTTATCGTCAAAATCTCATAAATTGGGACACTTGTATCCCAAAACTCCCCTGGAGTTGGATTGTAATCTTAATTTGAGTATTAAATATACCAATTTGATTCGAGAGTTTCTAAACTGGTGTGCTCAGTATGAGAGCAATGTAAAAATCATACATTTTCCAACTGCCAATGCTGTAACTTTTGGAAAGTGTTGGTCATATTGTTTGTATCGTACCGAGCCAAAGTGGATTTTCCAGATCCTGGTGGGCCACGTAGCAAAACTAGCACCTTCCCTTCCAAACAAAGCCTGTTTGACCGAGCAGGTGCAATCCCACCTGGATTATGTGCAGCTGTTTCCGTAGCCCAGGATTTGGGAATTGTAGCAGAATGTCTTAGAGGTGCTTGACTGAACTGGCCTGTCCAGGGTGAGGCATGTCCAATTGGAGGGTGTGAAGGTGCAATAGGAGTGATAAAACATGGTCCTTTGTTTCCATGTACACGCGGAAGGAAAGCAGGTGAATGAAGGTTCCACAATGGTGTGGTCACCTGAGAATCTAGTCCTCCATGTCTATTTTCAAAGGGCATGGGGCCAGCCTGTTGTAAAAACATTTCAGATGACTCATCCTTTTTATACAAATGAAAGGCAGAGGGACGCCCTGAAGCAACAAGATCCAACTGAGGTTTTGGCTTGTCTGCAGACTCTTTTGCCACTAGATGTGTGAAATCCACAACCGATTCCAGACCGTCACCGCTGCCATGCTCCCGAGTGTTGAGCCCATCAAATGCAGAGGGACCTTCAGAATGCACCAAGCCTCCTTCAAGACATGGATGCCCATCAGAGCCCCGTCCACACTGAGCCTTTTGGTTGAACTGAAGCAACTCAGAGAAAACCTGCTCTGGAAACTGTGATGCAGATAACGAAGAAAGTGTCATGTCTGCAGACGGACACTGGCTATTAATCTGAACTTCCTGTTGCGCAGTCAAGTTTTGTAGTTCCTGATCAACTTGAAGGTCCAACTCTTCTGTCAGCAGACTGGTAGATGATGGCAAGGTGAGTTGCTCTGTTGCTTCCAAAGATCCAGGGTTCCGTACAGGTTGAGAAACATGACGAGGACTAAGCAGGGCTGCAGCAGTGCTCTCAAAGCCAGACACTGGTGATCCAACAGGTGCTGCAAGTTCAGCAGCAATTGACAATTCCAACAGGGAATCCATGGCATTTTCGACTGCAACAAGACAATTTATTTGAATGTGATTATTACAATGTTGTCACATAAATTACCATTAAACATTTGAGATAGGGAATGGCATGAACATATTAAAAAATAATCGGGATTGTGTAAAAATAATTGCTTATCATTTGCAAGTGATGTAAAATGGAGAGCATAAGCAGAGACGTTCTTGATGTAGACTCAATAGGAGTTAGGGGCATTCAGAAATTCCAATCAAATTGAAAATGTGATAAATTGACAAAATAATCAACATTCATTTATTATCTTAGTCGGCATCCTAATTGATACACTGTACATTCATGTTGATGAGCTAACAGCGGAAACCCTGAGGAACCACCAACTGTTGGGATACAAACAACTTTGGGGGAAATGCGGTCCGATCCGATGCGGATTTGGAGCTGGGAGTCGCGGCTTGGAGTTTGAAGCGGATTATGTGGGACAGGAGAAGTGAACTAATCTCTTTTCGTCAATGGACGCTACAGCTTTGTGTTTGCTTTCAAAACTTTGCTTGTAGCAGACGTGTGCACATTTTTCAGCATGATGTCTCTGATCCACTGGTGAAAGGACACTTTGATCCTCTCCTCTTTCATCTATAACTGCTTCAGACAACAAAGTGTATGCAGAAAAGTGGTGAAGATTGCACGACTGTCTCTGTCCTATGTGTTGTCTTGTGTTATTTTTGTTATTTTGACTTCAAAATGGCGCCGCGAGAGTGGCTGCCTTTCCAGCAGCTCCTATTTTTTTGTTGTTCTACTTCTTCCTTTCATAATTTTGCTGCTGTGAATCTGGAATTTCTCCATTGCGAGACTAATAAAGGTTTTCTTAACTTGAAATCAAATAAGAGCTTTACGTAGGAAACAAAAAAGGTTGCACAAAACAAATACTTCTGAGGTTTGAGGGTTCTGCAATGATGACTCGGTCTTGCAATGACAACATTTGTAACAGCTTAGTTACAGTGCAGAAAAATGGGTAACCCCTTCACCAAAACCAATTAGACGGTTGTCCAAATGGTTGATTTAATATATTTGGAGTCTCAAATTTATAACCAAAATTAATAAATCGCAGGAGTAAAATAGATCGCTACTCTTAATAGCGTTTGTTTTCCAAGAGGCATCGCTGTTCGCTGTGCTATTTAAATGGACGGTAGTTCCATGCCCTTTCAATGAACTCCCAGCAATTACGCGCTTTACCTTTAAAGTCAACCTCAGACAGCACCATGTGTATAACTTCAGGGTCCAAGCGGGAGAATATATCTCGCATGTTTTGGGTAATTTTCTGCCTGTCGGAGCTTCCTTTGCTGGATGAAAAGTTGGAAGCCGATGCGACATCGTAACCATGAGGTGGTCCGAGACCGAAGTCTCCCACGGGAGGCGCCTCGCCGGGGACTCTGATCGGGCTCTGTTCGTTTTTCTTTCTCCGAGGCATAATAGCAAGTTTGAAGTAAATCCTTCACTTGGTCACGGTAGCAAAGCTACGCGAAGCTAACTGCGAAGCTGGCGAGAAACACTGATTTTGAGCAAACATTCGTTGCAGTAAAAACGTGGTTCCGGAACAGACATCTTTGTTATTCCGTTTCATAAGCGTGAATAAAGTTGAACTCGCCAATGTTACAACGTTTACACAAAACCCAACCAAGAATTGAGAACTACAAAAGCAGTGTACACTCAGGTCGTTAATGGCCGATCGCGGAAATCCTTAAACTGGGTACAAATAAAAGCTGCTTATGACCGTATGGGATAATTTCAAAATAAAAGATTTCAAAAACCTGAAATACTATCACCCTGCAGGAAATATGATTAACGTAAACCATCTAGCTCGAAAGGCAGACAGTTAAGCAATTGCGTCGACAATGCCATAAAATAAAATAACAATCCATATGCCCTACAAGGGCGGCCCGGTAGTCGAGTGGTTAGCACGCTGACTTCACAGTGCAGAGATACCGGGTTCAATTCCAGCTCCGGCCTTCCTGAGTGGAGTTTGCATGCTCCCCGTGCTTGCGTGGGTTTTCTCCGGGTCCTCCGATTTCCTCTTACATTCCAAAAACATGCAAGGCAGGCTGATTGAGCATTCCAAATTGTCCCAAGATGTGAGTGTGAACGTGGCCGGTTGTTCGTTGTGTGCCCTGCGATTGGCTGGCAACCAGTTCAGGGTGCCCCCCCGCCCACTTCCCGAAGACGCCTGGGATAGGCTCCAGCACCCCTGCCCCCGTGTGAGGATAAAGCGGATCGGAAAAATGGTTGAATGTTTACTACAAATTGTTTATATTTGTTCATCGATCTATGCCAATAATGTGTCGTGACAGGCAGAAAACCCCGAGTCTCTTTGACTCGATGTCAAAACTTGTTTGATAAATGACCTGTGTATCACTTTTGTGGATTGTTTTTTATGGTGTTCCGTGAGATTTTACTTTCAAGTCTAAGACACCGAATGTGTCTTGGCTCAACGGCGGGAAAAATAAGCTTGTCGTCTTGTGGTCCGCCAGGTATTTGGAACTGTAGTATTCACTTGGGCCAAACGGGGGCGCTCTTCACTCAGTCGTCTCACAGATAGCACAAACTGAACGGACAGAGCTTTGTGCGGAAAACTAGATCCAACCTGTGTCAGACTAATGAATTAAATCGGCCCACTCGAAAGGTAAATACCGGAAAACGGTTGTTGTGCAAATCGGCTGTGATTATACTCGCGCTGTTTGGAAAGATCAGCGTGTAGCATTTTTTCATGTGCTTTGAATCGTCCGTGGACGCAAGTTACTGGTGTTAGAGGAGAGCTCAGGGCAACGGTAGCAGCCCTTCGCATGTTAACGAGAGGCAGATGAGTTGAAGTCCAAAAAGAGAGCGTCAAGTAAATTTGCTCAATGTTTAAACTTACTAAAGTTGTTGCATTTGTTGGAAAGTTCTGGTTCTATTCGCCGGTGTGGATGTTTCATGCTTCGATGAAAGCATACTTGACTTCCTCAGCGGTTGTCTGAGGAGGGAGATGTGATGGTTACCTTAATAATTTGCGGCCTAACACTAGCAACTCGCCCGGCTAGTCGCTAACACACTGTATGTAGCAGCTACTAGCTGCTAGCAGCGAACCGCGCTTCCCGCTAAATGCCAATGCTGTTTTGCTCCAAAGCTCGATCGCTGATCCATTTGATAACCTGTGTGACAGTAGTACACACAGGCGAGTCGTGTGTGCTATTACATGTGTTTCTTCGGACGACTTAGTACGTTTGGATGCGACTCCTGTTGTTTATGCGCCGTTCTTAATCGCAAAACGGTGCTTTTAGTTGCATTAAAGAAACCTGGGACTTAGCTACAGCTGGGCATTAGCTTGTAAGCTAATGTCCATATGCATATATCTGCTTGAGTATTGGCTTTGTAACTTAAAACTGTTCGTCATCCTACAACCTTGAAATAGTTCCATGCCATACGAGGCGCGTGTGTTGGGAATGGAACGTTTAGAGAGTGAAATAGTGCTCAAAATTAGTTATTTGTAAGTGTTATAGCATAGCCCTGCTGAACTTTTGTTTTCCGGCCCATAGAGGCCAGTAGAAGACCGCTTGGTTTCGACGTCCACCACCATGGAGTTCCCGCAACAGCAGAAATCGGCGGGCGACGGCAAGATCTGCTATCCTCCCGGAGTCAAAGAGATAACGGATAAAATCAGCAACGATGAGGTGGTCAAACGGTTGAAGGTACGCAAATGTCTTTACTTGCTCGGACTGCACTTCGCCTTGGATGGCCTCTGGCACCATTCCAAAACTCGCATCTAATTTTACAATCTGGTACTGGTACAAGATCGCCCATCTTTTACGCAGGACAGGTTCTCGAACCCTGGACTTGTACAATTATGTTGTTATTATCACAAATTAATTATTAAATGCCACAAAACGTTTCTCTCCTCTCGCTAAACATCATCTGATGAGATGAGCTTCCGCTCACCCACAACACTGATGAGGATAAGCAGTGTAGAGGAGGATAGATGAATCAATTTGAACTGTGCAGCTCTGACAAACATGGAAATATGAGAGTATTGTATGATCATAAAGACAAACATCCATCCGTCGGTGATCTTCCACACCGGTTGACCTATGGATTTTGAATAACTGGAACCTATGTGGTGCAACAGGTGTGTGTCACATTGGTCATCAGTCAATAGTAGGGCACAGATCACAAATGAGATGATTCAGGGTGCTCAGAATAGGCCATAACCAATATTTTAGTGGCCAATTTACTGATCTAGTCATACCTTTTTATACGTTTTAGCATTACTACAGATAGTTTGTCGGACCTGTGCCACTTGGTTCTTTGTGCAGTCAACTATAAAGTTATGCGTGTGTGTATAAAAGTTGGAAGGGCTAACAAAGCTTTTTCATTATTGTGCATTTTAGTGTTTACCCTGCAATCATTCTGTGATATGAAAGAGTATGTTACTTTGCATTCGTAACCCTACACAGAATGCATCAGCATCTTTGTGACTTTTCTCAGTCATGTCAGTTTTACCTGGTCTTTCCTCATGTGGAGCAACACAATGCTACTGTTGGAAGCTGTATATGAATTAACATGTACTTGTACACACCGAAACAAAATATAAAGATAATAAAGATAGATGGCTAGATAAAAATAGAACATGTTTTTGCTCCCATTCTATCAAACTAAACGTGAAGATCTGAGACTTTTTCTCTGAAAAAAAAATCTATTTCTGTCCAAATTTGTTCTTAATCTGTCAGTGAGTGCCTCTCCTTTGCTGATATAGACAATCCATCCACGTCACAATTATGCTTATTAGAAAGCGTTATATTATTACCATCATTTGCCTTATACATAGAGTTGATTATGTTTTTTTTTTTTTTTTGTGACCTGTCATTGTTGGTCCACTCCTCTTCTGTAGCAGTGATGCTTCCGTATCCAGATCATCATAAACATGATAATGGGTCACATGACCAGTAGGTATGCTGGTCATGCAAGAACCGGTTTGTTTTCACATTTCGGAAATGCTGTAAAGACTTCTTGCAGCATGGGGATCATGCGTTATGATGCTTCAACATGAGATGATGATTGGGGATGAATGGCACAAGTGGTCAAGCCTATGCGAAGGATATGTGTTACACTGTGTTCGGAAAATGGTGGTCATGCCCCTGGATATCCATTTTGGTAAAAGAACACATTTTAGAATGGCCTTTTTTTGGGGGCAGCCTAAGGCACATCTGTGTATTATTCGTGCTGTCTAATCAGCTTCTTTAGTCGCCACACCTGTGAGGTGGATGGATTATCTCGGCAAACGGATTGTGACAATATTAGACGGACAATATTTGCGAACCTGGGCATTGAGTGTATCAGGATCCCAGACAGCCTCTATACTAGGGGTGTTGGGATCAGGCTTTGATGCTGCCAATTCTGATGACGATTATCCATGAGTGAGACTGTGCAATAGCGATTCAGACACTGATCACGTGGATTAGCTGCACATTTTCTGATTTTAGAGCTTCTCACTCACAATTATTTTTAATAATTGATTAATCAGTCTGTCTTTTGACTAATTAATGAATCAGATTAAAAAAAACTGACATTCACATTTCCACCCCTTTACTCTTCAAAAACAGGACATTATTTCTCATTGACAGTGCAGAAAATGCAACATATATTATGATTCAGTTATTGGTTTGATCTGTAAGGTGCAGTGTTTAGAGGAGGAAGACGGGATACAGCACTGAACCCAGACTGGTCTCCAGTTGTCAGCAGGCTGTAAAAAGTATGAGCTTTGGGTGACTGGCGTTTGTGGTCTGCAATGAAAGGCACAGATAGAGAAATAAGTAAACACAGTTGGGGATGTTTTGGTTGTTGTCGCTGGAAATCTAAAGTGAAGCTAGTGCGGTGTAACAATGACACTGAGCGCTGTGTGGAAATATTTTAATGTGGAAAGCAGAAACAGCGCCACAGAAACTTGCAATGTCTGCAAATTGAGCACTTCATTTGGCAGCAAAACTGATGTGTCCAAGGGGACGGGGATGCTTGACTTTGTTTAAACCACTGCTCTGCTAGCCAAATAAAAGGTGTTATGTTGCAGTAGTTTTGTTTTAAAATTATGTACTGTATATATATTTGGATGCACTCCCCCCCCCCCCCCCCCAATCCATTGCCGAGGTATTGATTCAGAACTCTGTATCCGCATATTGACTCGGACTAGGGTGCAAAAACGTGATCAGGGCATCCCCACTCGTAAGTAAAATTAATATAATCAGCTGTCTGTAAATCTTACAGTATTATTGTCTCATTCTATCATGAATGTGAATACAATATGCTTGCATACTTGCTAGACACATGTTTTGACTCCAATATGTGGTTTTGCCTTATGCATCAAACTTAATTCAATGTCACGTAAAAAAACAACTTCTTCCAAAAAAGAGATGATAAAACAGTGTCTCAGTTCGATCCAGCAGTCTAGAGTTCATAGAAGTGGGCCTGGTTTGGAAAAACATGTTGGTGTCGATCCGACAAGGGTTTTCCTTTACCTTGAATGAACGTGAAGTCATCCTGAAGCCCAAATAAAAAAAATCAATGTCTATCGAGTCACTCTACTTGCATTTGTTACGTCACATCCCCAGGCTACAAACCTGCTTCCTTCAAACACATTTTTGTAAAAATGTTTCTTAGCCACGTGGAGGGTCTCTGGCACAGCTGTGATTTTAGTCTGGCTTTTAGGTCAGTTTGGTTGGCAAAATTGGCTTTGGTTGCAAGTAGTATTTCAACACCAACACTGCACGGAAATACTATTGTTTCTACTTGAAGGGCAAAGTTTCCTACCTTTTACTGCCTTACTTATTGAAAGACTGATCAACTTCCATTTCGTGACTGAATATAATCGATGCACATGTAACAGAATCAACATGCATTGTGGGGTTGACACATGCGTCATTGTCAGTGATTGGGGCAGCTGGAATATTTCAGAGTTTAATTGTTTTTGCGTGTCAGTATAAAAAAGGGATGGTTTTGACATTGCTTCCATCTTTTACGTGAACATTTTCAACAAGGCTTAGAGTTTCAAAGGTGTTTGCACTAGGTCGTTTTGCAAGGTAACTGTGCCCTCAGTTGTGTCAATGGTCAAGTGCGAGAATAATTATCAGTTGAAACATAGTTTATCTGATCAGCTGCTTTTAGTTTGGTCATCTAAATGGATATGTTATTTACTTTACCGAACATTGTCAAACACTGTAAACAAATACAAAACCATAATATTTTTCCTCTTTATTATTGTAACCTTGCAGTCATGTAATAATGTAATACTGTATACTGTATATCTGAGAGAGAGCTGTATAATACATTCATCCAGTGTACACCCTAATTCCTCCGTGTGGGCAGCAGGCAGTTTGTGACTGCTTGTGCACTAAGGCGTACAAGTGGTGCTGTGGACTCTGTTTACCCATCCCCCCATTCCTACAAATGTCTGTCTGCTTCATTTGCTCGCCCATACGACAGTACTCCCCTAAGTCACTCCAATGCATCGAAGCAGGCTGGTGAATTGCCTCGTCTGTGTGTAACTGCATGATTTATGCACTAACCAATTCATGTTCATGCTGAATTCTTTTCACTTTTTTTGCACTGTTGTAGCAATGGCAATGTTTTAAGTGGCTGATAAGATTTCTTGTGTTTTTCCCCCCGCCCTTTTCATTGAATGTTTGCAGAACATTTGGTGCAAATAGCACACGAGATGCCTTCCTCTAAAACAGTGAAGTAATACCACACAATCGTGTCATGTTTCTTGAGTGTGAGGTCAATGCTTAATTTGGTCTCAGAAAAATCCCACACACCTTATTATGTTTTGTCCTGCACAAGCTCAGAGAAGGACAGTTTATGTTAGGCTGTATTCAATGGAAAGGAGCGCACCAAACACAAAGGGGAGCTTCATTGGATTTTCATCTTCATTCTTGGATTTTTCTTCTTTCTATCTGAGCCTTTTTTTAAAGTCTTATTTAATTTATTCATATGAGGTCATCATTCCTAATATCGGCCCGAGAATTGTGTATCTCTATTTACAAAACCTACTTTTTTAAAACTTTTTTTTTTAATGCATTTGTACAGAATGGCCTCCAAACCCAATCATGGCGGTTTGGAGTTTAAGCACTCAAATAAATTCCGTCTCACATTTTGTCACTATTTCAATGCTGCACAGATGGTGGTCAAAACCTACATGGACATGGATCAAGATTCCGAAGAGGAGAAGCAGCAGTATCTTGGTCTCGCACTCCACCTTGCCTCAGAGTTCTTCCTCAGGAACCCCAATAAAGATGTGCGGCTGCTCGTCGCCTGCTGTCTGGCTGACATCTTCAGGATCTATGCCCCCGAGGCCCCCTACACCTCACATGACAAACTCAAGGCAAGGAGCCCGCTTTTGACAGTGGTTATAATCTTGCACACTTACAATGAGAATCTGTGGAGACATTTTGGCTGAACGAGTGATTTGTGCTTCTGTCTGCAGGACATCTTCCTCTTTATCACTAGACAATTAAAGGGACTGGAAGACACCAAGAGCCCTCAGTTTAACAGATATTTTTATCTTCTGGAGGTGATACTCAGATTTGTTATATAATATACGCACAGACTAAATGATGCACAAATGTTTCAATAGAGTGTTTATGGATTTCTTCTCTCTTCTTGTAGAATTTGGCATGGGTTAAATCATATAACATATGCTTTGAACTTGAAGATTGTAATGAGATCTTCACCCAGCTTTTCAAAACCCTCTTCTCTGTGATCAAGTAAGACCTCTATTGATTCACAATATTCAACACCTGTTTTGAGTTGTCATTTTTGCTGTTGTTTATTTTTGCTACAGTGAGAGCAGAACAGAATACAGTGTGAATGCTTGCTTGAAGTTAGTCAGGGCGCAAACATGCAACCAAGGATATATATTTATTCAATGATGACCGATGGATGTCCTGCTTGAATGAAATACTTAATCCTGTGAGCCAATGACCTGTTTAATGTTCCTTTTAAAAAACAAAGAATTCTATAAGATAAATGAATAGATAGATTATTAATAATCATTTCTGTAATGCTTTTAACTTGGGAGATTTTTTTGTGTAACCATGTTGAATAAGAAAAACTACAATATGCAATTAGTCACTTTCACAGGAAAATCAGCTATTGGTGGAAATCTGCTATTTGCAGTCAAGCTCAACACATATTCCCTACCAATGCGTGGGTTAACTGATGACTGAACACTATGTTAAAACCTATGAATAATTTCAAAGACAATTTATTTGTGGTCAACCCACCCCTCTTTCCTTCTGGCAGCAACAGCCACAATCAGAAAGTGCAGATGCACATGATGGACCTGATGTGTTCTATCATCCTGGAGGGAGATGGAGTCACACAGGAACTTTTGGATAGCATCCTTATTAACCTCATCCCTGCACACAAGGTGAGAAGTTACACTTGAAATGCTTTTTCAATATTTCAATGTCTTCATTCATTCATTCAAGTCATTTGGGATTTATTTAATAAGCAGAAACAAAAGGTAATGTTGTATAATTTTCACCACTATGTTAACTTTTTTTTGTACAGAATCTGAACAAACAAGCGTATGATCTTGCAAAGACTATCCTGAAGAGAACCGTCCAGACCATAGAAACGTGCATTGCAAATGTATGTGGCTGCATGTATACTCTACTTAATCTTCGGTATTTTGGCTATCAACCTCGTAGCGTTTATTTTTTTTCTTTTCGTCTTGTTAGATAAATGTCTTTTAATGTTTTGTTTTTTCTTCAGTTCTTTAATCAGGTCCTCGTGATGGGTAAATCCTCTGTCAGTGACCTGTCGGAGCACGTTTTTGACCTCATCCAAGAGCTCTTTGCAATTGATCCTTTGCTGCTTACCTCTGTTATGCCACAGCTGGAATTCAAACTCAAGGTTACTGACCCAGACCCACGCACACACACACTCGCTATTAACTTTACACTTCACAAGTTCACTCTGATTAATTTATCATTTTTTTCTATTGTCAAGTAATATAATTTATTTATGCATATACAGTATAATGTAAAGTATGAAAAAATGTAACCCACCATACATGTTTTTGTCGTTTGCAGAGCAATGACGGAGAAGAGCGTTTAGCTGTTGTGCGCTTGCTAGCTAAATTGTTTGGGGCCAAAGACTCCGAGCTGGCCTCACATAACAGACCTCTATGGCAGTGCTTCTTAGGCCGGTGAGTTGTGTGGAACCTGTGTAGCCGCTAAACTGCTTCTAGTTGAAAATGGAAATTAAAATACTGTAATTTAATGCATTTGAGTCATAGTTTGAGGTACATTGTGATATACAGGTTTATGCAATCTGGTGCCCCAGAGAGCTGAGGAATCTCCCCCCAATTGTCCATTAATGGGCATTTTAAGTGCTTGTATAAGTACCTACATAGGGGCTCTGCAAAATGCTGGGTAGCCTCAGGAGCAATCGGTGAAGGATATTCATTATTGGATATTCTTTGTGAATATATTCACGCAGGCATGACGATCAGTGCAGTATGAATGTTTTCCTATAGTGCGTTTTGCTGTGACGGTGATGTGTTGTTGATGTTGCGTTTACTGCTCTGGAAAAAGCCACCATGTTGGAAAAGATGCCAATTCAAACATTTATCTATCTACATTCTCCTTCATTCACTATAAACTAGTTCATGAGTAACTTGTGTTGTCCAGGTTCAATGACATCCATGTCCCGGTGAGGTTAGAGTGTGTGAAGTTTGCCAGCCACTGTCTCATGAACCACCCAGACCTGGCCAGAGACCTCACAGGTGTGCACATGCCTTGATGTTTTCTTTACATACCGAGTGGATTACTTTGGTTTTCTCTGGCTAATTCAGTCTATTTCTCTCTCCAAACACCTGATTTAAGAGTTCTTGAAAGTGCGTTCCCATGACCCCGAGGAGGCCATTCGTCATGATGTCATAGTCACCATCATCAATGCTGGGAAGAAGGATCTTAATTTGGTCAATGACCAGCTATTGGGCTTCGTAAGAGAGAGGACGCTGGACAAGAGGGTGAGATAAATGCAGCAGTGTAACATAATGTCAAGGTCACATTATTCTTCAATATATGCATGAACGTGAAACGGAGTATATTGAGCATGTTTCTCACGTTTGTTTTACTCCTGCCAGTGGCGAGTGCGCAAGGAGGCGATGATGGGCCTGGCTCAGCTTTATAAAAAATACTGTTTACACCACGAGGCGGGGAAGGAGTCTGCTCTGATGATCAGCTGGATCAAAGACAAGCTGTTGCACATCTATTACCAGAACAGCATCGATGATAAGTAAGAGAGCATATTTTCATCAAATCAAATAAAAATGTACCTCTATGACTTTATAGTCAGGAAGATGAACCTTTTTTTAATGCACCTTAGAATCTTGATTTGTGTGAAGATAATGAAATGTAACAACGACTCTCCAGTTTGTCCTCTGAAGGTCTCAATTTCTGTTCTGCAGGTTACTAGTTGAAAAGATCTTTGCCCAGTTCATGGTCCCCCACAGCCTTGAAACAGAAGAGAAGATGAAATGTCTCTATTACCTGTATGCCTGCCTGGACACCAACGCTGTCAAGTCAGTAATCCTGCACCTATTTTTTGTTTTACATACCTGTTTTCTGGACAAAGTACAGTGGAACCTCAAAGATCGAACACGAGACGTTCTGAGACAACAGTCAACCTATGATTCTTGATATGACATCATAATTCCTAAAATCAGCCTGAGAAGTCATGCACACACCCAACATCTATGCAGCTGTGTGGACCCTTCACTTTAGCCTGCACAAGCCTACAAGTGATGATGTAAATGTATCGTTTAGCATTGAGCAAATCAATTGTGCTCTAAAGTTTTACGCTTATTTGGGCGATTCCACCAAATTAGTGCCATTTGTGTCGCCAGACAATAAGATGAAAATACATTTTAGGAAAGTGGCCTCCACATTGATATGCATTAGGTTTAGAGTTGGCACTCTATTACAATAAATGCCATGGCTATCGTTACTCCATTTGGTCATTTTTAATGCTAAAAACCCAACTGATACAAAAAAAAGGGTTGAGATACACCAATACACATTGTGAGTTGTTGAATATGTATATCATCAAATTTAGTGCTTATAAAAATGAAAGGAAAACAGAGTGTATTTTGAGAGTGTGACAGAACAATTGGTACTGATTTGGTGGAATGGTCCATATTTTCTAATTGTATATCAAAACCATACAATTTGACATATATACATGTCTGTACATGTATTTTTATATTAATTTTAAACTTGATGCAACCTCTTTTTTCTGAACGTATTGGCAGATACTTTAAACAAAAGAATCTGATTCAGACTTTGGTGATAAAGTGTGATTCGGACATCCCCCATTCGGGCCAAATTTCACAATACATAATACAATTTTGATTACTCATCAGAAAAAAGCTATAGTTGTCCACCATTGTGGCTAACTTGTTCCTTGTCTCTTATTCTTTTGCAGGGCTTTGAATGAGATGTGGAAGTGTCAGAATATGCTGAGGGGCTTGGTTAAAGAGCTGCTTGACCTTCACAAACTGCCTGTGGTGCGTTGAATCAAAGGATCTTCATCTTGCTTCGAGCACAGATGTAGATGTAACCCAATTTTCCTCTCTCCTTTAGTCTGAAACCAATAACAGTGCCATGTTTGGGAAGCTGATGAATATTGCAAGTCAGTAACTCATCTACTCAAAAACTGCTGTTTTCATTATAGTCAGTAAGTGCCAAATAAATCAAGGCTATTTTTCTTTTTTGCATTTTTCAGAGAACCTGCCAGATGCGGGGAAAGCTCAGGATTTTATGAAAAAGTTCAATCAGGTTCTTGGTGACGATGAGAAGCTCAGAGCTCAACTTGAGATCCTCATCAGTCCGACTTGCTCTTGCAAACAGGCGGAGATTTGTGTGGTGAGAGAATATGGAACGCTGCATCTTTCATAGTATATCGCTTGCTGTTTTGCAATGTATATGCAAAAGGGGCATGGCCTACTGCCCGAAGACTGCTGGGATAGGCTCCAGCAACCCCCGCAATCCTAGTGAGGATGAAGTGGTTCGGAAGATGAATGAATTAATGGTGATTTAAATCAGCGTTAGTGTAAAACGTCGACATTGCAAAAACTTTAAAATGCTGTGACACCTAACCAATCCATGAGGTATTTTTTACCTCTTCTCTCCATATTTTTAAATCTCGCTGGTATGAATACAAAACTGCCATGTAAACAGTCACACCATCATAAATATGGATGTATTGTATGTATATACTTGGCTTTAATCTAGAATCTGACAAATTTACCACATTAAAGCACAATCACTGTTTGTTGTTTGTACAGAGGGAGATCACTCGGAAGTTAACGTTTCCCAAACAACCGACCAATCCTTTCTTGGAGATGGTTAAGTTCCTGCTCGAACGCATTGCCCCAGTCCACATCGACTCAGAGGCCATCAGGTGTGAAAAAGTATGATAAGGAGAAAAAAAACTCATCGCCCGTGAAATTCTCTGTGGTGCACTAATGGAAGTGCACTGTAAGTAGGAGCACGGTTTAACCTATGAAACTTGAGATTCAATAGCTTCATGCTCATGTTTGCCTTTGTGTTAACCCGACACACCATCAACTGGCTTTTCTCATTCAATGAGACATCGTGTGGTGGGGAAGTGTAACTGCTTTATCAGCAAGGTTTGAAGGTTAACCCTTTCTGCATGATGGAAAAACAACATTGGGACAGACCACTGCAGCTGAATAGATCATATTTTAATACCACTTTGTAATTGTTGTAAAAGCCTACGTTTTTTTTTTTTTTTTTTTTAATTTTGATAACCATGGCCTTTTTTGTATTTAGTGCTTTGGTAAAACTGCTCAACAAGTCAATTGAAGGCACAGCAGATGATGATGAAGAGGGTGTTACCCCTGATACAGCCATCCGCTCAGGCTTGGAGCTACTGAAGGTACATGATACTGGAAAGTCATCCCATTTCATTTTTCGATCTTTTTTTTCCCCCAATTGATTCATTGCAAATTGATCATCTGTCATGTGTTGGATGATTTAAGATAAGATAAGATATCCTTTATTTGTCCCACACTGGGGAAATTTGAATTCCCTAAAGCAATACTAATTCTTTCAAAGGTGAATTTGACTTCAGTGTTAATTAACCACCCTTATTACTCCTTTTAGGTTCTGTCGTTCACCCACCCCACAGCATTCCACTCATCAGAGACCTATGAGTCTCTTCTCCAGTGTCTGAAAATGGAAGATGACAAGGTGGCTGAGGCAGCAATCCAGATATTCAGGAATACCGGACAAAAAATTGAGACGGAACTACCACAGATAAGATCGTATGTGTTACGTGACACAGCGAACCTACCCCAATGCTGATTTGTCTTCTTACTCATAAATTATCCTATGCATCCATCAGGACCTTAATTCCCATTCTACATCAAAAAGCTAAGAGGGGGACACCTCATCAGGCCAAGCAGGCCGTCCACTGTATACATGCCATCTTCAACAACAAGGAAGTGCAGTTGGCTCAAATTTTTGAGGTAAAGGACCAAAAACAAATCCTCAATTTTTGAGATGCTTTCTCGGAGAAAAGAAAATCTTGATGCGTTATATGTCCTCCATACCTCCAGCCTCTCTCGCGGAGTCTAAACGCAGACGTTCCTGAGCAGCTCATCACACCGCTTGTGTCACTAGGCCACATCTCCATGTTGGCACCGGATCAGTTTGCCTCACCAATGAAGTCCATAGTGGCTAACTTCATCGTCAAAGACCTCCTCATGAATGACAGGGTGTGTGCAACGTGTTTCCATTTTAAAATGGTTGATTATGGATAACTGCTTTAAAGAAGTGGTAGTATTGTAAAAAATAAAGCTTAGGTTTATATTGGGGTTTTTTTGTGTCTAGTCGGTGGGAAACAAGAATGGTAAGCTGTGGACCACTGATGAAGAAGTTTCACCTGAAGTTCTGGCTAAGGTGAGAGACACACACACCGACACTTTAAAGCACAGGTGTCAAAAGTCCGGTGCTCGGCGGCCGGTGTCTTGCATGTTTTCCATGTCTCCCTGCTGCAAAACACGTGATTCAAATGATCAGGATCATTATCAGGCTCCTATAAAGCTTGCTGATGAGCTGATCATTTGGATTAAACCTCCTCCGGATGGATACGACGTGGAGCAGTACCAGAGCTCCCTATTCTAGACTTGTTAGAGCGCCAGTGTCCGGCCCTCAGCATCGCGCTCCAGGGCGCATCTGGAAATACTCTCAAAGCGAGCACATTCCCTCTGACCATTCGGAAACCCTGTCTGTTGCTCAGATTTTGCATTTTGGAATATAGAGTAACATAAAAACGGAGTGCCAGTGCCCGCACGAGGCACACTGACTAGAGTGAGGACACGGTGTGCAAGTGCTAGTGCTGGCTGCATTCGGAAATGAATGCCGCTCCAAACACAGGTGCACGGTAGTGCACGGGCATCAAAGTGACTTTCCCAGTGCGCCCTTTCTCATAATCGGACAAGTACGATATGAATAGAATATGGCAAAAATGAGCCCACTAAAAAAATCTAGTGGTTGGTCAATGGTTGTGCCTGCATTGCAAGAGAGTATTAGTTCACGACACTTGCATTGTATGAACATTGAAGGAATTTGAATGTAACTATCAAGGATGCTATCATGCTGCTTTGGGTCTCCGGCAAATATGCATTTCCAGTGCACTGCAAGAGCAGCAACTTGCCATGTTAAACTGCATGACAATGTGCCCAAAAACAGTTTTTTGTTTTTTTAATCGACCAATATGAAATAGTTATATCGTACGTATAACTTTTCTTTTGTAGCTTATTTCATTAAATAAATTAGACCTTTTAGGTGTAAGTGGGATATATTGCTTGTGCAATGAAAGAGGCACATTAAAGCAATACATCCTCCCGTGTATCAATATTAATCTAATTATTTGTGTTCATCTGATCTTAGGTCCAGGCCATCAAGCTGCTAGTGCGTTGGTTACTAGGAATGAAGAACAACCAGTCCAAATCGGCAAACTCCACGTTACGCTTGCTGTCAGCAATGCTGGTTAGCGAGGGAGACCTAACAGAGCAAAAAAAGATCAGGTAACATTCAAGTCAACAACCTGCTGACAAATACTTCTGATTCGGACATACAGTATATGTTCCCCTACAATTTTTTTTCCTCCTCCTCAATCTACATATCTGCCTGACTTGCTACCAAATGGCCAAGTGGCTGAGGACCACTGCTTTTGTAGTAATTCATTTTGGGTTGTTTTTTCTTGCCATTTCTTTTTCCCTGCAGCAAATCAGACATGTCTCGTCTAAGGCTGGCTGCAGGTGGCGCCATTATGAAGCTAGCCCAGGAGCCCTGTTACCATGAAATCATCACGCCTGAACAGTTTCAGCTGTGTGGCCTTGTTATCAATGTCAGTCTATTTTTCATTTGGCATTTCACAAACATATTAGTGGTTTGCATTTCTTGGTGAGAACACCATTTCGTAGATATTTTCGACAGGTGTTTTTACTTGCCGCGAGGTAGAACTGAACTCACAATTGGAGGTGTTTCTCATATTCTGACTCCCATGTAGTTACATCAGGTTCATAGCTCTGTGAGATGTAATGCAATTCTTCACCACCAGTCTACCTCATCAGCAAACGTGGTTTGTTTAATACCTCTGACAGTGTCAATCAAAACTGAGCCATATTTGGAACCGCGTTGTTTTTGATACAGCTCTTGCATTGAATTTTATGGGTGTACCTAATGCAGAGATGAAAGTCCTGCGGGTTTTTCTAAATTTTCGGAAAATCCCTAAGGAGAATTGAGGAAAGTTTACCTAAAATTAATCCGGATATTAGTTGACAACATTGAACGAAGACGCGTTTGAGTTCGTTGTTTTGCTTTCACGAGCGTAGCCATGTTGAGACACTAACACGAGTAACAGTACATATTTTCGTCTCTTTATAAACACACTTGCTAAACCCCAGTGGAATGAATAAAAGACACAGTGGAGAAGACATGTTGCCATAAAAAAATATATTTGGACAAAAAGGGAAAAACAGATTGGCAGAAAAACGTGTCCGTCCGACTTCGAGTGTCGTCTCGGCTAGCTCAGCTTTGCTGTTGTCGTGTGTGACGTTGCATCTGTGCTGATTGGTTGAAATCAAAAGACACGCTTGCGTACATGTCTGCACTGAAGCACACACAGCAGAGAGCAGCAGACTATCTACTGCTGAGGCTCGCTTAGCTTGAGTGGCGTCGCCACAACAGTAATACCTCGCATTCTCATGGCCTCG
Source organism: Hippocampus zosterae (assembly GCF_025434085.1). Lineage (NCBI taxonomy): Eukaryota > Metazoa > Chordata > Actinopteri > Syngnathiformes > Syngnathidae > Hippocampus > Hippocampus zosterae. Next base: position 11,662,270 of record NC_067463.1, on the reverse strand, counting down.
CCATATCTTGGAGATTTCGAAATTTCGGCGAGACCGGAAGCTCCAAAGGGTGCATGTGTGCACACAAAAGGAAGATTAAATGTTTTGAATGAATTGAATGTCGAGTATTTGAATAGTGTTTTGTGTAAACTAATTCATGCGTTATCGTCCAGGTGTGTGCGCGTGTGTATATATACCGGTATATATATATTTTTTTCCCCCCGGAATTTTCAGAAAAGTCCACTTTCATCTCTGCTAATGAAGAGTTTCCTTCTGCATGCAGGATGAGTGCTACCAGGTGCGTCAGATCTTTGCTCAGAAGTTGCACTTGGCTCTAGCTAAACTCTCCTTGCCACTGGAGTACCTGGCTGTCTTCGCCCTGTGTGCCAAAGACCCGGTGAAGGAGCGCCGCGCCCACGCCCGACAGTGCCTACTCAAGAACATCTCAGTGCGCAGAGAGTACATAAAGCAGAACTCGCTCACTCAGGGTAAACTTGGTCACATGCCGACATAACATGGTCTGAAAGATCACTATGATCACTCAGCTGATCTTTCTTTTCCACAGAAAAAATGGTCTCCTTCCTTCCAGAGTATGTTGTTCCTTTCATGATCCACCTGCTGGCTCATGACCCGGACTTCACGAAACCGCATGAATATGACCAGCTCAAAGACATTAAAGAGTGTGTAGCGAGTGATACATTTTTGTGTGGTTTGCTTTTAAGTGACTGCTACTGAGCCATGTTTTTACTTTGCGCTCAGGTGTCTGTGGTTCATGCTGGAGGTGCTGATGACCAAGAATGAGAATAATAGTCACGCCTTCCTGAGGAAAATGGTGGAGAACATCAAACGGACCAAAGATGCACAATGTCCTGAAGACACGAAAGCCAACGAGGTACACGCAGCAACAAATGCGAAGGAACCAACTAATATTGGCACAGAGATGTTATTTTGTAGTCTTTCCTCATGGTGTGGTGTTGCATTTTCAGAAGCTGTATATCGTGTGTGACGTTGCTCTCTTCGTCATCGCTAACAAGAGCACCGCGTGTCACCTGGACTGTCCAAGTGACCCTGTTATATGCCCCACATTCTTCCTAGCGCTAGACAAGGCAATGAAACACACGTCACTTCGCATTTGATTAACACTGTTGATTTTCTTGTAACGACACAATTCACATACATTTCATTGTGCAGTAATTCACAGCAAACATAGTATATTGTCTTTTACTCTTGTTTTCTTTTCTCTCTTCTTTTTCATCAGGATTTCAAAAATGACAAAGACTATTTGTCAGGTGAAATGCGACAAATGCTGCTTACAGGAAAGGTGAATGTTGCAAAACATTGACAGTGATGTCTGTGGCTACAATGTTGCACTTACAACACTCCAGACATACAGTATGAAAGCACAATATCTGAGAGTGTAATCGCAATTGAAATTTAAGCTGTGGAGTCCTCCCATTTCCTGTCGTCTCTGGTGGCAGTGGTCACATGAGGGTTGTTGGTGGATAACCATTCTGCATAACAACCAGTTATTCACTTTCTGAGACCTTGAAATTTGTGCACAACCGCTAAAAAGATGTGACTGTTTGTGAAGTCTACGGTTTTGTTTTGTTTAAACAAGCTAAAATGCTGTCGAAGCGTTTACTATAGCCAATCTTGTCCGTTGTCCTTGTTCTGTAGCCTAAACAAGCTCCGGTGTTGGTGACTGTCAACAAAACTCTAACTGTACCGGGCAGGAAGATCTTTAAGACCCAGGTAGTCTCCGATACAAGTAATACCAGCACCAACTCCTCGCCGCTTAACTCCTCCACTGTCAACAAGAACAGGTACACTCTCCTAACTATTGTATAGTGCCCCCTTCCCCCTTAAGGTTGTATTTTTAAAAAGTGTGTTTTAATTGGTTCAAATGTGTTCTGAATTGATGCAAAGAATTCACCGATCACCAGCAACTTTGTCTTTGTTAAATACGATTCCCATTCCGTTTGGCGACTCTTCTGTCACTCTGCAGTTTCTTCCCCCAACGAGTAGCGGCACCTCATGGCACTTCTTCTTTTTAATAAGTACCGGTATATAACTCGAGGGATCTTACAATCCACAACACCAGATGCTAAGATTGAGCAGCTGACAGCTGTACTGCAGGGATGTGGACATCGTATTTTAATTTCTACTGTATGTAATATTTTTATTTTTCATGTTAGTATGCAGTCGCAAAGTTTGGTCACCCCTGCTGCACTGCATGGTGTGTGGTGGGAAAGGCATCGCTATGCTTCTGCTTCACCGTACTCCTTTTGGGCTATTAATTACCACATACTCATTATTGTCTGCAGTGCACCATACCCAAATAAACATAACCAAACCACAACAAAGTATGTAATATGAATGTTGTCGATGAGATCATTTTCTTGAAAAGCAAGGAAGGGTAGAATTTAGATTTAAATATACACATTATTGATGTAAGCCGGGGGTGAAAAAAAAGCTTTCCTTCCTTGACTGATCAGCAGCCGCAACTGGTCTGCAATGATGAACAGTGGTAACAATACAAACACACTGGCAGTTGAAAGCCACGTGCCATTTATCTTTGTGCTTCTAAACTTGCAGTAAAAGCATCACAGCCACAGAGCCTGCAGAGTCTCAAACGCAAGAAAACAATGAGAACCCAGTCATCAAGGAAGACATAAAGAAGGTACGCACTGCGAGAGGTATTGATTGGCAACAAGTACAGCTCATACTATACAGTATATTCACTCTGCCTTCTCCTGCTGTTGTAGATCGAGGTGAGTAAGAACATGGCTGCCGATGCTGGAACGGATGCGCAACCAGCAAAACGACGTGGCCGGCCACCCAAAGCGGCTGTCGCCACTTCTCCTGCAGCGGCAAGCAAAGAGACGGCATCGGCAGGTGGCGGGGCCGCAAGAGGCAAGAAGAGGGGAGCAGAGGCCAACTCCAGTCCAGCAGAGTCCATCAAGGTGTCAAAGCAACAGAATGACGACGGAACAAATAGACAGATGGATCTGCAGAGGTAAGGGTCCAACAAAGATGAGCTAACATTGTGTGTTTCTATCCAAGTGTCAACTCAAGTAACAGTTCAATACAATGGCATTTTGTCAATGGTGAACGTGTCCAGGAACAACAAACTCATTTCACCATTGACAGGGAGAGGGGGAGAGAGAGAGTGTGTCAATGCATCTAATATTACATATGTTAAAAGTAGATTCTTTATCTAAAGTGCCATTTATAATTTTGAGTGCAAATGTACAGTGTCAAAAAACATTCATATAGGATAAATCACGCCCCTACACCCTGCAATAAATGCTTCACCTCAATAGATGGCCTGGTATTCTCTGCTCTTGAGTAAATGCACATCTCAGGCCACTGTATGAGGAAATAATTAATTGTGACGATTATTGATACAAATGAAGTTGACTGTCCTTAGCTATCGGCACTATCAAACCATGGAGCAAAATTTTTGTGGACACACAATGGAGAATCGATTTTAAAAGCAGTAAAGATTTCAACCTGTTACTGGCACAGAATAAAGAGCATTTTAAAAGAAAGTCACAGTTGTAATGGACTGGACATAGAAGATTCTAATTAGACAACAACACTTGTCAGATTTTAACAAAAGGGCTGACTTTTCCATTATGCTTGTTTTGTTCAAGGTAAAGGAGTGGAGCCACAACTGTTGGGGGATCAAATTTTTTTCAAAGCCTCCCATGCCATCATACATGTTCCTCTTGCTAACTTCCTGGACGTTTATGGACCTTTTTGTTTTTTTTTAATCCGTCGCACAGATCTACATTTTATCCACACGTGGACTATCATGACATCCTAGAAGGTTCTAAACACACTGTAGTTATTTGAAGCTCATTGTATGTAGGTCTTAAACTTGCCCATGTTTTCCCCCTTTTGATTTTTCTTTTGTCACGCTACACTGCGCTTCTTTTGTGGAGACATTTTTAAGGAAGAAAAAAAAATTATGGACATTTTACAGAAATTTTAATCCGGTAAGACTGTTGCTTATTAAATTCCCTGGTAAAAATCCTCCCACGTGACTCTTGGCTTCTTCCTCAATATTATGTATACAGTGGCACCACGACTTACGAGTGACCCAACATTTGATTTTTTTTGGGGGGGGGGGGGGGATTTGGTGACCAGTTTGGCAGACGGTAAACAATTCAAGAAAGAAGCTTCAAGCTTTTTAAAGCCACTTCTAGTTAAATTTATTCTCAGGCTAAACATAACCCCCCCCCCCCCCCCCCCAAAAAAAAAACATTTGTCAATTTAATAACCACATCCCTTTGAAGGTCTGCTAGCTTAATGGTAACGCACAATGCCATAGAACAGCTAATAAACACCATCAGTGGCGGTCTTGCAACGCTTTGAGAAACAGTGTAGCACAAATGGTGCAACAACAAAGACAATGTCACTACTCTGATGGATATTTATTAATATTATTATTGCAGTGTACTGATTCAGTTGTGAAACGTTTGCCCTCCATTAAACTCCCCTTGGTGGCCAAAGCATGCCCTCCATAAAGGAGTCAAATTTGGGTCTGGAATGGAATATTTGCATTTCCATTCATTTCAACAGAGAGACAATTTGAGAAGTGTTTTGAGTTACTCGAGTGGTCAATCGTAAGTCAGGGCACCATTGTACTGAACATTATGCTCTCCCCAATTCCTAGCCCATCAAACGTGTACTTTGTAAATACTAATGAACAGCTTTAAATATCAGTACAAGACACTGCATGGAACGTTGGATTTTTCTGAACTAATGTTTAGGTGACTCTTTAATGGCTTGGACTTCTTTGTTACAAGGCTCATCTTTTTCTGATGGACCAAATGAAATGGCGATTATGTAGTGTAACCTGCTCCACAAGCCTGGTCGGGAACCTTTGCATAGTTTCATTTGAGTTGAATTCTTTTGTTTGTCCAAGTACGTGACTTTACTTCACCCTGGAGTGCATAAATGGTAAATACTACCATGAAATTATTTTTCTGTCTTTTTCCTGTTTTATAATTAAATGTAGTTTATACATTTTTTGTCAATTATTTGTCCAGGCACTTCTGAGCCACTGCATGCGGAATATTTTAGCATAGCGTGCATACTCTCACCATGATGCTTACGAACTTATTACACCCCAAAGTTTGACGGCAAATCTTGCACCTATAAAGTTTTGTACTGTATTTGAAATGTCCACACACTGAACATTTCCACTGTAATGCTATTTAGCCACCTTTTTCTTTCACCCACAGCGAAGTCAGATGTTGCCTCACACATCCTCAAAAATGAAATACCGTACTTGTTTGACGGCAGCAGGTGCTTTCAGCAAGTTTGCAACCCTGAATTAGTGCATTTCATTCCAACTGTACCACATTTGTTAAGATGGTTGCTCCCCTCTCCCTCTCTGTTTTTTTAAAGCATGTGTTGATGTTATGTATAAAATAGTACACAAACAGAATTGGGGGTTACATTTTACGTATGTAAATGTGCTGTAGAAAACAGACTGAGTCACAGAAAGATCCATGCCACACCAACCACAGCAGAAAATATCTTCTGCTGGAATTTCAGAAAGTTCACTTTAAATTGATGAAATCCCGAGATGAAGGAAATATAACCACACATTGTTTTTGTTTTGATTTTGCATGTTTGCCTTTTATTTGACCTTCAAAAAAGGCATGAAATAAAAAGCACCATCACAAATCCTTATTAGAATGTCATTGTTCCCAAAGAAAGTCCAAATGGAAAATTGCTTTTTAATCACGCAATGCTGGACTTTTTTTATACAGTCAATTGCAGCCATCATCAATGCATTCTAATTAGGAGGCTCTTCATCAAGACTATTGGCACGGATGTGTGTGTTTTTGACAGACCATTGCTAATACTGCATGCATTATTACTAATTACATTACTAATGCATTAGCTATCCAGTAAAAAATGTTTTTTGTAAATGCAGTATGTTAGGCAAGAAAAATGGTTTTAAAAGTAAATATACAGTTTCTATCGATTACGCTTTGGTAGGTAAGGCTGCTATTGCTGCATTCTATATGAAATTGGAACATGGGGGGGAAAAATAGACAAGCGGTGATTTCGTGTCCATTCTTAGTTGATGTATCAGTGGATCATTTACCATATCGAAGCCAAAAACATTTTCCAGAAAAAAATATACCTTAAAAATTGTGCCATTCTTCTTGAAATCATGCAGGACTCTGTGGACATCCAAAGGATTAAGTAAGTGTAGTTTGTCTTTACTTTCGCTTTTCGTATGACATCACAAAGGCAACCGCCGTTTATTAGCCAACGATAATACCTGCTCAAAATCATCATACACATCATTTGGCATATTGTAGACAAAGAATACGTCAGCCTACAAGTCTCTGACTAGCCTTTAGTGACCATGAAGTTGCGTCGAACTTAGCGGCGTCTTTGGTGATTTTTTTTTCTCCAAAAACGACGATCTTCATCAGATGCAGATTTCTGACGGGATTATATATAGTACAGTGGTTAAGTGGTAGCGTTTGCCTGACGCGTGTTCGTTTACTCTTCAGCGTACACTCGTGCTATACTGTGATTGGACGAGTGTTGCAATGTCAAAGGCATTTGACCAATGAGCTGCTTTTGTTTTCCCTTCTCTCCTCCTTTTGCCCTCTTTCCGAATGGACGGCCCTAAATAATAATAATACATTTTATTTATAAGCGCCTTTCAAGACACCCAAGGACACTTTACAATTGGGAACAAAAACAATACACGTGCACAACAACTTTGCTCACGTACAGTAAACAAACGTTGCAGTGATGTGAGACATCAAACCAACCAATTTTTCTCTGTGTGCGTGCCCTGAACTCAAGCTCCTTGCTACATTTAAAGTGTGCACCCTGCTCTTATTCCAAGTCCAAAGTAAGTTGGACCCCGGTTTTCTTCATCGTCGCGTCTGTTCTTGTTTGATCGTCATTTAAAGGTCCAGAGACCACATTTTGTTAGGAGTTGCCCAGCTGTTGGCTTCGTCTTGCTAAGGTAGCAAGAAGGTTATTCATTGGAAAATTAGTTTGAACTTGAATTATTTTGTATGTGCTCAAACCACGTTGACTATTTAGCGGTACCGAGCAGGACTCTTTCCCGCATTGTTTCCACATGGACTGGTGATTTTGCAGCCGTATCCTCCTTCGAATATCCCATAAGTCATTAAAATAATTATAATAATAGAAACATACACTCGCTCGATGTTATATTCAGTACACCAGCACCTGCTAAATATACTCGCCGGTGGCTGGATGGTTGGATGCATAGATGCAGTTGAAACCAGAAGTTGACAAATACTGCAGAATCTGTAGTGATTTCCTCAAAATGTATTTTCTGTACCTTTCGCATTTTACAATTGAGAACCCCTGCTATAGAACATTTGAAAGACAACTTTTCCCCCTTGACTGTCTTATGTGAAATTACACTGAACCCTGTCCAAATATGAAAATTGTACAGTTTTGCCTCGAGGAGGTATGTTGATCTGAAGCTCAAATTGGTTTCAGATGGGTCCATCTACAACCACACGATCTCATTGTGCATGAACACCCCTTGGCACGCCAACGAGATGATTTGATATGCATGTTGATGCATGGGGTGCACTGCAGTTCAAGGACAGTACATTTTTAAATGTAACTATTGAAGTTTTTCCTTTTTTAAATCGATTTTCTGACTCAAATCGCTTTGCATTACATTACTAATATTCAAAATCCTGCTTCACTGAGTCCAGTTTTTTTGTTAAAGGCAAAAACATGTAAGGCAGCCTGTTAGTTGTTTTGATGTGCCCTGTGTAAAATGGGCTCTTGTCTTTGCAATGAGGTCAGAACAACATAAAACTATGCGTCATGCATTGTGCACCTAGCCGACCACAGATAAAAGATTCCAGGCATGGGTTTTTATCCATCTAAGCGATAGTGTGTTTTGTTGCCATTTAGTGAGCTACGGTACATCTGCAGAAAGGGACCGACTTCTTGATTTTCTGTTTTCACTTGAGCCTTATTAGAAAAACGCATTGAAAAAGATCGTGAGTAATGTCCTTCTTAAACTGAATTAACTTCCTCCAGGTTTCCCCAAGACCAAATGAATAAAAAGTGTAGAATGACACATTGTGATGAAGCGTCTAAAAAGTAATTGTTACAGAGCTTGTACAGTATGCTGACGCTTCCTAACTCTGCAGTCTCCTCCCCCGATTTGTGTTTGTGTGTCTGACACAAGTAGAGTGCACTGCTCTGACAAGCAGGGATTTTGGGTTTCCGCTACCAGTACTTTATCCTGTTGGGACTATTTCTGCTTTGTACTCAGGTCACATAGCTCTAAAGACATGGCAGAAGGAGGCTTTGACCCTTGTGAATGTATCTGCAACACAGAGTACGCAATGAGGCGCCTCATTAACCTGGTAAGTTTTGGAACTTTAATTAGATCTCGATTTAGCAGATTGGATTAGGACGAAGCTAAGGGGTTGCCATAAAACAAAATGCAATAAAACAGTATTTCTGTAGTACGGAGAAGAAAAGAAGAAAAGCCAAATGAAATCATCACAAAGTAGAAACAATTGGGATGGTGCCAAGACAAACTGAGCCAACATCCTGGTTCCTGCTCAATGATTACCTTGAAGGCTGCGATAAGATGTGGATTTTACAAAATTACAATTTAGGAAAAAAATGATTTTAAAGAAAGTTATACCGTTAAAGGATGACATTTTAAAACATTTCCATTGAGTACATTGATAAATGTACTAAGTGTGTGGTCATTTTCCATGTGACTTTGTCAGCCTGTACAGGTGTAACTTGTATGGCTAGATGCAACTGGATTGAAGAAAGACGCTCCGGGGCAATTTGTATTGCTTGTAGAAGGGTGTTGTCCCAAAAGCAAATACAGTAGAATCTCTGAAGAGGAAATTACCAATTTAAGAATCAAACTCGTGCCCTCACGAAGCTTGAACATGAAAAGTGTTAACATTTGTCACAGTCATACAAGGGTAAAACTAAGTTGACCATTGGAATATTTCTGCAAAAGTCAAAAAACATTTTTGGGAAAATACTGCATGGTACAGTATGTCTCAAAGAAAATAAAAAAAACTTCCAAGGTTGGTTCAAAACATCATGTTTACATCGACATGTTTTGAGACTACTCTATAGAATGCAATAGAAGCAATGCAGTTTTAAAAATGATATACAGTTATTTTAGCAAACAGTTATGTAATGATGCAACATGTGGACGAATGACTAGCTGTTGTCATTCTTGGATCTGCCAGGCAACTTAAAATCGTGAGGAGCTTAACTTAGTTTTAGTGTTAGATCATAGCATGGCTAACCTCTCGGTACACTTGTATGGCAGTTAATGATGTTAAAATTTCACTTAAATACTGCCTGTACATGCTGCAATTGGCTGGTGGACAGTTTTGGGGTAGACACCGCCTCTCACCCAATGCGGCTCACTCGCAACCCTGATGAGTACAAGCGAAATGGAAAGTTGATGAAGTATTACAATACAATACAATACAATACAATACAATACATCCTGATTTATATAGGGCTTTCCCCACAGCCTCAGCTGTAACAAAGCGTTTAACAAAACCGTTAACAAAAAAGTGAAATAATAAACACAACACATAACAAACTGCAGAACGCCGGTGTGGACCACCATCTCACAGCATGGATCATAGACTACCTCACAAATCGGCCGCAGTACGTAAGGTTGCAGAGCTGTGAGTCGGACCGGCTTCTCTGCGGCACTGGAGTGCCGCAGGGGACTGTTCTGGCTCCATTCCTGTTCATCCTCTACACCTCAGACTTCAGACACGCCACTCCAAACTGCCACCTTCAGAAGTTCTCCGATGACTCTGCGATTGTTGGCCTCATTACAGAGGGGGGACGATCATGAGTACAGGGGACTGACGAAAGACTTTGTGGACTGGTGCCAGCAGAATCTCCTCCAGATCAACCCTAGGAAAACTAAGGAGTTGGTTGTGGATTTATGCAGGAAACAGTCCTCACCAGCACAGATGAACATCCAGTGTATGGACATAGAGAGAGTGACCTCCTACAAGTACCTCAGTGTTCTTCTGAACAACAAACTGGACTGGTCTACAAACACGGACACCCTGATAAGGAAAGGACAGAGCCGACTCTTCCTACTCAGGAAGCTGAGGTCTTTTGGGGTTCAGGGGTCGCTCCTTAAGACTTCTATTACTCAGTGGTGGCCTCGGCCATCCATTATGGCATTGTCTGCTGGTCAGGCAGCATCTCAGCCTGGGACAGAAAGAGACTGGAGCGACTGGTCAGGAAGGCCAGTTCTGTCCTGGGTTGCTCCCTTGACACTCTGGAGGAGGTGGGAAACAGAAGGATGCTAACTAAGCTAAAAGCTATGATGGCCAGTCCCTCCCACGCCCTCCAGCCCGCCCTGACAGCACTCGGTAGCTCCTTCAGCCAGAGATTGTTACACCCGCGCTGCAAGAAGGAGAGATACCGACGCTCGTTCCTACCGACTGCTGTCAGGCTGCTGAATAAAAATAACAACAATAATAATAATAATTAAATGATGTGAAAAAACAATTGTAAATAGCACTGCGATTTATCCATTTTGTATTTATATTGCACTTAATTGAACGGTGTTTGTTTTTTCTTCTTTCTTCTTTCTACCCACATTCTTGCTGCTGGAGGCTGTAAATTTCCCCAGTGTGGGACAAATAAAGGCTATCTTAACATAAAACACAGACAGTCGTGCAATCCTAGCCACCTTTCCCTCATACGCTTTGTTGTTTAAAGCAGTTTGAGAAGAAAAATTCGAGAATCAAAGTGGCCTTTCAGCAGTGAATCAGAGACGTCATGCTCAAAATATGCACACATCAGCTACAAACTAAGTTTCAAAGTCAACAAGAAGCTGTCACATCCGTTGACCAAAAAAGATATTGGATCACTTCTCCTGTCACATGTAAATCCATTTCAATTCCAAGCAGCGACTGTCAGTTCCAAATATGCATCTGTGCTCCGCGGCGACGCTCCTCTCTTGTCATCCTCAACTTCAGCAGCCGCACCAACGCAGACTGTCCAACAGCGCCGACATCTCCACTGAACAAAAGAAATTGTGAAAAATGTTGCCCGTTAAAAGGCGCAAAAAACACAAGCACCCAGCTGTCCAGCACCACCAATCAAATTGCGCCGACATTCCTCCCAATCAAAATCTATGCTGGTACATGCATGCTGCCGAGAAGGTGCAACCACCAAGCGCAGATTCTTCTCCTTTGACGAATGTCGTGGCCAAAAAAAAACTAAACGCTGAAAACAGTCCACATCAGGTCCACACGACGAAACAACAAACACCATGTGACAAAACAAAAGACAAAAACAACAAAAAAGCAAGGCTCTTGAAGAGCACTTGCCGACGGCTGCCTACTTGGGCGCCATCTTGGGGTGGGGCGGGGGTATTGGTGATGACCTGTATTTATCTATTGATTGGGAAGAACTTCTTTGTCAATCAGCATCATAGAATAGTTTTGAGCATTGGGAACACATGAATGCATTATTTTAAGATAATGTAAAAATAATAACACGCTACCTATAGGTAATGTGTATTAGGATGTATCAAACCTCCATTTTTTGCAAAGTATTTACTTTTTCCTTCTTACCGGTCTTAACCTTGTTTCCATGTGGTGAAAGTCATTCCTGCAAAAAATGTTGTTGTGTCCAAAATACTGTCTGAAGTGGTAATCCAAGTGAAGAACCATTCAAGTATTCTTGCTCTTTTATTGTTTTAATTCAGTCCGTCGTTTCTCTTCCAGCTCCGAAATTCTCAGTCCTACTGCACAGACACGGAGTGCCCTTTGGAATGTGCGTATGACACCTTCATGCTTGCTTATTTCAATGATGGCATGTATAATAGGGCCAGAGCATTGTGTGTTTGTTTTCTAGTACCTGGGCCAAGCGGAGGGTCACTCCATGGTTGGGAAGAACTGACCCTCCCATTTATGGTGATTGGATGGATGGTCCTCGCTCTAATCCTCTTCTCATTGCGCCCTTCTTCACTCAGAGGTGGTCCCGCTTCCACTGACAAACCCACCGAACCCCATAATGTAAGTTTTACTCCGTATCTGCAATTACTATAAAAGAGTGCATGGTGTCACTCTGTTTCATGTTATTCAATGTCTGTTTTACTGAGTAATATCAGATTAATCTCGATATAAGGATGAACCCAACTAAATGTTGGATGTTCAAAAAAATTTACAACACGCAACCAAAAATAATTGCAACATTTTGAATTAATGACGATATCATCTCAATTTACTCACAAATATACTTGCTCATGTAAAACCGAAGCCTGTTAATTGGAACACAAATCTGTTTTATGAATGGCAACAGATTCAAAGGATGATTTGTATAATCTGCTATCTAGTGGAAGAGCATTTAATTGTTCTGCCGATGACCATATGTTGTCTTGATGAGCAGAAAATGTATTATTAATAATCAATAGCATTTGGGATTTTTTTTATTACAATCATGGATAAAGGTTTTTGAACTGCATAGGACACTGCTGTCAGTGTATACACTTAAATAGGAAGAGTGCCCAGGTTTTGGATGGAGGACAGAGCGGCGAAATAGGGTAAAGTGCTCATCATTGCAGTTTTTTTAATTATTTAATTTCCCTAGCCAGATCAACTGAGAATAAATACCTCTTAACTTTGAAATAAATGTGAGGGACATCTTTTTGGGACTGTTGTTTTAAAATTGTATTTATGTCCTAACTTGGGCTGGGACATGGCGAAACAGCTGAAGAATTTTGCCACTCAAAAATGATTGACCTCATTTTAATACAAATTGTAAAGGTTTGGAATTGGATCAGCAGGAGCACAAACATAAATCCAATTGAATTAAACAGTTCTTAAGACATGTTGATACTGTAAAACTGACACATTATGAATCCAGAATGTACTTGTGAGCATAATTCAGTAAAGAAGCATATCAACACCCGCCCTGACCGATATTGGCCATTCTTGTGTTGTGTTACAGAGAGGTGGAAGAGAACCACCAGCGCCACCGGTTGACTAGGAGAGGAAATCTAGCAGTCCTCTACTGGAGATGCACATTGACCCCAAGTGTGTTGCTGTGGCACAGATAACACCCATGGCAGCCTTCATTAAAATATATTTTTCCTATTTTTACTCAGTTCTAATTTGTGTGTTTTGGATTGGAATTGCTGGCACTGGGCCAAAACCACATGTCAAAAATTGAGTGAATGTCCTATGCTATCGGTCAGTCCGCATTTGTACGCACTTTTTTTTTAAACAATTTATGACTACGTACTCTAAAAAGTTGAAAATGGCTTGCACTCTTTGACAGTGCAATGTTAATGGTAAAACAAACATGCCGTATTTTTGATGTCAGAGGAAGTGATGATTTTAGAGGTACAAGGATTCCATTCAATTATCTTTTTTTTTTTAGGTCAGGCCGTCAGAATGTCCAAATATGAAAACAAATATATATATATACAGTGTATACGTATGGATGTATTGTATGAATGTATGCATAAGAACCCCGTAATTACTTGTCTAATGATCAGTTTTTGAATGCGTTATGTTACTGAAATGAAGGACACACCGTATTTATGTCACTCATTGAAAGCAAGTCCATGAATCTATCAGTTAAGATACTCCCATTGAATACAATGGTACAATGCGATAACTAAAAATAACCACAGCTGCATACTAAGTGTACACAAAGGACAAATCAGACATAAAAAAAAATTGAGACAATAAAAACAACACAATAAAACAACGCGGAGAATCGTGATGAGTTGAATGCATAAACCAAGAAGCCAGCATTTTCAACGGCAGTTTCAGGTGTAAAAATTAAATGTGTAGATATCGGGGCGGGCAGCCCCGTGTTCCAGTAATTAGCGTGCCGACCTCACAGTGCAGAGGTCATTGGTTCGATCCAATTGGCTCCGGCCTTCCTGTGTGGAGTTTGCATGTTTTCCCTGTACCTGTGTGGGTTTTCTCCGGGTACTCCGGTTCCCTCCCACATTCCAAAAAAATGCATGGCAGGCTGATTGAACACTCAAAAAATTTGTCCCTCGGTGTGAGTGTGAGCGCAGATGGTCGTTCGTCTCTGGCCTGCGATTGGCTTGCAACCGGTTCAGTGTCTCTCGGCCTTCTGCCTGAAGACAGCTTGGATAGGCTCCAGCACGCCCCACGACCCCTTTGAGGATGAAGTGGATCAGAAAATGGATGGATGGATGGATATCAGGGCGACAAACGGCGAAGCACCAGGCTTCCTGTTCTGTCTCCCTCCTTTGGTCATTGTTGTATTGTTTTATTTTCCTCTGGACCGGATGCATCCAGGAAAGTAATTCCTTGTTTGTTTTACATATTTGGCTAATAAATCCCGATTCTGATAATCACTTCTATGACGTTTTCTTTATATGATTCAATTATCTTTGCAGCAAAGTGAAGTGAAAATTTCACCTGAGAACTCATCGAGTATGCTTTATGAATGCCATGGCAGTTCAGGTATCATTTTGGGAACCGAGCATAAACGTTCGTAGTGCCCAGTGTTCCCTTAGGCCAGTGCGCTATCTAGAATCCTGGAACCCCCCTAAAAAAAGGAGGGTGTAGAAAAACTGGAGCATATGAGGCAAAGTTAATGGCACCTCTGTCTTCAGTGCGAAAAACGAATCTAGAAAATATGTAATTCTTGTGTGGGTTCGGCATGTTCTGCTGAGTTACTTTCGAGTGCTGTGGGTTCCTCCTCATTGCACGCGTCAAGTAAATTGAGAAACTGTCCGAAAAATTGTGTATCCCCTGAGATTTTTCTCACAAACACAAAAAAAATTTAATCACACTAATGCAGTGGTTCTTAACCTTGTTAGAGGTACCGAACCCAATCGGTTCATCTGCACATTCAACGAACCCTTTATTAGTGAGAAAAAATATATACAGTATATACTTTTTTTTTTTTTTTTACAAATTCAAGACATAAAAAACGAATTTATTAAAAAACCAGAAACAACACAAATAATACAAGTATAAAGTATACGTTTTTTAATTGTGCACAAAATGAACCAGCCGGTGATGGCCAAGCGAACCCGTGAGACTGATGCACCGAACTCCAAGAGTTCGATCGAAATCAAGAGTGGGGGAACCACTAACTAATGTTTGGGTTACGGCGCCACATATTTTTCCCCCACATAAAAGCTCCATCGTATGAAAAAACGTACACTGACGTCAAACAAGTAGAGTCGGTCGCCACTGAAAAGTGTTTGTGACCCTTTTAATTGCGCGTTAAAAGATCGAGATTTGGTCATTCCACCGTCAATAACCATCGCATTTGGTAAATAAATGTGACGTCACTAAATTCAGCATAAATCTGAAGGAGGAAAAAGGAAAGACCGAAAATGAAACACGCATGCTTATTGAGAAACCGGAAACTACGTCTCCCTAGGTTACCGTCAACAAATAGTACCTCCACCCGAGGTTAACGTTTAATGTATCCATCTGTTATCCAATCCGCTTCCTCTGATCAGATAGTCATTTTATATTTGCAGAAACGACTATATGTAGAGTGATAGTACAGTAGTGGTAAAGTATATGAGAACTCTGGGCGCTCCTTGTCGACTTGTTGCTGCTAGCAAAACGTAATGAGCATGCTAAATCTTAGCAAGGAAGCCTGATTATCGTTTCAGACATGACGAATCAAGCATTCGACATTCTTGCTTACTCGCAAAGTCCCAAAACAACAAAAAGAGCAACGTTCCAGGTCAAGGGTGCACTATGCTTTGATTACCACGCATGGAAAATGGACTCGGGCGACTTAACCTACTTGCTGTGTCTTTGCAGGATGAACTTGAAGCTGCTCTCAACGTCAGAGCTAGAAAAACAACACTTTTGTATTCAGGAGATCTGGATGAGGATGGCGACGGTAAGATGTATTGAATAACATGAGGGATAACACCGTTTGTTCTTACAAACTACACTTAGTGACAGGACTATGCATGAACTGGACTCATGAATGTCTAAGATGGTTTGAGTTCAGATTCTATATCTTCTTGTGTTTTTGTTTGTGTTCAGGCAACACCACTTCCAAAACATACTGCATGCTGATTATTGCATGTGTTGTTTTCATTGCATTGTTCGAATAGACTGTGACAGATGACAAACACATTTTAATACATTACATTTGTCGAACTGTTTGCTCTCTTGATCAGCAGCAGTCCACTAGCTGGGAGAATGTTGGTCTTAGTATGCGATATAGATGGAATAAAGGTGAATATATATACATATATATATATACTGTATATATATATTTTTTTTTCTGTTTGCCACAGATTTTTTGGGCAACCTTCTTAAATCAAGAAGAAACAGGTCTGATGCATTCAAAGCCAGCAAGACGAAAAGCCAAATCAACGACTTTGACTTCTCTGATGATGATGAAAAACAAGGGACGAAAAATAGGACTTCCTTCTTGAAATCCCTGAAAAGACTTTCTGTGGAGGGAGATCCGATTGCACCACAGCATGAACAGGAGACTTTAAACAGTGGTCAGTTATCCAGTGAAGATGACATACGGCACAAAAAGGATGCTGTCAAATTGGCGAGCCATTGTCCTCCACGAGACAACTCGAGTACATCACGATTATCCCAGTCAGATGATGTTCCTCTGGACTTGCCCTTTCCTTTCCACAGCAGTACATCTCCAGCACCAATTAGGCCTGAGAGTAGAGCAGACATCAATGGTAACACAGGTTGTGAAGAAAGCTTCCGGACTTCATTAGACACTGACCTTAAATGTGTGACAACCACTGGTCAGTTGACACAATTTCCCTGCAAATACTTTACATTTAAAGGCAGACATGTTCACCTGTTCCATTATGCATATATATGCAGGTATTGAGCGGGAGACACCCAAACCCAAACCAAGACAAAGGACATTGGGACTGAAAATCCATGTGACAGAGAAAACAGAAACGTCTCCATCAGCTCCCATCACTGACATCTCAACTCCTGAAAGGATTTCAAGGAGCTGCAGTCCCCACGTGCGTCATTTTACATCTTACATAGGCGTGTTTCCTACCTATCATTATCCGTCATCCAGTCTCTTAAGGTTTACGAAATAGAAGGAACCACAAAGCAGTGCAGTTCTCCATCACTGAAAACCACAACTGGAAAATGATAGATGGAATCGCTGAGTAATAATCAATTAAATGTATTTTATGTTTCATAACAGATATCATATGCTCATTGCTGATAAACATTGATAAATGAAAACTTTAACAGAACAACAAAGAAATAGTCTAATGTTATACGAGGCACGTATGATCTTTTCATGTCATCGAATGTATGTATGTGTCAAAAATATTTTGTCGTGTTTGTTAGTTGACGGACGGACACTGTGCTGGGTCACCTGCTTCAAGTGAGTCGTTAAACATCATTACCACATTTTAAATGGATGATGTACCACGCAGCATTTTATTATTTGTATGTCTCTTTCGATTTAGATAGCGTCACTTTAGGTGATGCCAAAGAACAACAGAGGGAAGGAGACTCCACATCCGTGAACAACGATGTTGTTTTGGTGAGGATCCTTTTTGATGTTCCTTATTTTTTCTGTTTAATTTAATAAGGTTACTCTTCCTTTTTCAGCAAGAGTCAGGAGAACACTCCGTTGCTCAAGTCACTCCAGTTCTAAACAAATCTGATATCCGGTCAGTAATGGTATCTTACCTACGGTATGCTGATATATTTGTGGAAAAGCTTTGTGACTTCAGTGTCTTTGCTTTTTTTTATATCATTCAGGGCACCCAGTTCTCAGTCTCAGAGACGCAACACTGCGCGCACCAAAAAGGTTGAATCAAAGTACCTGGGATCCCTCAAAATTCTGGATTGTAAAGTTTCCCCAAATTGTCAACCACAAGCTGTCGATTCTCTCAGGGCCACTGTTTACCAGGTGAGTGGGACAATGACGTCTCTTGCCTTTTTCAAGAAGAGCTCCCTAGTGCACCGCCTATTTGTATTCGTCTCTGAAGAAGGCAGCAGAACATTGGGTATCACTCTGTTCAAATGTTATTTGTGTTCCTCCAAGGAATGGCTCAGAAAGAAAAAGGAAAAGTCCTCAGAGAACTTAAACAAAGAGAAGATTCTGCAAGAACAAAACAAACAGGTGAGCAGCTGAGAAGATAAGAACCTTTCAGCACAGTGGACCATCTCTACCAAACTACGGTAAAACAAAATCGTGGTAAATGTTGTCATTTTATACACGCAGCTGACTTTGTTCCCCCAAACCAAACAGAGAGAAGAAGAAAAAAAGAAAGGTGCTGCCAATTCGTACGAGGCTTGGAAAGAAAAGAAAGATGAGATGCTCAAAGCAAAAACAAAGGAAGACAAACATAGGTTGAGGGAGGAGCAGAAAGCGGTGGAAGAGGTACAGGAAAAAAGGAAAGCGGCTGAACAGGTACTATGTTTAAGAGTCACGCATAACTTTCATAGACAGAAGACTAAAGTGAAGGCAGCAAGCTCCAACCTTCACACAGTTATTAAGCATTGTGAAGCATTGTCACCAGAGTATTAAAAATGATCTTTATATTTCAAAATCATGGGGGGGGACAATGTCCCAATTATTCTAGATCTAATTGTAAGGGATGCCACGGCAGGTGTTTCATCAATGGAAGCGTGAGCATGATGACATACTGCGAGAAAAGTGCCGACAACAAAGAGCAACCGAGAAGAAGCTTGCACTGAAGAAACACGAGGAGGAGGAAGAAAGAAAGACAGCCAGCAAGTCTGCTTTTTCGGACTGGTAAGTTCAGAGCATTGCCCATGTGAAATATCTCTCCGCAAGGAAATATTAAGGGTAACAGTGAAGAAAGATAAGAAGCAAGTTGAACAAATAATGCCAAAGATGCTGTCACCAATCTGAAATATCGTTTCTTATTCACACTTGGATGATCGTGGAGGTGCTGTGAGGGTCGTGCTTTTTTAAAAAACTTTTCCAAGGCTTTGAATTGGATCCAATCTCTTGTGCTAGTTGAGAAGCTGCGTTTGATGGGTGTGTCATCACCCTTTTGGCTGTGTGCGGTCAGAGACGAATTTACAATCATGCGTGGGCTCTTTGAGGTGAACAATGAGGAGCTTGCTCTCGTCGTTGGCTTGAAAGAGCCGGCTTGAACGGCTGTTTCGTTCAAAACTGACACAGTCTATCTAGCAAAGGACAGGCATGTATCACAAAGCGCAAGATCGAAAACGAACAAGAGAATTCCTGCTTACACTAGAGGCTAAAATTGAGAAGTGCTGGCACTCCGTACTGGGGTCTACCTGCAAGCTTTGGAGAACACAGAGCTGGTGGACGACTTGTGGACTGGTACGGTAGGAAAACGTCTTGTCCTCAACACTAGCAAAAGCTATTTTTTACTTCTGCTCTATCACAGGTTTCAGAACGTCTTGGCCTCCATTGCATACTTCACTGTGCAGGGTTCTACCACAAGATTTAAGCAGTGGCCGAGTCTCAGCCACTGGTTTTGCAGCGATTCCGCATACAAATATACAATGTGACGTTGTTGCAAATTGTAGTCTATCAAACACACAGAAGTTTTCACATAGACTTAAAAATACATTTCAAGTCAAGTACAACTTTGCGGGTGCCCGCGCCGCCATCAATTTCCAGGTTTAAGCTAGCATTGACTGTAAACCATGTGATTGTTTTCCCAGGTGTGGAAAGAAGACAGATGCCCTGTACAAAAAAGTTACGATAGAACGGCAGGAACACAAGAATAAAGCTGAGGAGAATCGATATATCCAAGAGGAGAAGGATAAAATGGCTGTCGAGATGTTTGAACAGTGGCTGGTATGTAGTTTCTTACCTGAATTGAGATCAACTCCTTGTATGACTTCGCACATCATTGCAAAAATGCGTGACTGTCTGGGAGCACTTTAATGGATTTATTTTCTATTTAAAAACAGGCAAAGAAGGAGATTCAACAAAAGCGACAAAGAGAAGAAAAGCGACTCCAAGTGATACTGCGAGACAGTCCGCCCCCACCATGGAGCCCTCCCAATAAAACCATTCAATTTCGAAAGTAACATTTGAAACGTGAGATGTCCATGCAGAGTTAAATTTCATGCAAATGGCTTGGGGTCAATGCATGATGACTGGCTGTTGACCAGTCAAGAGTGTAACTGAAAAAAGCTCCTGCCACTCCAAAACGGGTAATTGGATGCATATAGTTTGATTTGAATATTTAGAATACAGACGAAAAAGTGTTCCATTTTATTCTGGATGTTCATGTCAATATAAAATAGAACCGTAAGACATCACAGAAATGGATTAGGTTGGTTTCATAGTGTTTTTGTAATTTCAGTTTTGTTTATTGTCTTTACCCCAAGAAATATTTCCTAAAATAAAATGTATCAATTGAGGACAGTGGGGTAGTCATATACAAGGATTCCCCCAGTGCTACATAAGCTTGCCAGGCTGTGTGTGTGGCAGGGTTCACCCTTAACTAGTCGCTAGCCGATTGCTGACAAAAGACAGACGCAACCATACACACTCGCAATCCCAACATGCATGTTTCTTGAATGTGGGAAGAAGCTGTAGTACATGAAGAAAACAAGCAAACACTTGACAAGAAAGCGGAGGCTCGCATTTGAACTCGCAACCTCTGCACTGAGAGGCTTTGTGCCAGCTAACCAGTCGTTTCCTAATATTCTGCAGGGGAATTAAGTTATTTCCGCTGATGTATGCAGGATGCCATCAGAGCAACCTGGTTGGATTATTTGGTGTCATGATCTTTCAGAGATGTGATGCAATTTGGAGATTGTGTCATAAAGAGTCTGTTTCAGTCCAAGTTTGGTCCGCAGGAAATTCATCCACAACTTCAGAAAAAACACAGGGCGAGGCAAAAAGTTAGGCTGTTGACTCACTGGGACAGAACATTCCGTCATAAAGGGCGAGGCAAAATGAGAGGGTACTAAGGGTACCTGGTAACATGACGGGGGGAGGAAGTGTTACGTTTTGTACACTAGGGAGGTGAGGATAATTGAAACCAGGTGCGAGACAGGAGTTGGGATGTACACGAGACAGGAAGCTGACATGGCTGCCCCACAAAGAGAAGGGACAGTAAATGCTTTGTAAACCAACAGAAAGACCACAATTACACTTTTAATATTTTACACCTTTAATGTTTTGCAGTTCCGTGACCACCATCTCGGGTGGGGGTGAAAATGTTATAAAATGGGGTACTCGCAAAATGTTCTGCAATACTGTAGCGAGTAACGTTACACATTATCGAGTACTGTTGTAACATCAGTTGACACAAGTGTGTGTTCATGTTTCATAACACGTTGTGACCATTAATTGTACCAGAAACATTGACATTTTGTTTGAGTATGAGTATGCACGAGTTTAGTATGAGACTGGTTTTTACATGTCATGTAAGATGTATTGAAACGTTGGAGGTTCAAATCCTGCATGCTTTTTCCCCCATAACAACTGCTCAAGCTGGAATTGAACTCCGTACCTCTGCACTGTGCGGTCGACGCGCTATAACCACTGGGTAAATCGTTGTTTTGCGCTTAAAATCCGCAAAAAAGAACTATGCGTGCGAAGGTACGGCAATTGTACGAAACGATGTGCGTTTACACTGAAAATCTACAAACAGGAAGCGGGCGTGCGCGGGTACGTCAGTATTACGTCACTTTACGTTTGTAACCGAGCTGACAGAGCCGCTTCTCTTTAGTGGAGGGATTTGAGACGGTTGGCTTGTTCAGCTCCTATTGAAAGGTAAGTTTACTCGATGAGTGCTCCCCGTATTATCAAGTCTTCTTCTTTTATCATTAATGTTTTTAATGCATCACTTATGTTGTTCAGGTGAACAACTTTCATCTCGTCATGCGTGTCTTAGAGACATTGTAGAAGACAAGTTAAAAAATTCTTGAAGTTTGCTGTCGTGTTGGCAGAGGTAAAATAAGGTTGTCTCAGTCAAGATAGACATCTTGCTACCTCAGACATTCCCTTTATATGTGACATATACTGTAAATATTTGTGAACCGGCCCAAGTGAAGGTGTTGGTCATCTGCATAGGTTCCAAGTATGCCTCATAGTGTGTGTGTGGGAGGGGGGGGGGGGGGGGGGCTGTGGAATGAAAGGCTCTTTATCAGACCAGGCTTTCACGGTTCGACTGGCACTGTTGGTGGGATTTAGGTGCAAGCAGTAAAACTGGCAGAAATGAAGCAGATTAAGTCCCGTCCCGACAAAATTTAATTTGAGTAATCATAAATGGTAGTAAATCAAGTCATTCAAGCTTGCTCGGTAAATGTGGAGTGATTGTAAAAAGCAATTCACAGATTGAGAAGTATACTATAGTTACACTGCACAATACAATTGAAAATCCAGATATAGGTACTGTAATTTTATAACCCAACATATTTTTATGATTTGTGTGTATTTTCTGTGATATTTTTTTTACATGTATTTATCCAAAAATCGAATTAATATAGACTGCAATGAAAATACTAAAAGATTAATGGAAATATCTAACAAATATTTCGTGGCCAAATAAATCCTGTCAAAATATCTGGCAGTACCATGATCGTTACTCCAAAACTGATGAAAAGACGAAAGAAAACCAATCAGAGAGACTGTCAAGAGGCTGACAGCAACACTGAAGGCGCTGCAGAAAATTAAACCTGGCTGCTAGTACGCGTAACAACAATCTACCGCCTTTCTCGTAAGTCCGGATATATTATAGTCTCGGCTATAATCAAATGAGAGATCAAATGTCAGGATAAAAGTATTGCGATAGCTTTCCTCTGCCTCATTCACCCACTTTCTCAAACTCTGTCCCGATTATACCTTCATTTGGTTGCTGGAAATGGAATGAATGAATGAAATGAAATCCTGAACTCTCCCCACGGCCCCTCCCTTTCATACACAGATGTTCAAAATAAAGAGGATATGTTGCATTGGTGCTGGCTATGTGGGAGGCCCAACATGTAGTGTGATTGCCCAAATGTGTCCAGAGATCACAGTGACTGTGGTTGATATCAACGACTCCCGAATCAAAGCCTGGAACTCCGACACGCTTCCCATATATGAGGTATGGGGTCAACTTTATTTCATGGCACAGTGCAACTTCCAGAGTTGTAGATACTACTTTCACTTTTGCTATAATAAGTTGTGCTTTAACTGCAGACTTTTAATTTGATGATATTTATATTGTGTGGGGGTGGGGGGGGGGACGTGGAGATATGTTCTTGAACATATGACATGGCACAGTAGGAAGGTTGCCTCATGTCAGACTATCTGGATCTGCGCCTAAATTGATCTTAAAATTTTTGTGTAGGTGTAATAGGTTTCGCTATTGTGCTGCCCCTCCCATGAATTAATTATTTATGATTGATTGTGACATTGTATGTTGATGTGATTAAAAAAACATCGTTGGAATTGCACCGTCATTGTCGATAATTCCAGCTGGTTAGGCACTTAAAAATACTTTGCATGTTTGTTATTTTAAAGCTCTAAAAGGGATGAACAGCATTCACATGGCTTTCGAGCATATTTGCTATTATTTACCCTTTTGGATAAATCTAGTAAACATACCTGTACTGGTGACAATACTTGCAAGTACTTCTTTGCTTTTGGTAATATGTATTTGCACTTGCATTTTGAACTGACCAGCCTGCTGATTTTTATTTCCAGTTCTATAGTCATCGCATTACTCTTGCCCTTCTGTAGTTGTATAACGAAAGTGCAAAAACCCAAAGGAGAAAAAAAAAAAGGTAATCTTTTAGAGCAGGGGTGCCCAAACTTTTTGGACCGAAGATCTACTTTTCGATCAAGTAACCTCACGGGATCTACCCTTACCGTCGCGCGCATGCGCACGTGCACACACACACACACACACACACACGCCATGATGAGAAACAGCCTGAAACTGAGACATGCGATGCACTTTTGCAGCCTGTTAACTATCGTAGCTCATATGTACCGTTTTAAAGTGCTTTCCTGGGCCCTCCTAGGTTCCTATTCTTTGCCCGTGCCCTCAGTGAATTGTACACGAAGCAAACTCTGAATGATAATAATGTCGATAAAAGATGGAGCGCAACAGCTCTGATCACAAGCTGCAATTGCAGGCTGCTGAGCGAGAACAACTTCCGTTGAAGTCATCACACGCCACCATAAATTCAAGATTTACATGCTTTATTTTATTTTTAAATATTTTGTGAAAAAGATACTGATAGAATGATTATGGTGCCGCATACATTAATACAAAAAAATATATTCTCACAAGATGAGCGTTTGGGCCCCCAAAATTTGTTGGTTGAACTCCAAATTGTACCACTTTATGAGCGTAGAACAGTCTTGGGTAAAAGGTGTGGTATCAAGAGCTATACAATAACCTGCTTGCTGAGGTTAAAAATGCATCATCCAGGTAAGTGGCATGCACGTCAATTGCTGATAAGGAGCATTTACACGCCACGCTACCTTTGCCTTTATTGCCTTACTCGATTTGAAAGGTTTCAGCTCATTGTGGTTGCTGGGTGTGGTCAGAAACATTGAGCTGGACAGAATTTTAGAGGGGCTTCGGTTGAGTAACTGTCGGCATGCAACCATTTGTGACCAGAGTATTTCAACACCGCGCTGAAAAAAAACTGTTCCAGATGGCTCATTGTTGCAGTTAGATCATCGTGACGAGTGTGCGGTTGTTACGCCCTAGTTCATAAAAACGATCTCTGTTTCTCACCCCACAGCCTGGCCTGAAAGATGTAGTTGAATCATGCCGAGGGAGGAACTTATTTTTCTCCACAGACATTGACTCAGCCATCAGGGACGCTGACCTTGTTTTTATCTCTGTGAGTTTTCCATTCACACCCAGGCAAACACACACACTTCTCAGCATCTGCACTTCAAACTAACGAGAACCCCAATGCAGGTGAACACTCCCACCAAGACCTACGGCATGGGGAAGGGCCGTGCCGCAGACCTCAAGTTCATTGAAGCCTGCGCTCGGAGGATTGTGGAGGTGTCTGATGGCTACAAGATTGTCACAGAGAAGAGCACTGTCCCCGTGCGAGCTGCCGAGAGTATTCGACGGATCTTTGACGCCAACACCAAGCCAAGCCTCAATCTACATGTGTGTATTATTCGTATTTATTATTGTTGCAAGTTGGTCTTCTGCTCTCCTATGTTCTCACGATACACCTCTGCTTTAGGTGCTGTCCAACCCAGAGTTCCTTGCAGAGGGAACGGCAGTGAAGAATCTGAAGGAGCCTGACCGTGTCCTGATTGGTGGAGATGAAACGGCGGAGGGTCAAAAAGCAGTCGAAGCGTTATGTGCCGTGTATGAAAACTGGGTGCCCAAGGCCAAAATCATCACCACCAACACGTGGTCGTCAGAGCTGTCCAAACTGGTGGGTAAATAATAATTAGAAATGATAATAATGATCGGATTAAAGTGGGATATAGCGTGGTAGTGAGTGGTAAATATATGTGACTCACAGTTCTGAGATTTGTGTTTTGAAACTGTGCTCCTGCATTCCTGACAGAAAGTCTGGAATTGTAGTGAATAGTGATAGATGCTGGTTCACATTCTCCTCCACCTTAGAATCTTGATAAGAGCTGCTGCTTATTTACCGTTTTGTATCACCTTCAAATAACTTGGTGTATGCAGGCAGCCAATGCATTCCTGGCACAGCGAATCAGCAGCATCAACAGTATCAGCGCGCTGTGTGAGGCTACCGGGGCTGATGTGGAGGAGGTCGCCACGGCCATTGGCATGGACCAGCGAATTGGCAGCAAATTTCTCAAAGCCAGCGTGGGTAAGAGAGGCTGAGCCATGAACTTTTTGAAACATGAAATGTAAGAAAATTTGGCGGTTTTGTGGAAGCGTAAAATTCACAGGCGAGTCTCAGGAAATGTTTGAGGTCCAACCATCACCATGCCGAGCATCACGTTTTACTTTTTTATTGGCGTGTCTTCAACACTGAATAGGAAACCACTTTTTGAACCACATTGAACAATAGCTGAACCTTGACCTCTGATTTTCAAACTATTTATCCATCAATTTGTTGTTTATATACGATAATAAACGGAGCTGGGTTTACAGTCATAAAGGCTTTCTGATGAAAAGCCATAAAAACAATTATGACCTGTGATTAAAAATGGGCCACAGATCTGCTGTAAGGTCTCTTGGAATTTGTTCCGGGTTCTGTGACATGGGCTGACTTTGACCTTCTTCAAATGTGGGAACAATTTTCCAAATTGGAAGAAATAATGCGACCAATTAGATTGTTGCAATTATAAAGCCTCATTGTACACATCTTGTATCCTCCAGGTTTTGGTGGAAGCTGTTTCCAGAAGGATGTGCTCAATCTGGTGTATCTTTGTGAGGCCCTCAACCTGCCAGAGGTGGCCTCCTACTGGCAACAGGTGAGGACAGCAAAGTTCTAATTGTATGCTCTTTATGCCTTGTGGAAGTAATTTTATTCTTATCCCCCCTATCCCATCAGGTGATAGATATGAATGAGTACCAAAGGCGGCGGTTTGCCTGCAGGATCATCGACTGCCTCTTCAACACAGTGACAGGCAAAAAAATTGCTCTGCTCGGGTTCTCTTTCAAAAAAGACACAGGTGACACAAGGTCAGTTCCCTACCCACGCCCTTGTATATGTTCATGCGTTAATCATAAACTTGCTATTGTACGTCGGTGTTTGGAGAAAACTGGTTCTTTCAGCCTCAACACATATTAACTTTGGAAGTACAAGATTCTACTGCCACCTTCTCTGATCACTTCCTGTTGTGTGTGTGTGTGACCTCAGAGAATCATCCAGTATTTACATTTCCAAATATCTGATGGATGAAGGGGCCAAACTATTCATCTACGACCCCAAAGTTCTTAAAGGGCAAATCATTCAGGACTTATCTCATCCCAGTATCTCAGAAGACAAGCCAGAAAGAGGTAAAAGTGTATGCAACGTGTGACTTTGGTGTCTGCTAAAATGCACTGCACAATAGATTATCTCCTTTAATTGTAATTATGGGATCTAATGATATCAATTCTGTCCTTCTGCTTACAGCAATATGTTCGCTCATAAATATACATTACTGTAATAACTAATGCTGACTCAGTTTCAGAGCTGGTGACTGTGACCACTGACCCTTACGAGGCTTGCCAGAGCGCACATGCTTTAGTCATCTGTACCGAGTGGGACATGTTTAAGGTCAGTAATCTTTTTTTTTTTTTTTTTTTTTACTTGCTGCCTATACTGGTCATTAAAAATGTTTAAAAATGTCACCCTTCTCATTTCACTAAAGGAGCTGGACTATGAGAAGATTTACAAAAAGATGCTGAAGCCGGCCTTTATATTTGACGGTCGCAGAGTGTTGGACCACCTTCACGTACACCTCCAGGACATCGGCTTCCAGGTAAGAAACAAGTCAGGCACTGCTGCATGAGCATGATTGAATGCAGTACACCCTCTGAGGTTCAGCACACTCCATGGAAATCATCCAATTCTAAACTGTCACTATCATAAAATCATTATGTCAAAATATGCCATATAACGATTACAGGTGAGCTTCATTTGATTTCTCTTAACTTTTGAATCGACATGTCCAACTGTTTGATGTCAAGTAAAATTTATACATATATAAATCACCCTCTTCACAAGTCTCCTGAAGGGCTCCAAAAGCCCACAGCTGACAAATATTAACATCCCCCGATGTAATACCCATACATCCATTTTCCAATTTGCTTGTGCTTACAAGATTCGCAGGTGTGCTGGAGCCTATCCCAGCTGTCTTCGGGCAATAGGCGGGGAACACCCTGAACTGGTTGTCAACCAATCGCAGGACACGCAATGATGAACAACCATTCGCGTTCACAACCACACCAAGAATCAATTTAGAGTGTATTCCATTAACCTGCTATGCATGTTTCTGGAATGTGGGAGGAAGCCAGACTACCCGGCAAAAACCCACGCAGGCACAGGGAGAACATGCAAACTCCACAGGGAAGCCGAAGCCGAATCGAAACCTGCCCCTCTGCACTGTGAGGCGGGCGTGCTAAACAGTCGACCACTGTGCCATCATTTCCAAAGATACAGCTGTTAAAAACATGAGCTGCTACTGTAACTTCAACTAAATCTTTGGTTTTCTCCCTCTGCAGATCGAGACCATCGGAAAAAAAGTAGTGGCAACGCGGATCCCCTACACCCCTGCTGCTGCTCGCATCGAGGCCAGCGAGCCTCCGGCCAAAAAAGCCAAAGTCTAAAATTGTTGGCACGCAACACATTCCTCCCTCAACCTTTGAATTGGACTCTGTCAAATCCTGCCTTATTATCTGAAGCAAGCCATACAAGCCATGTGACTTATGACTCTGCCATAATAGGCTGACGAGTTCAATCTTTAGGCTCATTATTTTGACTATGTAATCAAGTTATGGTTGAACATTTCCAAACACACAAATGGTTTATTGAATACACTAGTATTTATCAAGCGGTTTTTCATGTAATTCAGCATGTCTTGCCATAGTGTATGTACTTTTTACAGCCACATTCCAAATGTTTTTAAAACCTATATTTTTTATAAATCATAATGCTGTATGTGCACACTGTATCTGACTGAAAAGGTCAGTGCAATAAAATGTCAACAAGTCCTGAATGTGATTGTTGAATTCCAAAAATGTGTCAGAGGTTTTTAAATTAATCAAAAACTGAATTTATGGTACAATGGTATTATAAACGTAGACATCTGAAATAGGTGGCACTTGTGTTAGTGATAACAAATTTGAGTGCTAACTTTGATTTACTCAGGTCAAGTAAATAATTATTGGTATCCCAACGCAATGTCATTTTAAATAACCACACATACAGCAGGTGTAGCAAACCTTGAAGTGCCTCTTACAAAGAAAAGGTCCAGGGGCCCCTGAAGAGTGGAGACAGAATACAGTAAGGGGCCCCGGAGTGGCAAAATAAGCAGCAAAATGTTCTCATCGTGGACAGTCGACACTCCGGTGGTTATCTGGATAGCCGCTGGCCTGTCCCTGCTCGCCTTCTCTTTAATCATCTCTCAAACGTCCATGACAGATGGTCCCAGTTTTTATGTAAACCCTCACCCCACCCCTTGGCCTCGTTTACTTCACTTGAGTGTAGACATGCTTTCTATTCTGTATTGTGTGTTATACTGTGACTTGAAGTAATGCATCGTGGCACTGATTTCAAGTTGTGTTTATAGACAGGGTTGCTGGTTTGTCACTATTCATTCCGCCGTAACAGCTGCTGCTTTTTTCTGCTTCAGCAGATTTTTCAGGAAGAACTCTCCTGTGGAGATTGAGGAAGGCAAAGTAGTTAGGGTCATCTCACCCTGGGGTGTCCAAACTTAAGTGCTTAGGCTACTTAAAATTAGGCCAGGTCCTTCGTACAAGGTATGTATATGTAAAATAGTTTAATTTTAAAGTGATACCAAATCAATTTGTTTGCAGCACTAATTTGTATTTTACTTGTTTACAGTCAGCCAACAAAATTAGGGGGTGGGGGGCAAATGCACCTTTTTTTGGTAGAAAAATGATTGCTAAATTAATTCGGTATAAATACACAAGTATATTTTTGCTACAAAAAATAGCTTAATATTCATCGGTGTTAATCATGACCTCAATGATTATTAATTTCCAGCAAAAATATGCCATCATAATTTGGCCTCCGTATAACGGAAACATTTCCGAGCCAGTTCTCACCTGCTTTGTAGGAGGATCGAACCAGCGGCCCACTGGCAGTGTAGACAAAGCCCATGTCATTCCCAACTTTCTCCCAGTGTGCAAACTTCTCTGGTGTGATGTATTCATCCACCTAGGACCGCACACAAATTGATGTGGTTGATAGGAATTCAAATGTGATTTGAAATGTTGTGGAGCGCACCTACCTTTAAATGCCGTTTCGTGGGTTGCATGTATTGTCCCAGTGTCAGACAATCCACTGCGACTTCACGCAGCTCTGCAACAGCACCAAAACTGCGTCACGACCTTCGATCACGTCATACCAAATACTGCATTTTCCCAGTGAATGTACCAGTCAGTGTGTTTTGAATTTGTTGGTCAGTCTCTCCCAATCCGAGCATGATGGATGTCTTTGTAAGTAAAGCAGGATTGGCCTTTTTGGCGTGCTTCAGAACGCTCAGAGATTGGTCAAAATTGGCTCGAGGATCTCGGACATGCCTAGAATTAGAGGGGGAGGGACAATTATAAAAGGCAACTTTGAAGTCATTAAAAAAAATTAATATTAAACTGATAGGTCTTAAAATAAACTCAGAATTTGACCCCAAAATTAACAACCTTTATAGCTGCACAAAATATTCTTCGGCTTTTCTTTTTTTGCCACACTCGTTCCTACATATAAACCATCAATGTGCGCAATGTCATGATGGATGCCATAAAATTGCAACATAACGACAAAGGAGTCATTTGTTTTTTCTTAGCCTTTGTTACAAAAGATTGAGCATCCTCAACATGAGATTTTTTTCTTTCCCCATTTTTTTGTTGTTGTTGTACAACTTTGGTTTGATAATTTTCAGTTTTGTTGCATTTTATTCTATTGTGTAAAATTAAGTACATTAATTGGGTCACAAACTGTCTTGGGACATGCCGCCCTGGATCCGTTTTGCTCTCTGCGGTATTCAGGTGCCCTGGAGATCTCACTCCACAGGGTCCGCCTCTCTTGCCTCCACTTAAGGAATAAATCTGAATGTCATTGTCATATAGGCTGTCACTCTCCCAATCCGCTACTCATCTATTCTGGCACTAAAAGACGTAAAGCACAACTCCATGACTAAGCGGCTGTTAAAAAACAGGTTTTAAAAATGAAAAAGAATGAACTTATATGCTGTCAGACAAAAATGCGCATCAGTCCTGAATAAACAGTGTATGTATGAGGCATGTCAAATTGAGCATTAGGTAGCAAGTGCACAATCAAGTTCATCTCATCGCGGTACCTTTGCAGCTCACGGACTGTCTCCACGTTGTGCGCGTATACATCCAGACCTGACAAGGCGATCTTCTCCACTGCTGCAAGGTCGCCCCGAAAATCAGGTGTTAGACATTCAACCAGGATCTGAGGGTTCCTGCATGAAGGTAATAGAATGGATGCTTTCATTTAGAACACACGTTACGACACCAGTAGCTTGGTACAATCTTGCCTGGTGAAAAAGCAGAGATGCTGAGATTGTTTACCTTTCCTTCAGGTGAGAAACAGTCTTGGCAAAATGTTCCGCCCCTCCATCCGCAATATCTACCCAAAATAAGGAGCAGATTTGAATACAGAAGAGACCACTGAAGTACTCTAATTCCAAGAGCTACATTTCCCTGTGGAGGTGCAGTTCTCGTGTCATTTAGTTCTAATGAATCTGGCTCATGTTCCAACTGCGGGCTATGAAACCCGAAGACGATAAGGCATGAATAGTTCCTGAGCTATAACCCATGTGGCTTATTTGCGCACATTCTTGTCAATTCTGTTTTTACCTTTTTAAAATCGAGTGCACCTGTATTGAACCATTCTGATCTATATTTGAATGTGCTCTGCGTAGAGTCTCATGCTGAAAATTCAATATATTGCCAACCCTGCAGCTTTCAAGTTGAAGGTTGTTGACCTCGCCACGGAAAAGGCACGCAACCTGCGCAACCTGAAATTCCAGACCTTTTGCTTTCTCTCGTATTTATACATTAAATGTATGAACAAAGTTTTTTTTGTTTGTTTCTTTAGTAGGTGCTGCTTATGTCCCATTACACTCAGACTGATTTGACAGTATGGAGAGCGGCTTTTAGTAACACAGGATAACACAGGCGGATCGGTGCAGCGTCTGCTGTGATGCGGACGTTGTATCGGTCTGTCGTGGTGAAGAAGGAGCTGAGCCAAAGGGCGAAGCTCTCAATTTACCGGTCGATCTACGTTCCAACCCTCATCTATGGTCACGAGCTATGGGTCATGACCGAAAGAACGAGATCACGGATACAAGCGGCCGAAATGAGTTTTCTCCGCAGGGTGTCCGGGCTCTCCCTTAGAGATAAGGTGAGGAGCTCGGTCATCCGGGAGGGGCTCAGAGTCGAGCCGCTTCTCCTCCACATCGAGAGGAGCCAGATGAGGTGGCTTGGGCATCTGATTCGGATGCCTCCTGAGCGCCTCCCTGGTGAGGTGTTCCGGGCATGTCCCACCGGGAGGAGACCCCGAGGAAGACCCAGGACACGCTGGAGAGACTACGTCACCCAGCTGGCCTGGGAACGCCTCGGGATCCCCCGGGGAGAGCTGGAAGAAGTAGCTAGGGAGAGGGAAGTCTGGGCTTCCCTGCTAAAGCTGTTGCCCCCGCGACCCGGCCCCGGATAAGCGGTAGATGATGGATGGATGGATGGATGGATGGATAACACGCGAATTACCGGTATTTCAACAAAGATCATCACATTGGCAAACAATTGTATTCCTGCTGAATTTAATACAAATAATGACTCAATGTTTGTATAGTCTCCAAAAATATGTAAAGACTTAAATTTTTCGACCTGACATGCAGTCAACCAGCTTTGCCATTTGCTTCATGGATCCTTTATAGTATTTAGGAATTGAGGAGCCCATCTTACCATCTCTGTCCACAGATGTGAGCACCACATAGTCAAGTCCCCATGCTGCGATGGCCTTTGCAGTGTTATAGGGCTCTTCAGGGTCCAGAGGTGGTGGCAGGCGAGCAGTCTTGACAGAACAAAAGCGGCATCCGCGCGTGCATGTGTCGCCCATCAGCTAACCATTTGAATGAAATGACAAATTACTACGTAACAAATCAAAATGGTCCTCAAAATGCAAACAATTGATAATGTAAAGTTGAAAGTAAAATGGCATCGTGCAACAACGAGTTTGATCCCACTTCACCGCAAGTTCAATGCAACCTGCAGAGGTCCAATATTTACACATGTTAAATCGTAAATCCACGTGCACCCTGACAAAAGGTATTCAAAAGACAATTCAGTTCAGAGTGTGTGGTTTCTGTTGCTTTTACAAGCTTCTGATTGGCTAAGTATTGAACTGCCGGGGAAATATTTTTCATGTACTGTATAATACATAAAATATCGGTAGATGCAGATATTTTTAACTACTGATCATGGAAGATGTATTATTTTTTTTAAATAATAGCATGTACATTGGGCCTACGTTGCATGTTACAGACTCACCATAATGGTGGCTGTAGCTGTAGAGTACTCTCCTCCTCCCCAGCATTCGCCAATGTTAGGACACCTGGCTTCCTCACATACCTGGTGAACAAACCGAGTCACTCTTTGAACTTGTGCAGATATATGACAGCTTAATGTACGCGGGAAAAAAAGTGCTGTTCTTGCTCAACAAGTTTCCAAGTCAACTCCGGTTACACTTTGTGTAGCTTACGGTGTGAAGATTGAGGTCTCTCAAAGAGTTCTTCAGCCTGTTGTAGTTCTTCCCAATTGGGATTTCTGTCTTCAGCCAAGGAGGCAGCCGAAGCCTGCAAAATATCAGTGGATTAAAATTGAGAAAACAAAATGAGTGAGAACAGACAACTATGCCTTAGGAAGAGTGAGCATTGATATTTTCTTCAGCACAAACAATACAGTAGAAAGCAGTACCACATATGCATTTCATTCTTGAAGACTTGCACATTTAAGACAATGGAAGGCAAAATTATCTTGATCCCGCCACATCTTGGTCAACACCTCTTCAAGCTAGTTCTCAGATAGGCACGACTGAACTATGCACACAATAACCAGACGTTCCAAGAGCTTCTTCCCTCTCATTCATCAGTTGGCGAATAATTCCATCATGGCTTTTTGACTGTTTTTGCCAATTCTCCGCACCTCTGTGTGACAGCAAAAGCGCGCACGCACGCACGCACCTCTCGCCCTTTTGTCTCTTCAATATGCCTCTGTACTCTGCCCAGTTGTCTTTCTCGGATAGTTCCCCTGAAATGAAGTCCTGCAGCGTGGGGCCTTCATTATCGCTCAGTAGCACTTTGCTCCTGTCAGCCGTATTCGGAGAGGACTTGGCCGCAGATGATATGCCGCTTTTGCAGCTCTGTATGAGACAAAGGGAATGAATGGCTCAGATGATCATTTATACTCGATCTTCACCCGATGCACACCTCCTAGAAGATGTACGCAACCAAAGACTTATTTGTAAACTTTGCCCTTGCTACTGGGACCGTTATGAAAACAGCAGCTCAGGAACTACGCTTACGCCAATGAAACGATCGAAAGCACATCAAAGATATTTCCAAACCGAAGTAATTTCACAGTGTTGGAGTGAAATACTGACGTGCGAGATACTTGTCGCTCCGAGCCAATGGCGATGAGCTGAGAGACGGCCGACCACAAAGCAACTTTGCTTGAGCAACGCCATAACATTGGAGACCAAGTTCCTGGCCCAGCTCGTTATCGAACAACGCCCATCGACGAGCGATTGTTCCAGTCTAGTGTTGCGTTCAAGTGACGGCGACAGCTGAGGAGAAGAAAAATTTGGAAGTTTGTAATAATAATAATACATTTTATTTATAAGCGCCTTTCAAGACACCCAATCAAGCTTTACAATAACAAAAAACACAAAACAATACGGATTGAGCAGCGGCAGCCAAAACGCGCCAGCGTTCACTCAAACCGAATGTAGCGCATTTCTCCCCTTTAGACAATCTTACATAGATGTTCAGGCCAAAGTTTTACTTTCTTCCTTTCTTTATCAACTAGTTCAAGTATTTGCGCACAATGAAAATTTGGATCAAGACATTTCTTGGGTTTTTTTTGTCAGCTGTTTTGGCCATTTTGTGAGAAAGTGTGCTCCATTGTTAATGTCTGGTGACGTCACAGACTCTGGCTACAACAGCCCCGTGACGTATTTCCTCCCCCTTTTCTTCTACGAACAGCGAGGTGAGGTTGCCTGAAAATGTCAGTCATCGGACATAATCCAAGTCCATCAGTCGAAATTTCACATTAGGTTGACTTCTAATCTGCGGGGTGTACGTTACGAATAAGGCTTTTTAGTCGGAAGGCATTATTTTTGTGTCGTGGCCATGTCTGATGTGAATATATGGGCTTGTTTGATACGTGATCGAAGTTGGCCGATTTAGGCCGACAGTGTCGAGTCACGAGTGTCCTACCCGCTTTGACTTGAACCATAACCACTATCGATATGCAACAAATGCTGTGCAATGTTTACCAGTAAAAATGCTAGAATTAGAACTGTTAAGTGGGGAGTCTCATTTGCCTTATGCTGATGCTAGCTTATCCGCTGTGTGGCTCCAGTTGTCATCAATAAATGAGTCCGAAATCCGTGCCAGTGTTATCAAATGTAGTCGCGTTTGGCTTCTTTCCGAATGTTAATTTAAGAGTATGAAATCTCACGTCAAATCCTGATTAACTGATCGCGTCTCATATCCCTTCCAGAATGAAGACCATTCTCAGCAGCCAGACAGTCGACATTCCTGACAATGGTAAGAAAACGCTGTTTGCTAGGGGCATCCCTTGGTGGCAAATGCTCACTTTGTTGTCTTGTTGCAGTCGAGGTGAAGCTGAAGGGACGGACAGTGACCGTCAATGGTCCCCGTGGCAAACTCGTCAGGGAGTTCAACCACATCAACCTGGAGCTACGTCTGCTGGGCAGGAAAAATAAGAAGGTATGGAAGACCAAGCAAAGCCTATCACAGAATTTTAGGGAACGTTGGCTTTCAAGTGTTAGTTTAGAATGATCCTGAAATGCGGTATAACTTTTTTAAAAGTGAACCTAATTTGGCCTTCTGTGCAAGAGGCACTGTTTCGGTCTTGTGCCCCCTGTAAAGTTTTGTCATTTTAAAGAATGAAAATGTATGCCTGTTCTTTGCCAATCATGTTTTGTAATGTTAATATGCGAATACCATGCAAATGGGATTGAGACCTGTAATAGCGGCCTGTATCGAACTGTGCTAAGAACTTTGACGTTCCTCCGTAAATGGATAGCAAATGACTTTGGAACATCAAGCTGCTCGTTTTGATTTGCTGAACAACTGTATTTCAGCTGCGTGTAGAAAAATGGTGGGGGAACCGAAAGGAGCTGGCAACAGTGCGCACCATCTGCAGTCACGTCCAGAACATGATCAAGGGAGTCACTTTGGTAAGATTGTCACTCAGCTTCAACAATTTCCAGGACTGACTTCAAATTATACCTTTGCACTTAACGATGCTGACGTTTCACCACCACCTCTATCCAAGTCTGTTATAGTAAGAATTGGGATCCAAGCTGTCAAGCAACTTGTCCTATTTTGTGTTAGCCTAACCCCATCTGTCATCAGCAATGTGTAATTTCATTGCTCCTTTCACCATGCCTCACGTTTCTATCATCTTGTCTCACTGTAGGGGTTCCGTTACAAAATGCGTTCGGTGTATGCCCATTTCCCCATCAACGTTGTCATGCAAGAGAATGGGACGATGGTGGAGATCAGAAATTTCCTTGGTGAGAAGTACATCCGCCGTGTCAGAATGAGGACAGGTGAGTACATGGTCATTGTTGCCTTCATTTGTTGACTGAATGTTCACTGGACCTTTGCATTCTATCTTTGCACTTTTCTCTGAAGATAATAAAATGGTCTGTTGACAGTGGACCACTAAGTGAGACTAACATTTAGATAGTTGGCAACAGTTTGAAGCGCCATCAACAGTACCTAAGCATTTTGTGAAACTCCCCAGTTCCCTTTGCATTGTTCCTGGTTTATTGACACCCAAAGTGGGCCTGCTTTTCAGACAGAACTTGCTGGACTGCTTTGTGGATTCGCATGATTAGATACATAGTGACATCATCTGCGTTCAACACAAATTGCTATAATCAGTGAGCTTTTGAATGAGGAAGCAAATTTGCCTTCAATACCCATCCCACATTGCTCTCTTACACATCGTAAACAAGCTGTGGGAAGGTGGGCTTATACCGTCCGCATGAAAAGAGCTGTATTTAAATAAATTATTGGTGTGCTTCACTGCTTACAGTATCTTGGATATTCCATTGCAGCTGATCAACTTGTGCAATATCAGGTGTAATTTGAAAAAATATATATACTGATCCACTGTTTCACTAAAATTATGGAGGGATGACTTTTCTTTTTAGGGTCTTAAATTGGCAACTCAAATTAGGAGTGTGCCCTGGCTCCGGTCTACGCTAATTTTGAGTTTACCGTTTTTGTATGAAGATGCCTAATTGATTAAAGTACACTGAAGGTGTTCGAGGCTGCACTTTAACTCAACATTCTCCCTGAAGTAAAACTTTTGTTTTGCTTTTCTCAGGTGTGATGTGCACAGTCTCAGCAGCCCAGAAGGATGAGCTGGTGCTCGAGGGCAACGATATTGAGCTGGTGTCAAATTCAGGTATGTTGTAACAGTCCATGTCAATACGTTACAATTTAGATATACTAAATCACTGTGACTACCAACAAGTGCTGGAGATCTCCAATTTATAGAGCGAGCTGCAATTAGTTTTATGTGAAGGTACTGACCTGTTTTCTAAATCCGTGGCCCTCGTCTGCCTTTAAAGTCAATGCAATGATTTCCCGTATGATATTTTTCACACCAACTTCTTCCTTTTCCAGCTGCTCTCATCCAGCAGGCCACCACAGTCAAAAATAAGGATATCAGAAAGTTCTTGGATGGCATTTACGTGTCTGAGAAGGGAACAGTTGTGGACACAGAGTAGTAAACTCTGAATCCACACCCAAGGTCAGAAAAAAGATTTTCTATTATTTTAATGTAATGCAGTTTTTGGTTTGTAAATTTTTTTCTGAAATTTCAACAGTTGACCTGATGAACCAACATGTCACCCCGATTAAGACACCAGAAACCTACTTATGTCATCCATCAAGCATATTCTGTTTTGACCAATAAAGTTGGAATATTGTTTCATCACCTTTGTTTTGTTTTTCATATATGCATCTTAACCACTTGCAGGCTTGTCTGTTCGCTTTTAGTCCAGAACCAAATAAAAGGGGAGTTTAACAAAGAATTTATGCTTGCTGTAGATAAAAAATATTTGTTAAACTTGTGAGTGTGACCACTTCTTGGTGTCTTGGGGAGACGCATTTATACACACATCCTTTTGTATTTCGTGTTCTGTTTACTAAATATGATTCGGGTATAGTTTCGTTTTTTAATACAGGCCAAAATTCATTCATCCTTTCATTCATCTTCCGAGCCGCTTGATCCTCACAAGGGTCGCGGGGGGTGCTGGAGCCTATCCCAGCTGTCTTCGGGCAGTAGGCGGGGGACACCCTGAATCGGTTGCCAGCCAATCGCGGGGCACACAGAAACGAACAACCATTCACACTCACACCTAGGGACAATTTAGAGTGTTCAATCACCCTGCCACGCATGTTTTTGGAATGTGGGAGGAAACCGGAGCACCCGGCGAAAACCCACGCAGGCCCGGGGAGAACATGCAAACTCCACACAGGGAGGCCGGAGCTGGAATCGAACCCGGTACCTCTGCACTGTGAAGCCGACGTGCTAACCACTGGACTAACACTGGACACGGGCCGCCCTTTGACTACATATGTTTGGAAATTTCATTGTTTATTGTATAGCACTTGTGAATTGTGACAAAATATGATTTTGTAATAACTACATAAATCGTGACGTATAAAATATATTCATATAAAAAAAAACCGTGATGTCTTCCTAATCGTCGCAATGCATTTTACAATTACTAATTAGGCACGTACTTCGCAAAAGATCTGCGATCCCTAGGCTCAAATGTGCGGATCAAACCGTCGCCAATTCCTAGTGGATCGCAGTGAAGTCCGTAAGGGAGCCTCAAGGCCGAATTGACGGGACTTTCCATCACTGGAGAGTTGGTGTGAAGTGGTCATGACCTTCGGGTCAGCAAAATCCCGCGGGACCGCGTCCGGCGGTATACAAATCCACCGCAGTCCTGGCGTTAAGCGCCTAGCAAGGCTGCGGACCGGATCCCCAAGCCGACCATCCACCTTGGGTCATGAAGGAATGCCCACCCTTCAAAATAAAACACAGGGCCCGGCGCACCCTCGGTCCAACCTCGGGTGCTGCAGACCCCCTGGACCACCACCGTCGGCCACCGCGCTGCCGTGGACCCTGGCCACGGGGTCGAAGTGCGGGGGCGGGGTTGCGACCCGTCCCCCTCCCTCACGCTACATAGCCCCCAATTAGGCACGTAGTCTAAAACATACCGCCGGCAATGCAAATGTGTATTAAACATACGGCATATGTTGTGCTGTTTTGTGGAAAATATCCCCTACATTTGATGAATTTTATTTTGAAAATGTCCCAATTGTATTGCATTGAAATTGTATTGTAACCGTGGAAAGGTATGAATGACTTCGTCCACCCCTGACAGTCTGCAAATTTGTGTGCGCTGGCCTATATCTAGGGTGCGTTTGGGAATGGATTGACGGGCGTCCAAATAACCCAATGACACATTTGAACAGCAAGTCGCGTGTCTGAACAGTCGTCGTGAAGCATTGCGCGCTTGGAAAATATTTCAAACGCACTCCTAGTCTTCTCGGTTTGTACCATTTGTGTTTATGTATATTTGTCTATGGGCGCTTTATCGACGTCATCTTCAGGCGACAATGGATTGACGGGCGTCCAAATAACCCAATGACACATTTGAACAGCAAGTCGCGTGTCTGAACAGTCGTCGTGAAGCATTGCGCGCTTGGAAAATATTTCAAACGCACTCCTAGTCTTCTCGGATTGTACCATTTGTGTTTATGTATATTTGTCTATGGGCGCTTTATCGACGTCATCTTCAGGCGACAACTGAGTCCTGCTTCGCGCCAAGTAACTGCGCGTTTTCCTCTCTCTGACAACAAACCTGAAACATTGTGGGGAGACGTGTTCACAATGGTAACGTTCTAATTGTGGCTGTCGCGTTTTCTGAAACCACAGGCTGTTTGTCACAAAATGTTGACTTTGATGGGAACAAAGTGTCTTTCATCTTGCTAAATCCACTTCAAATTGTTGCAATGTTGGAGATGTTAGCTTAACTGATCTATTGTCCCGTACACATTTAATGACGTTGAATTACTGTACCTCAGTAAAATAAGACGTTTTGTATCCGGAGCATTTGGAAACATCTTGTGTGAGGCTCTACGCGAAACTGATTCAGTAAATAATTTTGCGCTGAGTGAACTATGTGGATTTCATTGCATCTCTGTCTATTTGTCGCCTCGTTGTCAAGATCACGTTAGATAGTACCCCGCTCATATTAGTTTGGTTGCTCTCAGGACATTCGGAGATTCTTTGCGCCATCAGCACAGAAAGCGACTCCTAATGGAAACGCGAGCACGAAGAGGAATCCTCTTTCTTCAGAGGAAGATTCGAAAAAGAAAGAGACCAAGGCAAGAAAATGACATGTATAGTTTAATCCTTGGAATGCGCTACATTATTGTCTCATCTGTTCTTTTTCTTAATGCTTCAGATTAAAAAACAAGAAACAGACGTGAAACGTATGCATGACAAAAAACGGAAAAAACATGCAGTCATAGAATCAGGTAATTATATTTCTGAAATTTGCCTATGATTGGTCTTTGTAAGAATAACTTGTAATAAGTCCCGCCTACGGTTAACCTGGTTTTGCAAAAGATTGCAATAACACTTAGAAGATGATCACGCACTTGATAAACCATCTGCTGCTGCTTTTTAAAAACGGTTAAATAAGACATATCCAATGATTTTACACGACATGGAAATGATTCGAGTATTAAGTAATACTCAGACAAACTCTATTGAGCATTTTATTTGACTACCATGCTTGTTTTTGGTCTATTCAGACTCTGACTCAGAGGATCGAGACAGGAAATCCAAGAAATCGCCTAAGAAGAAGGAGAAGATCAGCAATGCTGCACAGTCTCTCAAGAAAGAGCCTGTTCACTACGTCTTGGAAACGGGTAAAATGGTTGTCCACGTTATGAAAATATATCCTCGCTGAACCTTGCACTTGCGTAAAAATTGATATTTTTAATCAGACTGCTACACTAATTGATCAAGAAGTACAGTGAATAGAATTTTTGTGTCATTTTTTAAAAAATGAGACCAAGATGTATTATTTCAAAACTGTTGTAAAAGGCATTTTTGGATTTTGTTTGTTTGTTTCTAGCAGAAGCCTGAAGGCTTTGTGCCAACAACAGTTCTAGCTAAAGAAAAATAGCCCAAAGCATCATGTTGCACCATGTTTCACTGTAGGCATGGTGTTCTTTGCTTTGGTTTCTTTGGCTAAAAGGTTGAATACTACTGGTAGTTTCATA
Source organism: Hippocampus zosterae (assembly GCF_025434085.1). NCBI lineage: Eukaryota > Metazoa > Chordata > Actinopteri > Syngnathiformes > Syngnathidae > Hippocampus > Hippocampus zosterae. The sequence continues at coordinate 11,621,008 of NC_067463.1, read as the reverse complement.
TGGGGTTAATTAGAAGCACTCTAAATGGTGGCAGGTGAGTTCTGACAAGCCGTCTTCGGGCAGTAGTACACCACAAACTCATTCCCAGCAAATCGAAGGCCACACATAGACACCTCTTACAATACATTGTACATTTTCATCAATAAAACCTAATTAATTCATATCCTATATTGTAGCACTGCTTCGTTAATCACTGAAGGTTAGCTCTACATTACTTTTCCCCCCTTAGTTTTCTAAGAATCAGAATCAGAATCATCTTTATTGGCCAAGTATGTAGAACACACAAGGAATTTGTCTCCGGTATAACACGTAGCAGTATATGATTGTGTTTGTTTCACATGAAATCAATGCACTCACCGTTTGTTGTCCAACTCCTCACTACTGTTTTTTCTCCCCTCCCTGCGAGGCATGCAATGTCACTGATGTCAGCAGATCTGATTGTTCTCTTCTTCTCTTCAATCTCTATATTTTTTCTTGGTTATTTTTGAAACGGCTTTTGCTCCCGAGTGTTCTGTGTTGTATACAGAAACTCCACCTTCAGCTGCAGATTTACAAAGAGTACAGCCAACCAAATTTGGCATGTTTATTTATTTTTTTCAAGTTGACAATGCACTTCAAGTTCGCTTAGCGTGGAGGTGGTTTGAAGAAATTATGCTCGCCATAGTTTTAAATTGTAACGTACATACTGGAACGCATTTAAAAGGATGGTTCTGCTTTTAAGGCGTATAATGGTGTTTAGTTGAACAACAACAACAACAACAAAAAAGTTGTTTTGAAAAATACTTCTTTTGATTGTAGACTCAGACAGTGACAACTTTGAGTCCTTGAAGAAAAAGTCCTCCATAAGCAAGCAAAATGGCACCTCCCAAAAGAGCAGGTCAAGTCCAGGTCTGAAAGATGCTGCAGAGTCTTCAATCAAGTCGTCCTCTGTTCACTCGAAAAATGGAGCTAAATGTCCCACCACGCCAGTCACACCAAAGACTGCACCACCCCCTCAGGCCAAACAAACCCCCACCTCTGCGTTGGACTACTTCGGCAACGAAAGGATCCAGCGCTCGGGCAAGAAGCTGGTCGCCAGCACTAAACGGAAGACCGTGAGTAGTTGAGACTTTTTATTCAGTCTCATTTAAACGGTGTGTTGTGTGATGTTTACTGTCGTTATCAAGGCTAACTAAACTTACTAACAACTCGTCTCATCCTCAGCCAATCCAGGATACAGATGATCTGAGCGATGAGCAAATAGCTCGACAGCTGCAAATGGTTGAGGATGATGAGGTAAACTGTGAACAAAACCATCTGTGAAGTAAAAGGGTTCCTTGGTTTGTGACGGAGTTCTATTTTTGTTCTTATGCAGCTAAATTCGGACAGAAATAGATTTGATGATTTATGGAATGCATTGTAAAATCATAATTACACCTAATATTTGGATATAAGGTGATACAGCAGGCGTGAGGCGAGCTGCGGGCACATTTGCCTCGGAATTATTAGATTTGTAGTCCAGGTTCCAGACTCCCGGTGTGGAGTTTTCATATTCTTCCTGTGCTTGCATAGGTTTTTTTCAGATGCTTCACCTTTTCTTCCACATTCCAAAAACATGCATACTAGCTTCATTGAAGACACCAAAATGTCTTTTTTGTGTGTATGTAAGGGATCAGTCCAGGTGCGACCTGCCCCTTGCCCAAAGTCAGTTTTTATTCTCCGTCAACAGCTACACGGGCCATGGTACTCAGCTGTTACTTTACAATTGTGGTGTGTTGTTTGTAGCTCAATAAAATAATAGAAGCAGTGCTCGAAAAAGGTCGCCAATAAGAACGCCGGGGTTTACAGTTTTTGTTGCAGCTTGACGGTAGGTGTGAGGGGCTCAGTCATCAACTGTAATTTGTTGCGCATTGTTCAGTTCTGTCCAGTTCTGCTCAGTGTGGAGCTGCTTTTACGCTGCTGCGGAAATTAAAAATGATTGGGCACCGTTCTTAACCTCAAAATGTATGTCGTACCGTTGTGAACTATGAGGACCCCTTTAATTGGCTAAACTATTGCTTTGTTGTTGTCAGTTGTCATTGGTGAACAAGATAAATACAAATAAATGTGTGTTTTTTTTTCCTCAATTGGGAATTACATAGCTGGAGAAGCAGATTCATGATGATGAAGACTTTGCCAGAACACTTGCCATGCTGGATGCAGAGCCACAGGCAAAGAAGGTAGTGATAATTTGAAGCAGTAATAATGACAGTTTCATGCCGGCATTTTTTTCAAATCCAATTTTTGTTTTGTGTTCTCATCCAGGTTCGTAAAAGCTCGGACGAAAAAAATGTGGAGGCATTCCACAGAAAGAGTAATTCACTCAGCCCTTCAAAGTACAACAGAGAGGACAGCATGTCAGAGGACATGATCGGCCCTTCACCCAAGAAAAACCCTGCTCTACTCAAACCCAGTTCCAAACTAGGGATGTTGAAGAAAAGAGACGAGGAAAAAGATAACGCGACAAAGAGCAAAGCACAGACAAAAATGAAAATCTCTCCCAAAAAGGGGCCATTTACCCTGTCAGGGAGTGAAAAGGTGCAGGCACCCAAAAGAGGCCCCGTACTTGAAACTTCTCCCACTGAACCAGCGGTAAGCTCCAATTCATTATGTACAATATATAACTCTATGTACTTTACATAGTGTAATTAAAAGTGCATTTAAAAGAGCAGTTACGGTGTTAATGAGGTTTAAAACAAAGCAAAGAAATGAAAAAAATGGCGCACTAAGGTTACTAAATGCGCGTGCATTGCCAGAACAAGATTATTGAAAACATAACTTTGAAAATACTTTGAAAGATATGGGAAAAGAGCATCATTTTTAACCTGAATTTAAAATGATATACAATTTAGCTCAGGGAATGGCAATTATTTTCCCGGGCGGGGGGCCAAATGAGAAGCAGAAAATATTGTGGAGGGTCGGGCCAAAAGTTAGAAATAGAAAATAAAGAAGATAGCCCAATGTCTTTGTATGCCAGTAATAATGTAACATTCTCCTCCACCATCACACTCAGCACCGGTTCTCCTCAAGGATGTGTACTGAGCCCCCTGTTGTTCACGCTCTACACATTTGACTGCTCTCCGACTCTTATTAGCTGTCCAGTTTGCGGAAAGTTTTTAACATGATAACAATCAAAGCATTCTAGGAAATGTTCATTTACTCGAGCCACAAGCAATTCAGTCTGAGCATGGAAATTGCCAGAATCGGACGGAGTAAGAATCGCTTCATTGTTTTTCAAAGTCTCGTAGATTTAAGTCTTTCCGACTCCAGGTGTCTCCTGAATGTTTTCGTACTTTGTTACCCGCTTTGTTTAATCAGATACGTGCAAAACGTGTTGTGAATGTATTCATTCATACTATTCACTTTGATAAAAGATACCAGCAAATTGGGGGACCTTTCTGTTGTAGTTATTGGACTCATCGGCAGTTGGAGTCTTGTGTCTTGGATTAAAAAAAATAAAAAAAATTTTAGCTCCGCTTGCTTGCTGGTTTTGTCATTGACAACATGGATGCCCCACTGAACTCAACAGAGGGTGGGTTCGCTCAGTAAACTAGCAGTGGTGCTGCAAGTGTGTGAAAACGTTTTATGACGAATGAGATCGGTAGCACGGTCACTTGCGGACCGTTTTATTTCTGTTCTCCCAATTCTGTTAGAGCACCGGACCTGACGAGGCAGAGAAGAAGAAACTCCACACTTCCGCTTACAGGAATTACCTGAACAGAGATGGACCAAGAGCACTGGGCTCCAGAGAAATCCCCACGGTATTGCATTCAGGTCATCAACACACGTCATGTGTTGCTTATCAATTGCCAACTGTCGTGGTTCTTCCAGGGTGCAGATAACTGTTTGGAGGGTTGCGTGTTTGTATTGACGGGCGTTCTGGAGTCAATGGAAAGAGATGAGACCAAATCCCTCATCGAGCGCTACGGCGGAAAAGTGACGGGCAACATCAGCAAGAAGACCACCTACCTGGTGCAGGGTCGGGACGGCGGCGTCTCCAAGCTCGAGAAGGTAGCCAACACCTCATCTTTCAGACGTCATGCTCATTTCAAATGAGCATTGAACTCTTTTAAATGTATATTTCAACATAAGCTGAAATAGTTGTACAATTGAGACCAGTTTTGCTGTAAAATTATTCCAGCTGAAGGAATAATTGTATTTTTTAAATATATAATTCTGGTTCCTCGCAGGCGGAGAGTTTTGGGACCAAAATCCTTAATGAGGATGACCTGTTTGAGCTAATTAGGACCAAACCAGGGAAGAAGTCTAAGTATGAGATTGCTGCAGAGGCCGAGGTCAGCAAACAGTGCTTTCTTAATCGTTTTTTTTTTTGTGATTGAACAGACTGGTTTCAGCTAACTTCAGATATCCTTTTGTTAATTCTTGTTTGTATTTATTTCATCATTTAGAGCAAAGCTTCAAAGATCAGGACTCCTCCGGGCTCGGCCCCAAAGACCAGTACTCCACCGGGCTCGGCCCCAAAGACCAGGACTCCACCGGGCTCGGCCCCAAAGACCACTCCTAAAGCTTTAAAGATCTCTCCCTCCAAAGGCAACTCCAAGTCCCCTCACTCTCCGAGTCCCTCAAAGACCGCGCAGACAACCGGCCGCAGTGCCAAAACCATGGATGGCGGAACCCCGCCCGGAAGAGGCTCGGCTCAAACTGCTCGCAGGGAATTGGGACTTTCTTCTCAGAACTCTTCAGCCTCAAAATTTAAATCAGTAACTGAGGACGGTGCCACTCTGCTGTGGGTGGACAAATACCGCCCGTGTTCTCTGAAGGCTGTGATAGGCCAGCAGGGGGAACAGAGCTGCGCCAACAAACTTCTCCGCTGGCTGCAAAACTGGTACACGCACCATAGCAGCGCTGCCTCCAAACCACCAGGTAACATGCAGCCTTAGCTATCTTTTTGCACTTAATATTAATACTTAGATAAATAAAACTACTGTAGACTCATCCACTTATTTTTTCCTGAAAAGTGGGCATGAGCCTCTTATTTTCTGGTGTATAGTTGCCAGATTTGGAAAGTTTGCTGCAGGAAATGATGACGGATCAGGTTACAAAGCTGCTCTGCTCTCCGGACCGCCGGGTGTGGGGAAGACCACTACAGCGGCCCTGGTCTGCGAGGTGAGTTAGAAAGCGTGGTAGCGTTGCATTCAGCCTCGTTGTGATTGAGACCGAATATACATTTTCTTCTCTTGCGGATTGGCCGATAGGAGTTGGGCTTCAGCTATGTGGAAATGAATGCAAGTTGCACACGCAGCAAAAACAACCTGAAGGACGTGGTCGCAGAGTCCCTCAACAACACCAGCATCGAAAGCTTTTATAAAGGTAAAGTCGCTTCTGTGGCCACGGGAACTTAAAATCACCGGGAAAAGAAAAAAGCATTTGTATTGATTTTACAAAAAGCAAAATGCTGTCGGTATTACACATGATACACTGGACTGAAGTCTCATGTGATTAGTTATACATGCAGTGTTGAATCACTGAGGTGAAGCGAGTTGGGCTCAGTTCACTGCAGCCCTATGACGCTTCATGGCTGTGTGATTGCTAGGCACGTCCCGCAAAGTCAGCACCAAACACGTCTTGATCATGGATGAGGTTGATGGCATGGCGGGCAATGAGGATCGGGGCGGTATGCAGGTAGACAAACGCGCATTCCTTCTTGGTTCCTGACCTTTTCCGGCCCTTCTCCTTGATACTGACAAGCATTTGTGTCATCCGTCAGGAATTGATCAGCCTCATCAAAAATTCCAAGATTCCCATCATCTGCATGTGCAACGATCGGAACCATCAGAAGATCAGATCACTGGCCAATTACTGCTTTGATTTGCGCTTCCAGAGGCCGCGAATGGAGCAGATCAAGGTATGGGCACATCTTGCGGGCTTCCGAGGCGGTATCCGAAGTACAACGGGGGCGTGGTTGCGACAGCTTTCGGAGAATAGTGGGAAGAAGTTCAGCACCGGAGACTCTCCTCTCCCACCCATCAATGTTGAAAACACTTGTCGCAGTCCAAGTATTTTGTCACACCGGACTACAATTAACCCACTAATGGCTGAGTTGGCATAGCGATGATGTTTTAAGTGGCTGATAAATTTATTGCACTGAATCTCGTTGAATACTTTGTCATTATAATTCGTCCATCCAATTGCAGAGTACGGCTTCATGGAATTGTCATCTTTGTTTTATGATTTTGTTTCCATAGGAGCTTGTTGTTTTGATTCATCATTTCAACCCGATAATTATTGGGTCCGAATTTATGGTGCATCCCAAGAACCAACCATTTAAATGTATTTTTGTCCAACTATCTATGTCGGTGACAAAGTGACCAATTAGATGCTTGGCCACCCGATTGCTGAAAGTACACCCTAGTTAAGCTGTGTATCTCCCTGTTGCAAGCATACAACAGAATCATAAAAGGGCTCAGATATCAACCAGCATGAGTTAAAAAACAAATGGTGCCGCTTTTGTTTGGCGGTGTGCCTTGAGATTTTAAAGGACGTGAAAAATGTGCCTTGGCTCAATAAAGGTTAGGAAAAACTGGTTTAAGATACCACGGGTCATTTCAGTGTTTTTGTAACCTTTTCACAAACATTCAAAAATGACTTTATTTGAAATTCTTTAGATGGACGCATTTAGTTTTTATTTATTTCAGTATTACCTAAGACGTAACATTTTTTACCAATTGTGCCTCAATACGTGCCCACCGCCGCCCCTCCTTTTTTCAGGGTGCTATGATGTCCATCGCTTTCAAGGAAGGAATCAAGATCCCGCCTCCGGCACTTAATGAAGTTATCTTGGCGTCCAATCAAGACATCAGACAGGTTTAAAAGAAAAACAATTCCGACAGGTAATTTGGGAGCGTTAGCAGCTAAAGGTGTGCTGACTGGATTTCCCTCAGGTGATCCATAACCTCAGCATGTGGTCAGCTAAAGACAAGGTGATGACCTACGACCAGTGCAAGTCTGACGCCGCCAGCGCCCGCAAGGACCTGAAGATGGGGCCCTTTGACGTCTGCCGAAAGGTGTTTGTGGCTGGCGAGGAGACGGCCCACATGAGTCTCATTGACAAGTCGGATCTCTTCTTCCACGACTACTCGCTAGCACCCCTCTTTGTCCAGGAGAATTATCTACACGTGCGGCCTGCCGCTGCTGGGTGAGGGAAGGAGGCCACACGCGCTGTCCTCTTGCTCACTTCAACACAGTTAACGCTCACACGTTAGTTGCACTTGACAAAACTGCACTTTTTAAACTTATTTTTTAGGGGCAATGCAAAGTCTCACCTTGTGCTGCTCAGCAAGACGGCTGACTCCATCAGTGATGGAGACCTGGTGGACCGACGAATCCGCTCTGGGCAGAACTGGTCTCTGCTACCCACGCAGGTACCACACACACACTTTTCATAATTAATATGGAAGTTGAGGCTCAGGTTTTTCTTTGCAAAGACAAAATAAATGTCCTCTAAATTTGACATACAGTGAGGAGTGTTGTGAACAAACCTGCTACATTTGAATTCTTGAAAACAAAATTAGGCTTCAAGTTGAATAGAAATCAAGCATTTGTCTCTGCTCTCACCATTGTGCGCATTTTCACTGGTGAACAGGGGCAACTCATGCTGTACTCCAAAGTATTTCATATGCCCAGTTTTTTAGCCATACCCCCCCCCCCCACACTCCCCTCCAATGAATAAATAAAATGAAATGGTGAAAAACGGCTTCATGCAAAATGTCCACAATTCCACCCAGCATAGTGTAGTTCTTAGGCTTTGCACATCCAGATAATCAGCTGAAGGGGCTTGTACATTAGGTCCAACTGTCCGTTACGTTAAAGTGTTTTATGACTTTTTGTGCGAGTTTGTTTTAACTCTCTTTCCTTTTGAATGTCTGATTTTTACTCGGTGCACAGCAACTTGATGCAGCAATGATTGTTTTTAAAAAGTTCAAAATAAAATTCTGTTGATTTGATTCTGATGATGTTGTTTGTTTGTAGGCTATCTATGCCAGTGTAATCCCAGGGGAGCTCATGAGAGGTTACATGAGTCATTTCCCGTCTTTCCCAAGCTGGCTTGGGAAAAACTCATCGGCAGGCAAACATTCCCGCATCGTCCAGGAGCTGGCCTCGCACATGGCTTTGAAGTGAGAGAGCGCCATGCCAGTAACCACCACGGGGCTTTTTTGTTTCCCCTGCGGGGTGCTAAAGATGTCATGTGTGGCACAGAACGATGAGCAGCAGACAAGCGGTGAACCTGGACTACCTCTACTTCCTGCGGCAGGCCCTACTCAGCCCACTCCAGAAGCTGGCAGCGGAGGGCGCCAGTGAGGCTGTGCGGCTACTGGACGATTACCAGCTCATCAGGGAGGACATGGACAACATGATGGAGATCGGTTCGTGGGGCGGACAACCTGACCCCTACTCCAAACTGGACTCAAAGGTCAGCAAGGGGTAGCAGAGGCTGTGCTGTGGTGGGGGTGGGGTTGGCGGGTGCTGGGTTTGCCGTCATATATTTGAATGATGATGTGCACTGGTTGCGAACGGCTGCTTATCATGCTATGAAAATATCTCGTCGACGGTGTGGCTGCGGAAAACTAAATTTGCTTTCCGTCCTTCCAGGTGAAGGCGGCATTCACGAGGACGTACAACAAGGAGGTCCATCTGACACCGTACTCCCTGCAAGCCATCAAGAAGGGGCGGCGCGGAGGCCCCGAAGAGTCTGAACTGGAAGTGCAGGACACCGAGAAGGACATTTCAGTGTCTGAGGATGAAGGCGAGAGCCTCAGTGTGGATGCCATGATCAAAGTAATGTCTATCAAACTGTTGACCGGCTCAATTAAGTCCATCCAATCTTACATCTGCTTGTTTTCCTCCCATAGCAGAAGAAGACCAAAGCCGTCACCAAGGAGTCTAAGAAGGAAAAGGCTCAGGATTCTGGGAAGGGGAAGGGAAAGGGAAAGGCCAAGGCTAAAAAGTGACCAAAAACAAAGCAGTATGAAGCTGCCTCCTGACCATGACCACTTCCTGCCCTTTTTCCATTTTTAAAAGGCATGATTGTTTCAATTCACCTCATCATGTCTCTTGAGTGTGGAGGGTGATAGGGTGGTGGGGGTTCCCCAAATCATGCAACTGCTTCTTAAGAGTATAACAATGCTGCAGTCATGCTTTTGGCTGCTCGCTTCACCCTGATCTTTTTCTTGTAAATTGACTTTTTGTAAAATAGCCAGATATGACTCTTGTGTTTTTTTGTTCTTGAAAATCTGTATTTTCAGATCCAAATACACTGAATGATTATGTTGCGAACAATGTTGTTGTATCCACTTCAAATTCAAGGCGGGGCAAAAAAAAAAGTCTCTTTCCAACAGGAATGAAGTTGCCCACAAGCTGTTCAGCTCATTATCATTAGCAATCATTCACACATATGGGTTTGAGATTTTCACAGTATGTGGTATCGCAGATTTTGAGCCTCGCTGGCCAGTTTTTCAGTTATGTCCTCATTACACATTGCAGATGCATAATTTGTGACCTGAGGTCACTCGCCCAAATCTCAAAGATGTTTAAGCTTTTACAGCCATAAATCACTCAAAGGGTTCACTCACCGCTTGGCTGCTGTTTGCCGAGTCAGCCATTGCTCTTGTTGCCCACAGTTAATCATGACACTCCATCTTCACTTCAGGCTGACAGCAGTCCACAATGTTAATGCAAAAAAAAGTCCAGTGCACCCATGGATGCTGCCAACCACCTCTTAAGAACATCATCACGTTTTGCTTGGCTGTGTTTTATGGCTACATGTTTCTGACAAATGTAACCCGCCTGGATCGTAAACATGATGGAGGCTATTGCTGTGTGTCGAGGTATTTTACAGGGGCAGACCAAAAGTGCCATCCTCTTAACTTTTATTGTATAAAAGCCATCAGAGCATGAGAAAGGTATACATGCACATATATCATTGATCATGTCAAATATGAGGTGCCTTATATGGTATAAAATTACCGGTAAGCAAAAAAAAAAAAAGGACATAGCCATCGTAGGTTGTCACACCTGTCATGGTACAAAAATAAGCACAGACTATTGTGCAATAATGAACCTTTATGTACATATTTAACATATGTCATGTGCTCAAAAGCTTATTTTTACTCGAGTCACCATTTGATGAAGTTGCAATAATTCAAAGAAACGTAATTCAAGAAAATTGTAATTTAGTAAAAAAAAAAAAAAGATATGAGGGGAAAATTCTATTTTCTGTAGACATTTCTGGTGTGTTTATGTATAATTTGATCGTATTACAGTACAGTTGGATTTTCAGTGTGGTCATTGTTTGCTACTATCTATTCACATTGCCAGTGTCCTCTAAAAAATTGAATATGAAAGCGATTTATTTCAAGAATACTATTCAAAAAGTGAAACTTGTGTAATGTAAATATTCAGCCCACACAGGCTGATACATTTCAAGCGTTGATGAAACTAACTTCTTTACAATATTCAAATGTTTTGGCGAGCACCTGTACATTCGTTCTATTTGGTACCAAACCGAACCTTCCAACGTTACGTCTATTTGGAAACCGGGGTCGATTTTTGGTAATGGGGGAATGAGAGCAATGCTTGCTTCACAGTACAGACAGCTGAATTTTGCATGTTCCACTGAAAAGAAGTAACTGAGGCTGTGCTGCATGAGAAAAGTTACAGATTATTAGAGTGCATCCTTCCCCAAATTTAGACTTATTAGCTAATCACTTAAAATCCTGTATGCTATTGTATTATTGATCACTGATATTTTGGCAAAACTGTTTTGATCCATGTTTAATAGAATTAAAAAAAAATCAGATTTTGATTGCTTCATTTGTCACAAGTGTTATGGTAAGACATGATGCATTTTAATACTTTCGGCTCACAATTCCAAAATGCGCATTGATATGAAACAGTTAATCTTGACAATTAATTTTTCAATCACCATACAGAAACTTTTGTCTTTCAGAAGTGAGCTGATACAATGCGGAAGAAAGACAGCAGCAGAGGGAGGAGTTGTTTTAGTGTATGTCGGTCATTGGGAGAGGTAAGCTCTTTGCCAATGAACACATTAAAAACAAATCAAGAGTGTAACTTTCTGAACAGTCCTTCACCTTTCCATCAGCAAAACAGTGTAAGTGTGCATCTCCAAAATAAGGAGTTAGGGTCTGTGGAGGAGTGACTCCCACCCACACAAGGCCAGCAGAATGCTTTGGATCACCAGTGGCGGAGATTGGGATGTCAGCGCTCAGAAAATGAGGCTGGGGAATTATTGTTCACATTGTGAAGTCCCCTGGCACTTCTCATTCGGGCTTTGATCCTGGCAGTTTGCTGGGCCTTCTGGTATGTTCTCACATTTTGACCACCACCACACTGGCTCCGGCCCGGCCCAGACACAGCGGTGCCACCTGGTAAATGCAAGAACCACATCATCAGCATATCAGAGCTGCACGCAACATGCACTCCCTCATTGTCATTCTCAATAGTGCTTATCCGAATTTTCATGGGTAGGAAAGAACAATCGATAATATTTTCCATGTACACAAAAGACCCATTTCTCTCAAATACGGTAAATCAAAACAAACAAATGTTAGTCTTGTCAATTTTTGGGGGGAGTGTATTCAATTCAATATATGTTGAACGTGATTTGAACATCATTGTATTCAGTTTTTATTGGTGTTTAACACAACTTTCCAGCTTATTTGGAAATGGGTTTCAATCTGGTTGCCTCGTTTCCCTCCTGAACTTGCCCACATATGATCTGTCTAGGATGCGCTGGGGGTGACATTTTGCAGCAGAGGAAAGAAACATTTAGCATACGTTGGGACAGGCGTGTGCTTGTGTGTGTGTTTATGTGTGTACCTGAGACCACTCATTGGTCTGAGGGTCATAAGCCTCCACGGTGTTGAGATACATTTGGCCATCGTAGCCACCTACGGCGTACAGACGGTCGCCGAGGAGACAAACGCCCACTGCGTCTCTGCTGATACTCATGGGGGCCACTGCTGTCCACACATCAGTCTGAGGGTCATACCTGTTCACAGGCAGACACATTTACATTTAGGGCATAACAAGTTAACCTCATAATAATTACAACTGTTTTTGTTGAGTTAGGTTAGTCAACTGTTCTAAACTCATTTTTGCCTGCGGAATCCCCCCAAAAATCTCAGTTTTTCTCTATCGTGGCAAGTTTTTGAGCTGGCAAACCAGATGAGGGCCAGTTGTGGAGTGAAGTATTTGGGCCAGAAATCAATTTACAACTCCGGCCCGTATATGGCCAGCCAGTATTGAGCCACCCTTAAATGCAGTTTCAGATTTATTTTTTCAACACACAGCCTTGTTTTACAATTGCACACCGATGCGGACTTCCATTCATCACACACACACACAGGCACACAACAGGAAGTGATCAGAGAAGGTGGCAGAGAAGGTGTTTTGACCAGAGAAGAAGGCAGCCTCAGTCCGTCACTGAGACAGACCCATGACAGTAGACGCTATGAATAGCACTCTCACATGTACACATTTAATAGCACTCTCCTTTGCTTGTAAGGTGTAGGCAGGGATTACATTTAGATTTTATATGCACGTGTAAATGGTTTAAAACTTCCTTTCTTTATAAATCTTGTTTAATCATAAAGTGCATTACTATATTTTTCAATACCAATTACTTGTTCAAGTTTGTACAATCAATGGGATCAGTTGCAATGCATATATGTGAATGATAAAAGTAAATTGCACATTTGTTGAAGGAAATGTAAGGTGCTTCATGAAATGTTTTGTAAAAAATACGTTCATTAAATTTCAACATTTTCCAAATGTTCTTGTGCTTCTTTATACCAAAACAAAGGAAAGACATATTGTTTTGGTTGTTTATAGCAAAGTATGGTATCATTTTAATGGTCCAGCCCACGTGACATCTACCGAGGCCGTATGTGGTCCACGATGTGAAATGAGTTTGACACCAGTGATGTATAGTAAGGCGTTTTTCGACCAAAAAAAGACCATGTATAGTAAGGCGTTTTTCGACCAAAAAAACAACCATGTACAGTAAGGTGTTTTGATCCGAAAAAAACCACCATGAAGAGTAAGGTGTTTTTAGCCGAAAAAAAACGACTATGTATATAGTAAGGCGTTTTTAGACCAAAAAAACCGACCATGTATAGAGTTAGGCGTTTTTAGCCGAAAAAAAACAACCATGTACAGATGTACATAGTGAAGCATTTTGACAAAAAAAAAATAAAGAAACCGACCATGTATAGGAAGGCGTTTTTAGACGAAAAAAATGACCATGTATAGTAAGGCGTTTTTAGACGAAAAAACTACCATGTATACAAAGGCGTTTTTAAATGGAAAAAAAAACGACCACACAGAGTAAGGCGTTTTTTGACACACAAAAAAGACCATGTCTCGTAAGCCGTTTTTAGATTAAAAAAAAAATTTGACCATGTCCAGTATGGAGTTTTTAGACGAAAAAAAAACGACCATGTATATAGTAAGGCATTTTTAGCCCCCAAAAAAACAACCATGAATATTGTATGCCGTTTTTAGCCGAAAAAAATGACCATGTATAGTAAGGGGTTTTAAACAAAAAAATGAGCATGTAAAGTAAGGCATTTTCCGACAAATTAACGACCATGTTTAATAAGGCGTTTTTCGCCCCCCAAAAAACGACCATGAATAGATAAGATAAGATAAGATATCCTTTATTTGTCCCACACTGGGGAAATTTACAGCCTCCAGCAGCAAGAATAATAAAAAACCGACCATGGTCATTTTTTTTCGGCTAAAAACGCCTTACTATTCATGGTCGTTTTTTTTTTTTTCCGGCTAAAAACGGTTTACTATATATGGTCGGTTTTTTTTCGGCTAAAAACACCTTAGTGTTCATGGTCATTTTTTTTTCGGCTAAAAACGCCTTACTATTCATGGTCGTATTTTGGGGGTGGCTAAAAACGCCTTACTATACATGGTGGGGGGGGGGGGGGGGTCGGCTAAAAAGGCCTTACTATACATGGGGGGGGGGTCGGCTAAAAAGGCCTTACTACACATGGTTGTTTTTTTCGGCTAAAAATGCCTTACTATACATGGTCGTTTTTTTTTCGGCTAAAACGCCATACTCTACATCAGGTGTCACCAACATTTTTGAGGGTGAGAGCAACTTCATGTGTACCGATTGTGTGAAGGGCTACCAAATTGATACACGTCTGAAATAACATATTTGTCCAAAATACCTTCAATAATATGAGGATGTGTTATTTTTAATACTTGATGATTTAAATTGTCAGACTTTGATCGTGTTTCGAAATGTCTCACAGTACTGCCAATGTTTGCATTTTTAAATCATAATTTCTACTAGCAAATCACAATGTCCAGGCACTGGCGGGCTACTCAAGTGGTCTTCACGGGCTACCTGGTGCCCGCGGGCACCATGTTGGTGACCACTGCTCTACATGGTCGTTTTTTTTTTTTCCGGCTAAAAACGCCTTACTAAGTACCACGGTACTTTTTTTTTCGGGTTAAAACGTCTGACTATATATGGTCGTTTTATATTGGTCCTTTTTTTTCGACTAAAAAGGCCTTACTATACATGGTCGGGGCCGGGGGGGTTTCGGCTAAAAACGCCTTCCTATTCATGGTCGTTTTTTTCCGGCTAAAAACGACTTACTATTCATGGTCGGGTTTTTTGGGGCTAAAAACGGTTTACTATATATGGTCGTTTTTTTTCAGCTAAAAACACCTTACTATTTCATGGTCGTTTTTTTTCGGCTAAAAACGCCTTAGTATCCATGGTCATTTTTTTCCGGCTAAAAACGCCTTACTATTCATGGTCATTTTTTTGGGGGCGGGGGGGCTAAAAACGGTTTACTATATATGGTCGTTTTTTTCGGCTAAAAACGCCTTACTATACATGGTCGTTTTTTGCGTCTAAAAACGCCAAACATCTTGGGCCTCAGACCAGGAAATTGATGTCACAATCAAAAAGATGGCTACATCTGGCTCCTGATCGGTATGGTGACAGGAAGGAGAGCATGAGAAGAAAAGAAGACATGGAGAGCGCAACAATTTGTTGGACAGAAAAATACCGTTCAAGAGTAAGCTGCATCCCAAGTTGGATGCAGCTTTTTTTTTCGGCTAAAAACGGTTTACTATATATGGTCGTTTCTTTTCGGCTAAAAACTCCTATTTGTACATGGTCGTTTTTTTTCTGGCTAAAAACGCCTATTTGCTTATGGTCGTTGTTTTCGTCTAAAAACACCTTGCTATACATGGTCGGGGGTTTTTTTCGGCTAAAAACACCTTACTATTCATGGTAGTTTTTTTTGGGCCAAAAACGCCTTACTATCTATGGTCGTTTTTTGGGCTAAAAACGCCTGAATATACATGTTCATTTTCTTCGGCTAAAAACGCCTTACTATACATGGTTGTTTTTTTTTTCAGCTAAAAACACCTTACTATAGGTGGTCGGGGTTTTTTTCAGTCTAAAAACGCATTACTATACATGGTCCTTTTTTTCGGCTAAAAACGCCTAACTATACACGGTCGGGGTTTTTTTTCCGGCTAAAATGCCTTGCTACACATGGTCGTTTTTTTCCGCTAAAAATGCCTTCCTATACATGTTTGTTTTTTTCCGAGGTAATATGCCTTACTATAAATGGTCTTTTTTTCCGTCTAAAAACGCTTTACTGTAAATGGTCGTTTTTTTCGAGTTAAAACGCCTTACGATACATGGTCGTTATTTTCGGGTTAAAACGCCTGACTATATGTGGTTGTTTTTTTTCGGCTAAAAACGCCTTCCTATACATGGTCGTTTTTTGCGTCTAAAAACGCCAAACATCTTGGGCCTCAGACCAGGAAATTGATGTCACAATCAAAAAGATGGCTACATCTGGCTCCTGATCGGTATGGTGACAGGAAGAGCGCAACAATTTGTTGGACAGAAAAATACCGTTCAATAGTAAGCTGCATCCCAAGTTGGACTTTGTGTTCACTGTTAAATAAAGAAAAGTGCATAATGTATGTGGAGTTAGATCTGAGGTTCACAAATTATGACAATAAACATGTTTTTTTTTAATGTGGGTCAAATATGGCTCAGGAAAGATGTGGCTTAGTTGAGGTTGAATTCAGGCAGATATCAGGAACCTGTTCTGGCCTCGCATCGGGCCAGATATGGTTTTACAATGCGGCTCAGATCTGGGCCGAATGCGGCCCACATCATGGATGCCAGACGTGGGCCACTGCAGGACCGTCATTCATTGAGGTATGTGGGCCGAGTGTACGTGCCGTGTGTGCTCGGCCAGAGGAATTTTGTTGACTGGGTAGTTATCCATCCATTTGTTGTGCGCTGTGTCTGTGACATATAGAGGTGATTAAACATTTATAATGATTTCCCAAAATTCATACCAGCCCTCCAAGTCAAACCGTAACTACAAAGTGGCCCGCGACAAAAATGAGTTTGACATCCATGCTGTAAATCAGGGGCGCCCATTAGGTAGATCCTGATCTACCAGTAGATCTAAGACAGGTCCCAAGTAGATCCGAGGAGAACAAAAAAAGCACAGAAAAAAACCAACCATTTGTGTGTTTTTGTACATGTTAGTAATATATATATTTTTGTGTTAATGTACGCTGCACCCTAATCATCCTATCAGTCTCATTTTCACAAAAAAATTAAATTAAATTAAAAAATGAAATAAACCGGGTAAACCTTGAATTTACAGTGGCGCGTGAGTACGTCACCGGAAGTTGTTTGCGCTCTGCAGTCTGCAATTGCAGCTTGTAATCAGAGCTGTTGCGCTCTATCTTTTTTCGTCATTATTCTCATTCAGAGTTTGCTTCGTGTACAATTCACCGATGGCACGGGCAAAGAATAGGAATCTCGGAGGGCCCAGGGAAGCACTTTAAAACTATGTGAGAGCTACGATAGTAAACAGGCTGCAAAAGTGCATCGCATGCCTCAGTTTCAGGCTGTTTCTCATCATGACGTTCATGTGTGCGTGTGTGTGCGCGTGCGCGCGCGTGCCGGTAAGGGTAGATCCCGGGAGGTTCGTTGATCGAAAAGTAGATCTTCGGTCCAAAAAGTTTGGGCACCCCTGCTGTAGATGATTCCAATCATAATCAGCCTAAAAATCTAAATCAACTTTTTTTTTTCCAGATTGTTCCCCAGTGCGAAGGTACCTCTCCACACAGTCGCTTAGCCGAGAGGCCAGAGATGATGCAGGAGCATCATGACCGCCAATGGCATACAGGAAGCCATGCCACGTGGCCACGCCCACGCCACCGCGCCGTTTCGCCATGGGAGCACAATCGTTCCACCTGGAGATGAAGGTCAGCATCTTAAAAGCCATCAGACGGGGGCAGAAACCAATCGGACAGTAGCAAATGGGAAATAATGCAAGAGTATGTAGGCTGACCTGTTGGTGTGAGGGTCAAAACACTCCACTGAACGCAGGCAGGAGGAACCATCACGACCTCCGACTGCATATAATCTGTGGAAAAACAAAAAACAAACTTACCATAGGGGACCAAGAATGAGCCCCAAAGCTAATACTGAGGAACAACTGTAGACGAACAATTTTCTGTGTGAGCCCATCACTTTAAAGTTCAGAGAGCAAAGACTGAGAAGTAACAGAAGGCATTGAGTAGATAACAAGCTCCGTCAGCTCGCACACAATGTCGTGTTACTCTCAGAAAAAAAAAGACCAAGTTTCGGCTGTTTGAAAATTTGCTGTTTTGTTTTGCCGCTCGTTTGCTTGCTGGTGATACCAGCATAACCGGCATGCAAATGCAACAAAATCATGCTGGTCTATGCAGTTTTTTTTAAACAGGGTTCAACTCCAGAGTGACTTACAAATGTTTTATCTTCTTCGGGAAGCATTTTTTGGACTGGTATGACTCCGGAGCGACCACACAGTTTATGTTTTCTATGATAACTTACTTGCTGTTGAGTACTGCCACTCCGACGGTGCTTCTGGGTGTGGCCATACTGGCAACAAAGCTCCACTGGCGAGCTTGAGGGTCCCACCTAAAAAAATAAAATAAAGAGTAACAAGCTCTCATTTCATGCCAACATCAGACCACTATCATTCCCATAAGAGCTAAAACAGTAGAGGAGCTCGATATAAACAGAAGTCTACAATGCTCTGATTTCCATGAGACAGTGAAACTAGGAAAATGAGGTCGTCTGACTTACAGTCTAAACCAATTAATTTTAATTGGTGGGTTGGGAACTAAAAGTGGGTCGCAATGATTAAGTATTTGTATTCTTTTCAGAACAGGATTGAGGCGTAAAATGTGCCTACATGGAACATGCAGTATTGGCTAAGCGTCAGGAAATGTGACTCACTTGTGCTCTAGTCACTAGCAGCTAGCTACTCTAGAAGCATATACAATGCGGCTCAGCGAGCAATATGCTTTCGCCAATTTGTCAAACTGAGTTTGAAAATGTAACATACTGTACATGGATTTTCGGAGGCTATTTTTAAACAAACAAAAAAAGGCATTCTTAACTTCTTTAAAATGGGTGGTGAATTTGCATCAATAGGAAATTGCGGGAAATAACAGTTGAGAACTAGTGTGGTCTCGACATTTTATTTCTTCACGTCTTTCTCCGTTAAGACGAAAGCAACCTGCTAGCTAGCCTACATTCATCCAACTATCCATCCATTTTCTAATCTGTGTATTCTCACGGGCGTGCTTGAACCTATCCCAGCTGTCTTTGGGCAGTAGGCGTGGGGCACCCTGAATCAGTTGCCAGCCACACAAAGACTGTCACAATCACACTTGGGGACAATTTAGAGTCAACTTATGGTGAAACTTGGTGAAGATTAGGGCAATATCTAGCAGCCAAAAAATACATCGATGGTCTACCAAGTCTCCAAAAGAGAACTAAAATGTGTCTCTTTATGGTGGTTCTGAGATGCAACAAAAGTGCATCCTCCTTATCAAGATGAGCTTTTACAAGGAGTGTGAACAGCTCGCTCACCTTTCGACTGTACTGAGGTAGCTCCAGCCGTCATGTCCTCCTACCGCGTACATTGGCCCTTCAAGGACGGCGACACCTGCAACACCCCATCACATATGCTTTTTTGTTTGACGGATTCACACCCACTCAGCAAAGAATTCTTACAAACGCAAACAAACCCACAGCAGTTCTGGACCACACATGGCTTGATTGTGTCGACGCACATGCACGCCGTATTGGCGTGTAGAGTTGACAGCATGTTGACACCTCCACATTTACAGGATTTATATATCAGTACATCTGTTCTGCCAGATGTGCTCTCAACCTCTTCCCGTCACACACCCACAAGCACTCCCCCCCCCAAAAAAAAACAAAAAAAACAGCAAATGCATATCTTAGTCGACATGTGATTGAATAGGTGGGCTTGCAGGGTTCACCATCCACCCTGTGGGAGTGTCCTTGAACACAACACAGACTGCTGATGTGCTTTCGGCAGCCCTAAAGCAACCATTGATTGTGAAAAGAACGTAAGACGATTTTTCAACAGATGAAAAAAAATTGATCTGAGGCCTTTTCCACACTGCGCTTGGTTTTCTTTGCTTGCTGCCGAGCCAACCAGGAAATAACGGGGAGGCTTTTCTCGCCGGTTGGGCTCAAATAACTCTGCTAGATCCTCTCCTATTGGATAGCTCTAATGACATCGCCGCAACGCCAATGGAGAATAGAACTTTTTTTTTTTGGAGATTGCTTCGCTTGGAGATGCGCAATCGCCTTGCGGCATTCCTTCCTCATTTCCTAGATTCCATAATACACAAAGAATGGGTTCATCAACAGTGCCTTGCGCATTGGTAGTTTGAAAAGGCCTGAAGGCATCTGAACAAATGCTTAAATAATTCACCAATATCATAAGGCAAGCCAAGGTGCCAGGGCAAACAGAAAGACTGAAAGAAAACATGCTAATAATCTTGATTCATTTGCTGAATATGTTATGTCTGTGCCTCTGTATTTATGAGTTGTTAGTTTTATCATTTATTCTGTCTGTTTTCAACCGTCAAAATATTGCTTGATGTAAAATTGGTCGCTGGCACAACATAAATAAACAAACAAACCTGGGGATGGCTGCCTTATTGGTTTATGAGCCTTAGTAGTAGTCCTATGGGTTCCTCACCTAGGCCGTGTCTGTGTGTAGATATGGGTGGCATGACACTCCAGGTCTTGCACCGAGGGTTGTAACACTCCACCGTGTTGAGGGTCTTGAGTCCATCTCGGCCCCCCACCACATAGAGGCGGCCATCCAGGACGGCCACGCCAAACTGAAGCCTCCTACCGCTCATGGTTGCCACCTGCTTCCACGTGTCCCGCCGTAGACAATACTGCTCAATACTAGTAGCACCTGCAGGCGGCCAGATCCGTTTTTTTAAATTACACCGTAAGGTTAAAAGGCACTTGATATTCATTCATAATATACAGTCATACAAAGATGAGAGTGGGGAAGTGGGTGAGTGAGTAAGTGAGTAAATAGATCTTTATAAAGGAGTGACTCCCATCACAAAACAACAGGAATGATCCGTATTGCTCTGCCGGGTGCACTTGTGTTGGGTTGGCCAACGATCAAGCTACCTTTTGTGGCGTCCATTCCGCCAACCGCGAACATGGCCCCAACCGTGGCCTTGCGGGGCCGTGTGCGCGAGCTCTGAAGCAGGGGCCGGCGATGGGGCAAAAGATGGTACTTCATTCCTTCCATCAGTAGCCGCTGGCAGTCCACGCTGTCTCGGAGCATGGGGCTGGTCTCCAGGTCTGCTAAGAACTGAACGCACACAAGATCTCCCTCCATACTGTCTCTCTTAAGAACACACACATACGCTTCAATGCATCAAAGTTTAAGCCAACCGACAGCCTGTGTGTACCCTGGAGCCATCAATTACATTAAAACATATGTAGACATGGGTGTGACTGAACATTATTGTGTACATACGGTCAACGCAAAGCAACTCTGCAAGCCTAGTCGCAAAAATAGAAAGATGCCTCCAAAATTAAGTGAACCTGGTCACGGAATAAATAAATCAATATTAAGATAAGAAAACCTTTATTTGCAATGGAGAAATTTGAAACAAATGGGGAAATAAATCAATTTTCAGAGCGTACCAGCAGGCAAGCAAAATGGATAAGCAGCTTACACCGCAGGGAGAATCCTTCAATGGAGCTCACTCGGTGAGAGACACATTAGGGTGAGTTTCCATTTGCTGCGTGTGTCATAAAGGAGGACGGAGACACACACCAACACACACAAACCTAACGGATGATGATGACACATTTGAGTCGATGCTAAATTTTTATGCATCATTCCGACCCAAGGTAATTGCATCCCGTGGCCGATTTGACGCGTCGTGACATTTAATCAACGACAAAAAAAGATTGATGGTTGCAGCCTTACAGCAGATTGTTCTATTTACAGCCAACATATGCTACACCGAATGCCTACCATTGTGTGTGAATGTGTGTTTGAGGTGATCTAAATGAAGGCGCAGAAATCAACCTCCTGCTCTTGATGGGTAAATCCAGAGCGATTTAGATTGACAACTTGCTAATAGGGTAATAAATGAGTATTTACGATGCTTCTGTCTGTGAGTGGCTTTTTTTCCCACATTTTATTGGCATTTTACAAGTCCTGATGTAGCTCAATGTCAATGCATTTGCCAGTTTAACGTGCAGGCGATGACTCCCATGAAAAGGCTCTCTGGCTATCGCTTAGTCTGCGGTTAGTAGTGATTTGTCTCTGCTGCTGGAGTTAAGAGAGATATTGAGTCTTACATAGTGTTTGTATTTATGCATCCAATGCTACTTTAGCAAGAGAGCACGAAGGCAACATTTGGAAAAACATTTGCGATGTATCATTAGATAGAAAGATTCGTGTATAGATAGAGATACCCAATTTTCCCCCATGAAGGAAATGACATCATCAATGCCACGTGGGACTGTGCACAACTAGGATTTGACCGTTTTTCTCCGTTTAGCGCGCCCTTCATTTCCCTCATGACATGAACAGCGTATCTCGAAACGTTACTTCATGATTCAATTGCAGTTGAATTCACCAAGTCATCCTCAAACATGCGGCGCAACTCTCACCTGTGGCTGCAGCAGCGGCAGTCTGACATGAGCGAGAAGCGCCGGCAGGTGACGTTGTCGGGCGCCCACGTCGTGATGCACCCAAGTGAGCAAAGCGGTTACCACCGTCTCCTCATCCGGAACGTTAAGATCATCCGACATGAGCAGCCTCTCCATCTCATCCACTGGAAGCAGCATGAACTCTTGGCCCCCAACCACCTCCACAAAGTGTTCCTGGTCGGGGGTGCAAGAGAGACAACAGAGACATTGGGAGTCTCAAAACAATGCATGATGAATAGATGTAAACTCATTTCAGCAAAGGCTGACAACAAACATGTTTTTAATAGACGTGCAATGATAATTTTTTTTCTTTTTTGCCCAGCGCTTGCTTCATTCATTATCTTGAAAGCTTCTCGACGTGTAGAGATGAAGTGGTGGGCACCCACCATGGTGTAGGTGTGAGCGGCCCTCTGCAGGTCGTGGCAGCCCTGCGCGTTGGCGTAGGAGCTGATGCCGAGGCAATTGGAGGGGTGGAGCTGCTTCAGGAGGAAGGAACAACAAGCCTGAACCGCCGAAGACAACTGTAGAAGACAAGAGGCGGACAGCAAAGACTCAATGGTGTCCTCCCTCAACTCCAGACGCCCTGAAGACAAAGAGACAAAGAGATGGGGAAGTCAAACATGACAAAAGGGGGGGGGGGGGGGGGGAACAACAACAAAAAAGCAATATTATTTCAGGGTTCCGATCAAAACCACAACACTCCGTGAGTGCACACCTCCACCAAAAGACAAACAATTGCGAATTGCATGAAATAAAGGTGAAGACCATAGATGTATCCAAAACATTCCAGATACATTTTCCCCAAAATCCGGTAAAGTCACTTTTATTAAAAATATGTATCGATTTTTAAAAAATTATAGAAATCTAAAATATTAAATACATTAATATTTTTCTTCTTTTTAAAATATTCTGTATATATCATATGCCTGATTGTATCAGATAATTTTACTTAAACAATTCTTTACACTATTCTAAAAGGTTCCTGGTACAGGGAGTTTCAAGCATAAACCGAATCGACAATCTGATCGAACTATAGTTCACATTTTTAATATTCAATATGCATGCTTAGTACTGAAATACGGAATGAATTTCGAACTTTTTTTTTGTCAAGATGTAAATTTAAAAAAAAGTGACTGTTTTTATGGTATCATAATGCATCTTTGTGTTTTGTACTTCTGAATCTCACAGCAAACTACAAAAATAGCCATTTGTTGTGAACGGAAATATTTAACAAAGTGCTTCACAGAATACAGGAAAAGCAAGCAAACTAAAGAAAGCCAATTCCAGTGACATGTCGCAGATGCGCAGAAACACGGAAATCCCCCCCAACACCCCTCAAAAAAACACCCACTTCCACACATAACATCCGGTATGTGAGAAGACTACTGAAGAACTCTATTATTGCCGGCAATTTGCTAAGACAAAATTTAGGACAAAAAGGTGACGCTCTCAGCACGGTAGCACTATAAAACCAAATCATACCCGTGTAGGCAAATTGCACCAGAATCCACAATGCATCTGGGTCCACACCCTCCATCTTCACCTCATCCTGTTTGGCCTCCCGCACATCGCTGGTGAACATGGCCGCAAAGTAGTCGGACACAGATGAGAGAACCAGCCTGCGAGAGGTGAGAAGTTACATGAGTATCGGTCCAGAAATAGCATTCATTGAAACTCCACGCTAAGGTTACACCGTCGCTCACAGAAAGCTTTCATTAACTGAATTAGTTTTGGTCGATCGAAATAACATGTCTTCAACACGGTGAATATCGATTACCCGTCTGAGAGTCTTCACTTTGTGGCTTGCTTGTCACAAAAGTTTAAAAAGGAATTCATTTTTAAACTTTTTAAACTTTCCCACCAAAAAAATGAAGATGAACAGCACAGTTGTCATGATACATCCCCCACTTGAAAGCCACGGGGCAGACTTTGAATCTTGTGTTTTGCAAATGAGCCACTGCTCACCCCGCCCCCTCTGCTGCAGGGTGTGCCCACCCGAGAGACCCCTGCGTTATCATGATGACCAGGGGGGAGCAGGCTACCCTTGAATTTGAATTTGACTTTGGATAAATGTAACACAAGTGCCAGTAAAATAGCGGCCGAACTACTTCTTCGATGTGTCGACTTAACCATTCCATAATGATGGTGAGAGCTTGGAGTCGATTAATCACCAATCACATCACGGACCATACGGAAAGGCATCCGCTAATGTAGCTGATGAATAGTCTGAATACTCACGCCAGGGTTCCCACTCTTCCACTTGCTTTTTATTTATGGACCTTTTAAGGACTTTTGAGGGCGAATTTTGCCATTTTTAATGACTCTTTCTCCATTCAGCAGGTGGATTTAATGAACAGAAAGACACATATCACTGAGCTGGTGTTCAAATCATTGCTGCCAATGGAAGGGCACATCTTTATTTTTAGGGGCAATCAGCTAACCCTTTTTTTGACATACTGGATGTCAAATTGGCCCGAAATGACCCGAAGTGATCACGTGATCTTCATCGGAACTGATTGGAGACGGAACCAGGAAGGCATGTAGCCCCACGGCGGGGTTGAGGGGAAGGGCACCAGGCGCATTTTCCGACAAAACTATTCATTGGAAGTGTGGGGGAAATGACATACAGTATATAAATGAAATGAACACCACAGGTTAATTATTAAGGATTTTTATTGATTTTAGAAGTTTTCCCTGAAAATTAAGGACAACTAAGAACAGATTTTACGACTTCTTTTTTTTATGGATTTGACCCATGGGAACCCTGCAGACGCCGAATTGGAACAGAGAAAAGGCTGAGGAAAAACTGTTGTGTCTGCTTTTACGATGAAATCGACATAAGCGCTCAATCAAGAGCCTGTGAAAATTAACGGCAAATGTCAGCCATAACTAACCCAATAACCCCCACCCCCTCAAAGAAAAAAACATCCAGCTAGTGTTTGGATCAAGCCTTCAGCCAGCAGACACACTGCTCATCCCCCTCCCAGCCCCCCCAGCCCGAGACTTACTCATCCAATCACAAATCACACCTAGACACATTCACTGCCTCCCAGACAGTCCGAATTTATAGAACTCAAGAAGGAATCCACATATCACAGTCAGTGATAGATTATTTCAAGATTTTTTTTCGGGGGAGGGAGGTAACTTTTACAATTTCCGACGACCTGTGAGGCACTAAAATATGATTGGATGAGTGAAAGGAGGCGTGGTGAGACAGCGTGGTTTAATGTAATCATTATACAGCTTCTTGTTGACTTTGAAACTTAGCTTGTAGCCGACGTGTGCACATTTTGAGCATGACGTCTCTGATCCACTGGTTAAAGGACACTTTGATTCTCTCCTCTTTCATCTCAAACCGCTTCAAACAACAAAGCGTGTGACGGAAAAGTGGTTAGGACTGCACGACTGTCCGTGTTTTCTGTTATGTGTTGTGTTTATTATTTTACTTTATGTTAACTGTTTTGTAAAGCGCTTTGTTACAGCTGCCGCTGTTGTGAAAGCGCTGTATAAATCAGCATGTATTGTATTGTATTGTATTGTAATCATTCAGATTTTTCTTTCAGGTGTATGTTTTCTCTCTGTGCCGTTTTGGCTTACCTGTGCGCAGGTATCCGTCTGTCTCCAGCCACCAGCGTAACATCACACAACTGTCGACTCCTCAGGTAGCCCTCCATCTTGCGGAATGTGATGTCAGCGTGGGACAGCGCGGTGAATAAGCCCTCCTCCGGACACGCACACGGCTCCATCGACACACAGGAGGACAGCGTGGCGCTGCTGTTCGACGTCCTGTGGACCCATCCATTCACACACCACACACACACACACAAAAACAAATTTGAGTTCACAAATCGAGGCATTGTGTGGAAAACTTTGCCAGTTGCCTCTTCCGCATTTCATCTCGCCTCTTTTTTGCATTTCATCTTTGTCACCCTAGTACTTCATAAATGTTACCAAAGGCAAAACTTATAGAAGCAGAATCAGACAAAGCTCTCTACGGTCCCGACATCTGAGAAGTGAAAATCTGCATACGTTTAGCCAAACTTAACCGATAAAGGGATGAAAAAAGCCTTGATGATTTTTGCTGTGCTCCTTAAAATTCCACCAACTTTGTTGATATTGTTGGCAATTGGAAGGAAGCAAGGAGAGTTCTGCGGGGAAGATGAAGCCTGGAGCTTTTCCAACTCCAGATGAAGTGATAAGAGAGATGTGTCGAGCTCACAGATAAGCAATGAAGTATAGCTACCAGGTGAATCTTCAATCATCATGGCTGCCGAGACTGCATTCCATTGATGGGAGTGGATTTCTAATTTAGTGGCCACATCACAAAGTGATGAAAAATGAACTGATGTTACCTTTAGGGATGATTGCCATTCAAAAACCGAGACTCGACATAACCAAAGAACATTACAGCCGGATGATTCAACGCAACTCAACTGTATTTAGAGAGCACTTGAAAACAACCATCCCTGTATGCAAAGCAAAAAGAAGGCACATAGCAGCAAACAATAAAATCGTAAATTAATAAGAAAGGAAAAAAAGCACAAAACAGTAAAAACCAAAACCAAGTCACAGGCTGAGTCTAAAGCCAAAAAATCAAAATGAGTTTTAAAGAAAGGCAGCGAAGGGTTTTGCCTAACGTCTGGCGGGAGATGTGACAACCGCATGAATTATTGTGCGTGTAATTATATTGTGGTACACTTTTCAAGCATATGACTCAGCCTTTCATCCAACCATCCGTCAATCAATCTCCTTATCCTCACTCGAGTCGCAAATGTGCTACTCGGACCAATGAAACCTCGATTGGAGATCACTTATCCTCTTAAATCCTGTTATTAAGGGTGACACAAATCAATCAATATATATATATATATATATATATATATATATATATATATATACAACAAAGCGCATGAAAGCCTATACATGAGCGCCGCCGGCATTCAAAGCGACTCCCCCCCTCAGAGATTTATCACCTGATGCTCAGTGAACTTTTACAGCACCTTTCAGGTGCTTTGTTTCAGGCTCGCTGCTCTCGTTAACTTTGTGGGTGGAGGATGGGGGGGGGGACTCAAACGCAGATAATGCTCACGAGCACCTTGTGTGTACAGTAGTGCCTTCGCTTCACATCACTTGTACGCCCCTTATTCACGGTTTCCCATCATCTGCCAATATACTTTTCTGCTCGTTCTAATTTTAACCCTGGAGACCAAACCTAGCGTTCTGGTGCAGATGGTGGGGCTAAATACTGCCCCGGGAGATGCTTTGAAGTGGGCAAAGGCTGCTTCGCAGTTCCCCCTTAATTGAGCCTGGCAGACACTCGGTGTGAAGAGAAGGAGAGAGTCTGTGGCAAATTAAAACCATTCCAGACTGCGATTCTGGTGTGCGTACACACGCACACACACACACAAAAAACTGTTGTTGTTGTGCCGTGAAATTCTATTGCACGTCCTTGTGATTAAACCCGATGAGCCTGCAGGCAAACGGCTAATCCACATTTTGGTCATGCCAGGCAGATAACAGGAGTAAACTATTGCTCGTCAATTAGTGGTTTTGAGGATTCACAGTTAACGCTAACAATAAATTTCTGACACATTACTCTGTTTTCTGCCAGCCTTCTCTTATTATAATCAATGAATTTGAGCATTAAGCAGGCATAAATATCAGTCTGAGATGAAAAATTAATTGTTGATTAAATGTGTTTTGGTCAGATTGAAATAAAATGCAGTGGGCATTGCTTGGTTGTAACAAGCAGAGGCACGTTTGATTCTGTCTCACCTACTTTGCTGTCAAAACTGTGGAAAGTTGATTTACACCCGCGCGGAAGTCTGCTGTAGAATTTCTCATTTGTCCAACATTAATCTGCTAAGTGCTGCAATCGTGTGGAACAAGGGTTCCAAAGATTCCAAGAGACTCTCCCATCCAACCAAATTAATTCTTACCATGAACAACAGCCACATGAAAGGGTATGCTTGTACAATAAGTATATTGTAAATCATTCGGTACTATTTTATAGGAAGTCTCATTACAACTACTGTGTTTAATTATTTTTCTCTCTAAGCCAAGCAGAGCCAAGCTAGTACTATAATGTAGAAGAGAGCCCTTACTTTGGAAAAATCTGAAAATGTGCCCCTAGATTGTAGGAAGCGTAGATGGAACCAAAATTAAATCCCTTATTTGCAACCTAAACTACCGGTACCTGTTTGTTGGACTCAATGCTTCCTATAACTGATGCCAAAATGTTACAATTCGATTATCCCAAATATCTAAAAACATTAAGGAGCTAAGCCAGGGGTGAAGTCCAATCCCTGGGGTGTGTCTCAACACAGTACCTTATTCCATCAAAGTCATTCTGCAAACACACAGAAAACTCGAGTACAAGTCAACTCAAAACAAACTGATCCATCGGAGCCCTTCTGACAAACAACAAGCTGATCAAAACATACAATGACTCAAGAGGAGGTGCAAAGGTGATGTAACGAGTATTTAAAAAGGATGAAGAGTCAGAGGTTAAAAGGAAACCACATTAAGGCAGAATTACATTCTGAAAAATTGCATTGAGGCTCCCACCACATTCGTAAAATACAATTATATCACATCACACCATGTTTTCATACAAATGAGACTATGAAGGGGGAAGATGAGTGAGGTGTCCACTGTGGGGATCATCCAAGCATTCGACAAAATTCTATTTGGGATTCTGCTGTCCTTCTACGCTGTGGCTCTAAACTATCAAACATGTAGTCCATACTGTGATAGCTCTTTGTACTCCAACCTACCCAGACCAGACGTGCTGCACGGAGAACCACATCTCTGCGTTGGTATGGCAACAACACATGTGCAGGAACAAGGCTACAATATATGCCTGCACAATACCCACACAACCTCAATTCACGGTGATATCATGATTTCCTTTTGCTCAGCTGTGACCTGATTGCATTATACTCGACAGATCTATCACATTTCTCCTTATGTTACTGTGTCCTAATTTAAAAAAAAGAGCATCGAAAAAAATTTGCTTGAAGCAGGATGCATGCGTTAAAGTCAGCTGTATCACTTATTATTCAGGTTTGTGTGTATGTATCTTGGGAACACAGGCAGAGACAGACGTACACACCATGATCTTGTATTTAATCAATCAATCAATACATGTTTTCATTGGATTTTGGTAAAGAAGATTTGGGAATTGCGACGTTGCTACATAAAAATACGCGAATGAATTGAGCGTCACTCAACGCATCACATGTACGAGTAGTGAAGAACCTCCTTCATGTTACATGACTGATTACCCAAACAATGTCCTTGAAGCTACAATGCAGGGCTTTGGCGTGTCGTGTTCATTTTTACAATTCATTCTAAAATTGGGTGTGCTCGCCTCATCAGTAGGGCTGTTAACTGGAGGTAAATGTGGTCCTCAAGCTTTTGCAAAGGCGCTCCATCTTACTTGTCTTGTCAGTGTTTATTGAGTGGTCCTCCACCACTGCGTCAGGTCTGCACAGCCCCAACTGACTCACTTCCATCGGACTTTTTACAAGGATTCGGTCGACTCATATCTGTTCTCGCTGACATAAAATTTTAGTGAAGTACAACAACTATAAGTAGTTTAAAGGATGACTCATCACAACTCGTCTGTTACCCCAAAAATAGGGAAGTCACTTGTGCCACACTTTTCAGGTAAAAACACCGCCTCCTACCTGCAAGAGCTCGAGTCAGTATCCGGGTGGTTCATGTTCTCCTCGGCGCTGACCGCCGCCGCCGCCGCCTCCCCGTCTACGCCTACACGAGCGGAGGTCTCGAGTCTCTCGACTCCCAGCTGCAGCACCGGGGCCTCGCCGGAGGGCTCCATGTTCGATACCGGGCGAGAACGGCGACGTGGCGGCGGAGAAGCCCACGCCGCGGGGGAGCTACCGCACTCCGGCTGGCTCGCTGAGCGAGAGCAGGAGTTCCCAGTCGCTCCAGCTTCACCCGAGCCGCTACGACTCCCCGACGAATCAACAAACTTTCTGCTGTTGCAAAGGTTCGACCCGGCGCTGCCGCTCGTCACTAGCCCGCCGTGGCTACTGCCGACGCCGTCTGAAGTCGAGCTTCCCCCGCTAAATGCAGAAGAAGGTCCCTCTGGGGAGGAGGAGTGGCCGCCCGATCTCCTCCCGGCCAAGTAGTCTCTTAGCGGCGGAGAATGAGACGGAGGAACCGCGGGGTGACCGAACCACCTCCATCGGATCCTGAGGATCTGCTTGACATCGAACTCCTTCCGCGAGGAAGAGTTCGAGCTCCCACCGGACATAGCAAGCCAGCGCGCGAGGCGGAGGAAATGGCGAGAGGCGCGCCTGCCACTTTGCCGTTTCACGGCTGAGCTCAGAGGCTCGCTCTCCTCACTAACGTTAAATGCTCCTGGACTGACGAACACCACGGCCAGCAAAGAGAGAGAGAGAGAAATAGCCGGGGGAGGAGTGAGGGGGAGGGGGGCGCCAAGAATCTCATCTATAAACCCACAAACATTTGATTCGGTGCAAATGAATGACGTCTTTGATTGTAATACTTGTCAACAAGCAGTGTTTTTGATAACCTTAATGGAGGCAAGGCACACACAGTACGCTCCGTAATTATTGGCACCCGAGGTTAAGAGGTGTTAAAAGCTTTCATGCAGAAGCATAAGCTCATACTGAAGACTGTAGCGGAGGTTCACCGGACCCAGGATCAAGCTCTCCCCATGGTCAGTCCCCAGACCTCAACCCCATTGAAAATCTGCAAAGCGAGTTGAAGAGGAGTCAGGTCACTGTGACAAGAGGAAGGGTCGAAGATCACGCTTTGTGTATTCTCGCATCTTGTGCAACAATCTAGAAGATTGGGTGGCAAAGGGCGGTCGTACAAATTATTAACATCGTGGGGTGCTAATAATTGTGGCACGCATGATTTGATGTAAAATAAATATTTCTTAGAGTGGGAATTTATTCATCACTTAATAAATGAACTTGAATTAAAGATTGGATTTTTTTTGGGAGGGGCTGGGGGGTTGTTCCTATATTATTTAAGAAAGTAAAATATTAGAAGCTAAAGAACACATCTTAAGCAGGGGTGCCACTAATAGCATCATGTTAACAGCCTCACAGTAAGTGCAGGAGTGTGAACTATAATGAGTACTTTCGACACTTGAATGGGTCTGTCTCGGTGAAGCGGGAGTTAAGACAGATTGTTAAACTAATTACCTAATTTGCAGTGTCCAAAAGCAAGAAATTATAGCTCCAACTGGTGAAATTGAGTTTCCTCTCAGGGGGGGAAGCCTTCCCAAATAGTGTGAGATTGAGCTCAGAGAATGTGATGCTCCTCTTTTACGCTTCAGCGACTCTCTACTGGCTCTTGAGGTACAAAGTGCTGCATTACAAAAGAGGCTCGCATGATTTTCAAAGAAAGACCACAAAAGCCACGTCCTCTAAAAATGAAATGAGTTTGTCCTTGCATAGTACGTATACTGTACCCGCCTCCTCTCTCCTTCACAAACCATTGCTCGACACCACCCATTACACCAGTGGGAGTGGGCCCTGTGGGAAACCATCTCTTCCAGGTGCCCGAGGCATTCAGCAGAGCAGCCAAGCGGAACGCTTGCTTTCTGCCGGGACCACAGGATGACCCCAGGATGTATGGTGCAGTTCTGGATGCACTTTCATCAATAGGAAGGAAGTGACCCACTTGAGTAAAATCAATAAGTCAAACAGCTATGATGACTTTTTGAATTACTTTCATGTTTACTTCATAAATTGGCCCTGTAGACAAACAACCAGATTCATACAACCTTTTTTTTTCTGGTCAATAACGGAGCAAATAAATTGAAATTTAGCCTGCTTTTTCAGTAAGTCTCCGAAAAAGTTTCAGTTTTTAGGGTATACTGATGGAGGACTATTCCACACCTTAATCTGGTCAATATTTACGTAAGTAGATAAATATGTGCTCACACAAGTCCCTTGCAGCAAAGAGACAAGCGTCAAGGGGGGTAGGCTAGACTAAGTGTTGGTATTTTTGCCGAGCCATGCAAGCAGGTGCAGCGAGGCGGATTAAAAAGATGTTTTGCGGCATTGACGACGTGAACACAGCTGACAGATTCTGTCTGGCCGTTCCTCAAAGTTCACCACAATCGTGTTACATGACCTGTGCCAGTAGTTAGACGTGGTTTGAACAGTAAAGTTTAGTCTACTTTCAGCCAACTAATTAAAAACGCTGTGAGTATGTCAAAATGCCCAAAATGGCACAGAGAGATGAACCACATTTCAAAACAAGTGGATTGAGGCTTGTGTCGGCACGAAAATTTTACGCTTGAGCGCAGCTGCGATGTATAAGAATAGAGGCAATACTGTTAAAATGCTTTTTGTCGTTTCAGTTTACCAGATTTTTTAGGAGGGTGGGGGGGGGCCTAAATCAGTACATAGTGACCCAATTGTGCTTGGGCATGAGTCACCTCTCCCCTACCGCTGTCGTCCCTTCAATTCCCATGTGTTATGTAGGCTAATTTGTGTTCTTCAGGCTACCGTAATACGCTCTAACGCATTATTGTGGCTATATAACGAGATGGAAGAATGTGCTGAAATGTCTGTCATGTAGTGTGAGCCACAGGCTGGATACCGCCGTGTTTAATCATCTTGTGTGGAGACATCTCTGTGTGGAAAAGGAAGGAGCGAACCGTGTGTGACTGAAACAAATCAGGATAAGCCAGAATTTCCGCATGCGCCATCTAAAATAGAGCCAAAAAATGGCCCCGAGGGTTTATGACACAACAACTTTGACTAATGCAATGTTTCACCAAATCTGGTTTAGTTTGCTTCATCTTGGTATGGTCTATATTGGTGATTGATGAACATTTTTTTGCTCTATTACGAGAACGTTTCTGGAAAAGCTTCAGAATTGTCAATGTGTTGGCACAATTTACGTATAATGTTTTTTTTTCCCATTCCCTTTCTAAAAGTAGCCGTTTAACAGCCGGCAGTACCAAGGTTTACCATTTCCCCTACTGAAAAGTGGGACATGAGAATCACATGCAAAAATGTGAACTGTACCAAACTGTACAGAACGGGTTGGTAGAAAACTTTTTTGTGGGGCGAATGTACGTATTTTCTTTCCTTTGTTATACAGCACTTTGACTTTGTACTTGCAAGTGGAAAGACAAACACATTACCTTCTGCGCTTGCATATTCTACCAGTAAACAGATGCATCCGGGGTCGCATTTGGCAACATTTCCTGCTCCTGTCAAAACATGACAAAAGAGCTGTAATGTATTCATAGCCACTCGCGCCCCGAGGAAGGAAAGCACATTTCAGTCAGTCGTTTGCTGTTGCAGATTAAAAGCAACGGTGTGAGGAGGTTAGATGGAAACCTTTGCTTTATGGATGCATTTTCTTTCCGGCATGCAGGCACACACACACGCAGAGTTTTTTTTCTCCTTAAAAGTCCTCGTGCTTGTCAGAGGTAAACACTGGTCCCATGGTTACCTAAACTATTGGTCTCTTGGCTATATTGTACAATACGGTACAGAGTCCCTAAGGTGAAAAGAAAAAAAAGGTGTTCCCTCACAAAGTTTTGCGAGATAATGCAATTTTTTTTGCAAGGGAATACGTTTTTTTTTTAAAGATGCACGTTTATGTCCTTCCGGGTCATTTTCCAGGTAAATGAAAGCAACAAAGGTGGAGCATTTTCACCCAGGTGCAAGTTTATTTAGACTTTTATTTTGAAATTGGCTTGAAAGCTGTCCACTGCAGTAAGTAACCATTGCCCCTGAAAGGGTTAAGGGCTCAGTAGTATTGTGCTCTCATCAAGACTTCACAACTGGGCTTATGTACAGTGCACTCCATGCACACTTGCAGGATCACGACACAGCGAAACCCCATTCACACATTTCACACTTGCTAATCATCGCGCTAATGTGCACTCAAGCAACACACCTAATTAGCATAGAACGGCAAAGAGCATACACATCGTAAATGATGCTTTTCATCAATCATTGTTCTCCCCCGCCCCTCCTTTCTGTCCTTTTTCCAAACCTCATTTTTTCCTCCCAGGGAACAATACTTCCCTATCTCAACCCAACATTCAATTTCCCGTCCGCTAGACCAGTTTATTATGCTGCGACACAAAATACTGTGCTGCCAATGATGGTCTGTGTATACCTTCCTTCAGCTGTGGACCCGCAAAGACAACCAAGCCGTTTTTCTAAAGCAACCACCTTATGCCACTTACATACACAAACAACTGTGTGCATATAAAATGCGTATGTATGCCATAACATACAATGCCGGTCCAGGGTCTAGAATATTTTTCGTCCAAAGCAAGCTGACGTATGCTCCAGCTCCTTTGACCCTTGAGAGGATATATTTTTTTAAATTAAATATGCCAGTGTGCAACCAGACTATTTGTGTCGCTGTTCACATGTACACTTACGTAGATTGTATTGAATTGTAGACACTCTTCCAATGGTCAACTATCGCACAAATGCATTGGAAAAAAAATATTGCAATAATTTACTGTAAGTTACTTGCCTGCCCTTATCAAATACTGAAGCGCAAGGTGCAAATAAATCCTACACGTTCTCCCAGCCTACTTATATCGTGTGATTGCACAGCATGCCAATCGTTATGCAGACAGGTCCGCGCCTGGAGACCTTAGCTCTGACGAGCTAAGCAAATCATCATCCATTCAAATTGACGGCCACAGATGGAGGCGTGTGCATGCGCGAATTACAATTACGCAGATCTGGTGGCACGCCAATAAACAGCAAATGACAAGCACGCGCAACCCAAAGACTTGGCAAGGTTTGAGTCTGCGTCTACGCCATTGAAATAAAGCCTCCGCTTGATCGTTAACTTTCAGAACATCGGTCAATGCAGAAAGAACACAGATCAAGGGCAGCATCATCAGCGGTCTGTGTGCGTGTGTGTCCGTGCTACACTTCATCTGTATGCAGGGAGTGCGTTTTAGCTTTTGATTGTTATATCCTCTTAAAGAAAGAGAATGAACAGTGCCAGTATATACATGTATGGAGCTCTTAAGTGTCTCAGTGTGATGATCAGTGGAACAGCACGTCCATTTCTGCACCGACTCCCTTCTTTTCATAAAACAGGTAAATAAACCGGCATGGGTTTTACACTCAAAAATGCTTCACATTGGCTACATTTTTCGATCACCGCCTCCAGGGACCTCATCTATCCTTTCAATAATTTGTCCTTCCCATTGTTCCTTATGAGCTCATTTATTCCCAAATATACAGTCAGAGTTTTTGACAGAGAACGCCTGTGAGAGGATCATTGAAAATAAACGTGAACGTGAACGTGAGCGATGGCAAAACAGCCGGTGGGGGCTTAGAACAAAGTAGACGTGTCTGAGTTCACTGCCATGTTTTATTCAAGACAAGTGTCGCGAATGTGTAGTTCGAGGTCGCTTGCACGCATCTCAGGCTAAGGCATTCTGGGAGGTCGTTTTTTTTTCGACCGCAGCCATCTTGGGAGGTTACACGCGCTGCACGCTTTTAGAGAGGTAAACAAACCCTCACGAAGTAATTGGTGCATCACATAAGCCCAAACTATGTACTGGTCTTCACAGAAGATGTTACTCAGCCACTTCGCTTGCCTTGTTTTCGACTTTTCGTCCGTCTCTCGGTCCTCGCGCATAATTATCTTCGGAATTCAAAAGAAACATTGATCTTTTCCTGTCTTGGCATTCTTATAACAGCCAACGACACAGCAAGAGCGCACCGTTTTAAGAGCAACCGAGAAGTGTGTTATGCAATTAAATGAAAACAAGTCAAATGCTATCTACTCAAGACGGTGAATGAGAAAAACAAAGCGCAAGCGACTCCACGTGAACACCACCAATAGGCAGTACAGCAGAGACTGTGGCTGTAGAACGGTTTGCGGAGAACACTTTGGATTTTACAGGAAAGCTGAAAAAACGTGCATCGAATTTTAACCTTCGAAACAGGACCAAAGTGGGAGGGGGGAAAAAGTACAGTGTCAAACACCATCTGTTCAAAGAAACTGGTGGACAACCCATGTGTTGAAAAAAAAAACTGAGGAAACAATAGAATAACTGAGATCCAGCATATATTTACATTTTTTAAAAATAATTGTTTACTCCCATTAAATTGAAAGATGCATGACTCCATGTTAGATGGGTCAAAGGAGATGGCACTCATTTTTAAAACGTTTTTTCAAGTTTAGAAAAAAAGTCTCTTTATCTCTCTCTGTCTCACACGCACGCACGCACGCACACACACACACAACATGCACACACACACACAAAGCTTCATTTTCTTTCATAAATACAAGGCTTTGCAGACTTTACTGTTATGAGAGGAGATGATTTATTTATTGCTGTAAAACACAGAGTGAACTGTCTTTCTCACACACACACACACACACACACACACACACGCACTTACGTACACAGACACAATAGGCTCACTTGCTGTAGTCCCCGAATGGTCCTATGAGGGAAAACAAGAGAAGAAAAAGTTGGGAATGCCAGCACAGAATGCAAACTGCCAAAGTGAACCGCATCTGTTGTTTCTATGCGTCTGTTCACCCCTTGACTGTCAATAATTTTTCCTAGCGGCCTCAGGAAACAGAAAACGAAAACCGTATAACACCAAGTTAAAAAAAATGTCATCAACTTATCAAGTAGCACACCAGCCAAAGTAAGTTATGAATCGTTTCATTATTTTGGTTAAATCCGGACAGTACACGATTGTTAATTGAGAATGTGTATTTAGCACGTCGTGGAAATGGGACAATCTGGCATTGCTGCTTTTCTCATGTCGTAGATACACACTCCCCATGACCGCTATCACATTTTTTTTTGCATGCTTCAGGTTGATTTACTGGAAGTCTTTTCAAACAAACGACACATCATTGTCGCAGTGCTTTGTCATTGGCCAATGTCAGCCATCTCTTCGGGGCCTCCCCTTCGGCTGGGGGCTTGTTTGCCTGCCCCTCTGCGGCATATCTGAGCGCACTGTTAATGAAAAGATGTGAGCTGGCATCTCTTTTAACAACTAGGAAGAGGTAATACAAGGCGGAGGGTTTACAAATATTCAAGCCAAGACTCGGTTGTAGTGTACTTTTTGCTCTGCAAGAAACACATTTTACATAAATTACACAAATGATCTGTAATCCCCACTTTGTAGTGTGTGTGTGCTTCCAGGCACTTGTGAGCATGTCTTTTCGAATAGCTGAGGCATCAGTTTTGCAGCTGCGTGCATACAAGAGGACAGAACACACATCATGAATTATTGCTGCAAATGAAAACAACTCAATCCCCCCCCCCCCCCCCCTTTCTGTGCCGGTAATTCTCTCGCCTCTTGTCGTTAGCCCAGGCAGCCATCTGGCACCTGTGCGGCTCTCCCATGACTGTGACGCTCAACTGGTGCCCAGTTTGGAATACAGCGTACATGCAGCCACTTCGGTGTGCCAAGGTTATGCGCTTGCACATGCACAGATGCACGGACAGTTCATGTGCATGCATGCACACAGTTTGCAAAGAGCTTACTGTAGATTTCATCAGCCTTTCTTTTTCCACTGGTTCGCATCTCTTCTCCCAATTTCCCTATCTGAAAAAAACAAACATCTATGGTATCTGTGTCATTTCCCTGCCTTTTTCCCCTTATATTGCTGCAGTGCCCTCTTTTCTTGTTCCCTCTCTGTGTAAACGGAGCAAGGGAGGAGAGGAAATGGGGGAATGGAAAACACGAGGTTGAGCAGCTGAGCAAGAGATGCAAGATGGAGGGAGCATTTACAGCCAAATAAAGAGCAAGCCTTAATAATTCAATCTGCTCCGAAGCCGCAAACCAATCACAGACAGTCCATCACTCCCATGGAAAAAGGAAAAGCGAAGGGGGCCGCCGCTGACAGCCCCTCCATACCGTGATAAATTATTTGAGGTCAAACGCTGGTCTAAAGACTCTGTCCCCAGTCAAATGTCAAACCCGCAGAGGGCGGCTCAAACAATAGAGGGGAAATTAACATTGTGCGGTACCGAGAAGTGAAGCGTTTCCATATTCAACAACAGTGGAGCCGACAAAGTCAAACACAATCTGCTGATTCATGCTGACATTCTTCCACAAATCTTTTCCCCCACAACAAAAATGTCAAGTCATTTGTTCCAGACTCAGACTGTCACTAAAACCTTGGCAACCGAACATTCTTACTCACTCATCTTGACAGCAACAATTTTAGGAAAAACGCTCATGCTTGCATAGCTTGTGACACTTTCATCTATGTTATTTAGTACTTTGGCATCCGCCTGGCAAAAGACATTTTGTGTACCCAATATGAACTATATTAATACAGTGGGAGTGGAGTGAAACTCCTCTACAATGGAACCTACATGGGCGGAAATACCCCCTGGTACAGGGGTGGGCAATTATTTTCCCGGGGGGGCCAAATGAGAAGCAGAAAATATTGTGGAGGGCCGGGCCAAAAGTTAGAAATAGAAAATAAAGAAGATAGCACAATGTCTTTGTATGGCAGTAATAATGTAACATTCTCCTCCACCATCACACTCAGCACCGGTTCTCCTCAAGGATGTGTACTGAGCCCCCTGTTGTTCACGGTCTACACATTTGACTGCTCTCCGACTCTTATTAGCGGTCCAGTTTGCGGAAAGTTTTTAACCTGATAACAATCAAACCATTCTAGGAAATGTTCATTGACTCGAGCCACAAGCAATTCACTGTGAGCATGGAAATTGCCAGAATCGGACTGAGTAAGAATCGCTTCCTTGTCTTTCAAAGTCTCGTAGATTTGAGTCTTTCCGACTCAAGGCGTCTCTTGAGTGTTTCGTACTTTGTTACCCAATTCGTTTAATCACTTTCCCTTACATGGTCATTACTCTCTCCCTCTTTCTTCGTCTTCCCCTCCCTCCCTGTGCTCTGCAACTTGAAGTAACTGCGCCACCTGGTGTTGAAATACCTGTCATTACAAACGAACTCCAAACGAAATTAATGCAATCAAACCTTAATTGTGCACCAATCTTCGGCGGGCTCCATTGAAAAGACCAACGGGCCGGATCCGGCCCGCGGGCGTAGTTTGCCCACCACTGCCCTAGTATGAAAAAATATTCATGCACAAAAGCCATTCCCACTTTTCTGCCCCCCGCCCCGTGACGAAAAGTCCCCCTGTTCCGTTATACGAAATCTTTTTCTCAGCTCTTGCCACGCAACGAGATTCACTACAACAAAAACAAGACTTCCGCAAAAGTCTAATCCAACCTCAGCATGCCACAGCGACCTCTACTGCTTTGTTTGGAAACGGCAACAGCAACCACCACACCGGTTTACACGAACGTTGCATTGCTAAAAAGGTGACTGTCACGACTCGGACAAGCCGAGTTAAGTCTGGATCCCAAAAACGTAGACGTAAACAAAGTCTCCGTAACAAAAATAGGTTTAATGCTAATAATCGCACCGACAAAGAGGTAACATAAAGCGCTGGTCAAAACAAGGACCAGAGAGAACATAAACGAATAACAAAAAGCGCTTGCACAAAAGGCAAGGGAGAAAATTGAAGACCGCCAATACAAACTAAAACAATGTATCAAAATACACGTGAGCGAAAAGCCAAATCACAAAACCCAAATCGTACTTACAAAAAGCAGGTGTGCCGAGAGTGCAAAACGCGAAACACGACGAGGTCACTAGCCAAATATTCCATGAGCGGCGAGAATAGCAATACCAGAAACAATACTCCGACACAGGTGCATAGCAGAAGAGACCTTAAATACAGAGTTTACAAATTACAGATTGGCAGCAGGTGCGTACCAAATGCCACCTGCTGGCCAGACCAAAAACAGCATCATGACAGTGACAAAACGGACCTTTGCATACCATGGAGTTAAGAAAAGAAAAGCTTTACCGCTTCAAGACAGAATAAAGGTAATAAAAATGAAAAATGTAGGAAGCAAAATAAAAGACATTGTGCAAGAAATTGATGCAAGTGAAAGTAAATGCTGATCGTAAATTTCGCAATTTCTTTCCCTTTTTTTCTTCCTACGCTGACTATATGAAGTGTCAAATAAGTGTATGTTCATACTTAAGCACTATGGCAATAAAAATAAAAAGTACATATATATGTTTTTGTGTGTGTTCGTCTTTACGTCTGAGATCACATTTGCTACAGTGAAAAGTCCCCTGTTGTGAAATATTTCTTGCTGTAAACATGATTTCGTTGTAGAGGAGTTGCACTGTATTTATCTGAATTCATTCTATTATTGTCGCTCATTACACTTCAACAGCCAGAGCCTTCCTATGTCCCAGTGTGTTGTCATTTCTTATTCTATGGTTATCATCACAGATTTGCTGTTGCAGTCAGTGGTACCATTTTGTGACGGATGCTGCAGCTCTTGCTGTGAATCCATCTCATATGCACGACCCGGCAAAAGGAGCACACAAATCAATTTTACATATTGGGTGGATACGGCAGTCTAACTGGTTGGGTTACATGCACAAGCTCATCTATTGTTCGACCTGAGGAAGGTCACCTGAACCATGAATGAAAGAGCGAGCAAGGCATACTGCAATACGGATGCAAGTAGAGGATGAGATTAAATTGGATTAATAAAATATGCTTAGGACATGGTGTGTCACTTTTTTTTTTTTAATGATGCGATTGTCATGGAAGTGTGCCGTCATAGGGAAAAAGGTGATGTCGATCGTATGAGCCTTTGACTGACAGGGGCCTAAGAGAATAATATTTTGTTGTGGCATTGAAATGGCAAAGCTAGCCAATTTTATATATTTTTTCGAATCAAGTCTTCATATTTCAAGAAATCGTTATTTTGTAGAAACGCCTACCCACACAGCACGATCTGATAATATAGTTAGATATGAGTTCATTATTGTACTTCAGCTTGGTGATCAAAAGATCCCAACATATAAAAGACGATTTTAACATATGCAGTTCTTTCTCAAGAATGATGCAATTTCTGTCACGGGCAGTTAAAAAAAGAAATGATTGGCGCCGTAATTCCACACTTGGGGTGCAGCCACTTCAGAGAGCGCCATCTTTGGATACAAACAAGTCTGTCTTTCATGTCACCTTGTTGGCATCGTCGTGAGGAGATCAAAAATCATGACTTCAAAAGGTCATAAATTGCTGACATTCAATGAAAAAACATAGCAAACTTAAATCAAATTGAGCTTTGTACATGCTAAAACGTGAGTGGGAAAGTCACGGGCGGTTTGTTTTATGGCGCTTACAATAAATAAAAAAAAATAATAATAATAATCACTGGCCTCAAGCAGGTTTCATGACATGAGTGTAAAATGGGCAATCTGGCTACCAATCGCCAAATGGCAGTTTGAGGCTAAATTCAGGATAAAAGAAACAGGCAGATAAAACATGTTGAGACTACAAATGAGCATGTTGTTAGCGTTTAGCCAGAAAGAGTGACTCAGTATTAATCAGCACTTTGTGGGATAACGATTCAAGGGGGTCATTTCAAGGACATCAGCTCACTACTCGGCGAGCTTTTAGCTTCCACATCTTTTACTGGCTGAGTGAAAGTATGAATTCAATCAACAGGAGAGATAGCTGATGGAATTCGGTTCACAGATGATAAACTTGCTTGCTCTGTATCATATAGTAGTTCCCATAAACCTACCGGCCCGACAAGCTTGTTTTTCCAGCAAGATCATGAATAACATTATCCAGAAATAAAAATCTGTGAAAAGACCCATTTTATTGTCACTGATGAGCCTGTGATAAAAATACGTTGTCTCGACATCACAGCAGTTATAGGGCATAAAAATGCTGTGCTTGTTTTTCATCGTGCTTTAACAGTACCTCTTGAAAGGCTCTAAATATAGCACTTGCGCATACGCGCTCAAACACGCACAAACACACACACGCTCATACTTTCTGTGATGACAGCCATTACTGATTGTTGTCATTATGTTTAACTTATTGTGTTTAAAAAAAAAGAATTTTCCAAAAAGAGACTTTTTTTATAGACTCTCTCTTTCTCTCTTCCCTATACGTCCATCACAATATAAAAAGTCTACACACCCGTTTTTAAATTTTTTATCATATTAAAAAAATACCTGCAACCATTTAACGTGCCTCTGATTCACCCCATACCAATTTCATATCTTCAAAGAGGCTTTTTATGACATTATTTTATGGCAGAAGCCTAAAAGCTTTTGTGTGAACCTTGACTGCTATTTGGAACTGTTCATAATTTTCTTGACTAAGGTCCCAGTTCCACCTCAGGAAAAAAAAAACAGCCACGGAGAACCCGTGATGAGCCAAAAAGGTCAAACTTGGTTTTATCACAGCTGAACATGCATTTAAACAATTTCAACTGTGTTTTTGCAAAATGTATCTAAAAACAAAATCCATCCATCCATCTAACCGTTTGTCCCTTTGACTGTCTTATTATTGGGTCATCAGCTATTTGTCATGTATCGTTGGGTTTGCTGGTTTGTGCTTGGATCCCGTTTTATTGCAGGTTTGGCATGAAAAATGCATTTTCCCAAGAGGCCCGTAAAATTTGCTGACGCAAGGCGAGACCAATAAAGCCCCCTTTTAAGTGTAAATGTTTATGTCGAGTCATAAAAACGCAACTAGATATTCTCGAGGACCTTGATGAGCATGAGTACTTTCACATAGTCAATTTATGGAGTGAAGGCACTTTTCTTCGATTGCACTGAGAGTTGGTTCGGTGAGATGCACTTGGAGCTCATTGATTTTTCGCAATGTTTTTTATTGGCGTGGCATTTTCACCCTCTGCATAAAAGGTAAGAGGAGTGAGCCAGAAAGGGATACAAAAGGAAATGCGGCTCTCTCCTAAGAAACTCTCGTCAGCAAAGAAGTGACCTTGAAAACCCTTAGTGGACAAAAAAAGAGAACCCTGGATATCTTTCTGCAAACAGACAGAAAGTGACCCGAGATGATTATAAGATGGAGGAGTGCAACCTTTTTCACCTGTGAAAAGCAGCTCACCTATATGAAGAACCCTGTCATTTCGACGTCATGATTCATGAAGGATTAGAGGCAACGCCTTTGTGCTTGCACAGCACTAAATCATCGTGCTCTCCTTCCTCCCCCCTCCTCCTCCTTTTCTTTCCTCATAGAAAAGCATGCTTTCATTTCCTGATATTTCTCCCCGATTATTCATCTCTATTGTTTCTCAAAAGCATTGTGTGTGTGTGTGTGTGTGTGTGTGTGTGTGTGCGAGAGAGAGAGAGAGAGAGAGAGAGAGAGAGAGAGAGGAGAGAGAGAGAGAGAGAGAGAGAGAGAGTGTGTTTCGGTTATTATTATTATTTTTTTTAGAAATGAGTGTTGCTAAATGATGATCATTTCCAACTGCAAAAGCAACACAGTGACCAACGTTTTAACCGTGACAATGTGAATTAAAATAAATTAATCTATCCATCCCATCTGTTCAAAAGAAGTGTAGCTAATTCATTGGAAACTGCAGCCGTCCATTTTGTCCAGACGTTTGAAGCAAATATTTTGTATTTTCACAGCGTAGTTATGTGTAGCCTAAGAAAGTCACTGTTTTTGTTTTCAAGTCATAATAGCGGCATTGCTTCTTTGAGATTTAACAGTTGACCAAGGCCTGCTTTCACCACATTAAGCAGATACGCCTCCAGCGTTTGAGAGAAAGACAAAGGCTTCTTTTTTTTATTTATTATGATTTTGAAGCCTCATTTTAAGTATACACTGCAGCAATTTTTTTTCAACCATTTAAATTTGGCAAGTTTTTAAACAACATGATGGAGAGTCAAATTTAGAAGATGGATTCTTGACTGTCACTTCATAAGTTTTGTTTAAGAAGAATGAAGAAGAACCACAGTGGAACAACAACTGTCTGATCAAGTTTGCACAACTGAGGAAAATCTGATGGCATTAACGACAACACTTGGAGGTCACAATGCAGTAATCCCTCGTTTGTCGCGGTTATTGGGGACCAAAACCACCCGCGATAAACGAAAATCCGCGAAGTAGCGACCAATAAACATCTACAGGTAAATAAATACTTTTATCTATTTATTTATTTTTAAAAGTCCGCAAACGGTCAGCGAGAAGCTGCAAAATAACAGCAAGTAACATAGAGCAACATATAAAGTACTGTACTCCATGTATATGGATTTTTTTTTAATGAAAAAATCTGCGATGCAATGAAGCCGCGATAAACGAACCGCGAAATAGCGAGGGATCTTGAGGGGTCTTGAAAATTTGCAAAACACTGTGTGCATTTCTCAAAACAATCTGCACAAATAGCAAAACATCATGTTTGCTGCAGAAATGCCATTTCTC
Organism: Hippocampus zosterae; assembly: GCF_025434085.1. Classification (NCBI taxonomy): domain Eukaryota; kingdom Metazoa; phylum Chordata; class Actinopteri; order Syngnathiformes; family Syngnathidae; genus Hippocampus; species Hippocampus zosterae. The sequence goes on along the minus strand of NC_067463.1, from coordinate 11,576,574 downwards.
CAATTCCTTCCTACACCTCTCAAAAGTAAATATTTGTGTCACGGAACGTCAGCGACGCCACGACGGTGTGCCGATGTGTACGCAGAAAGAAATTCAAATTAGTTCTTTATGTTGTCAATAGAGCCTAACGGTGTACTTTGAATGGATGCTCTGAAGTAAAGTGCCGCTTACGGTAAGTTTTGATGATAAATTAAAAGTTACACCTTCACTGACTTCATTTCATTTTTTACTGTTTGCGCGGTAATTTGTTGACAACCATTTCGTTGAGATACAAAAAGAAAAAGAGCACTGCCAAGCACACAGAAAGAAATTAAAACAACAACAAAAAAAGTTGACATGCGGACATGGGAGTATGCCCTTCGGTAAAAAAAAAAAAAAAAAAAAAACTATGTGCAACACTGTCGAAATTACACTGCAGTGTTCCTGCTTTTTTTGAGCCACAGATTTTCATCCACATCACAACAATTATCTTAACTAGCGAGCTCAGAAAACCAGCTCATCGCTTGCTGATCAAATGCTTCACACATTTCTCTCGGTTAGAAAGTCAAACTTTGCCTCTGGGAAAAAAAAAAGTTTGAAGCAGATGCGTAGAAATATGCTTGACATATTATGACCACCCGTTCAACCGTTTTACATGTCAAACTCATGCCAAGACAATTCAACAGAGATTCATCCTAATACGTTTCGTATTACCAACGCAACCGAGAAAAACTGTAATATTGTCTGATGTGACTTAATTTGTTTTGGCATGTCTGTCGATCCACTCCGGACAGTTCCGTTAACACCAACAGGAGACTCGAAACCCAACACAACCATTACAATGTGACTGTTTACATCGTCGATTGGTGCATGCCATAGTTCCCAGCATATACAATACATCGCAGCCCCCCTCAACGCTCGCTCAGACACATGACATTTCGACTCACATGGTGCCAGTTGGTCCCTTTGTCATCCTCTGTGTGAACACGACAGGAAGTACGAGCGGAAGAGAAGCGTTGAGCAGCGGCACGCCGCGTGCCGAGGGCCCCGTTGCTTCATCGCCCACCTCGCCCTCGGTCGTGAGGTCTTCTTTCGGAGGTTTGGCCTGCGGCAAAAAGATGAACGAAGAGGGCGGGACGTTTTGAAACAGAAGAGGGAGGCAGGCGGCATAGGTTAAAAGTCATACTCGAGAGCGTGCGTGCGCTTGTCTGCGCGTATGTGAGAACATGACAAGGTCAATCGTGACGAAGCTTCTCGTCCTCGTGATCTTCATCTTCATCGTCTGCCTTCCAGATTTTTTCGCTCCATACGGAGGTGAGGATTTTAGTGAATGTGTGTGCACGTGTTTGTGTTCATTCCTTTTTAAGGCCTTCCGCCAGAAGTCCTTCTTAGTTGGTCAAAACCAACAAACCTGAAAAATGTACTTTCATTCCACATTTGGCCTGGGTAGAAGTCATTTTGGGCTTTTTGTGTTACATGTTAATGCAATGGACGGAGCTCCACTCCACCACGATTGTACTAGTAGATGACTTCCGCAACGTGTAACTGTGAAAACGCAATTTCCTCTCTTGGCTCCGAGCACGGTGCTGGCACTCAGACGTTTCCTCACGTCTTCTTTTGTCATGTCAGACATGTTTACTATTCAATTGTACCCTTGTTCGATTTGTTGACCTAAAAGGTTCTTTTTCTCCACTTCTTGCATGTTCAAATAATATCTGCATTGTCCGCGCTGTCCTTTCAGTGTCCAAAGTCAGCCTTGTCTGTTTGCCGTGTGAGCGGGACAAGCGAGCGAGGAAGAGGGAGAACTGGCATGGGAGTGCAGAGGCCGAGGTGAGAAGAAAAACGTCATGTGACCCGCCTCTCATCCCAGGAGGGGAGCGATGGCGTGAGACGTGTGACGAGAGAGCAGGTGACAGCAGCCCTACGACAAAGGATGTGAGGAGCGAAGACCCACACCTAAGATGGTACATTTGTGAAACACAAGGGAGTGCGGCGGAATTGCAGAGTAACAACTCCCATTCAGGTACAAGCAAAGATACGATTGGCTGCAGTTTGAAAACATCCTTAAAATAACCTCTCTCGACACAAGAGAAGGGGTACGAGTAAACCTGAATTGCCTCTCTCATGTTTAATACAGTGTTGCCACAGCTTAGTGACCTGGAGGTGTCAATGAAGTTTGAATTTGGAGATGCTAACTTCCTGAAGCTCACCTTATATGGCCGCAGTAATTCCAGCTCCCTGCATCTTCAACCAGCTGACGAGGAGACGGATGATGATGGAGGTCACGGTGCGGCATCTTATTGCTGTGGACCAGTCCATCCCACTTTGGAGACAATCAATCACATCGTTTGTCTGCTGAGACTCTCAAATGACACCCTCTCTTCTGTCGCAGAAAATAAGAAGTTTCAAAAGACACAAGAAGGTTGGCGTGGGGAATTTATGACTAGCGTGTACCGTCACTACACATTCGCTACTGTACAACTTTGCTGTAATGGTGCTCGGTTTTCAGATTGAAAGCCTACAGATGTTCTGGTTACTGGCAGTGTCGTCACGGCAGACTTGTTGATAAAGAAATTGTACAAAGGGTACCTAATGTTGAGTCTGTTGTCCTTGAGATTGAGTTATTGTGTCTGCGATCTCTGTCCCAGATGAGTGGGGTGCTGTGTTCAGGATCCTCTGGCTGGTTCTCTTGTGTGCGGTATTGCTGACTTTGACCTCAGCTTTCCTCAGACGAATTAAGCGCAGCGGACACTGTTGCAGTAAGACACACGATTATATTTTCACTTCACTGCACACGGCGTATCCAAAGTGGCAAATGTATTCAAATTTACCTGCACATGTTTTCTGTCCATCAGGGAAAGTAGATCTTGATTATGGCTTCCATGGGCAGCAGTTGACAGGTAAATGAATGAGTAGCTAGCTAGCTAGCTAGCTAGGATTGCTATCTACCTATACTACGGATAGCTATCGATGATTTTTTTATTTTTAGTTAAGTGCACATAAGGCACTAAAAACATTATTGTTTGTTCACAATTTATGTATTTATTTGACTAGTTTATTCCCTGAACTGGTGTGAACTGCATTAAAAAGGGCAGAGTATGTGGCAGGAGGACAGCAAAATTACGGGGTTTAAACTCGGGTTAGTGTTTCAAAGTGGAGTTTTAAACGAGGTTCATGTTTCAAAGTAGGGTTTCACACTCTGGTTAGGGTTTCAAACGGTGGTTATGGGTTCAAATAAGGTTTTGAAAGATTGTGTTACGGTTTCAAACTAGGGTTTAAAACGAGAGGTGGGGTTTCAAATTAGGGTTTTAAACTTGCTTAAGGCTTTCAAAGTTGGGTTAAAAACTGGGTTAGGATTTGAAAGTGGGGTTCTCAACTCGGTTTAGGGTTGACATTTTTTTTCCATGTCACACTTTGTATCAAATAAGATACAAATCGGATGTGCCTCTAGATCAAATGGAAGCAATGACAGAGATCAACATTCTAAAGTTTAGAATCCAAACAGTAACTTCTGGGACATGTTTAATTCATGTGCATGCATTGAAAGTGACATGACTTTAATTATGAATTGAAATGCTTTCAGGGAGAAACCTTCATAATTACGAGCCACGCCCAAGATGGTCAGGTTAGTACGAAAAGAGAAGAAAATGTCATGGATTTTTCTTTTTCCCGTAACTGATTTTCTTTTTCCATGACAGGATTAACATCTATTGAAGAGGTCGAAGTAGCTGGTAGGAAATCAGAACACGCAAAACATAATTCAGCACAGATGATGATAACAGTCATAAAAATACATTTGGATGGATGAATCTTACTGTTTACGATGTTTGTGTTTAAAAATAAAAGTTTGCGACGCAATATTTCGTTTGTAATCATTGACCACATGCATCTCACATTATTGTAAACGATATTTCTCTTCCAGACAATCTTCATCACCATCCAACAGTGACTTTCCCTCACGGTGGAGCTGAGCCGGTGCTGGACAGGACACAGCTTTAGGCTCACAAAGAAAAATGAACATGACATCATCATCATCATTCGTCCCCGACTTTAATGTGAAAAAAAAAGATCTGGGATGCAAGTAAGGTTTAAAGTGACTTCATTTTCAAACGCTCATAAACATGACACTGCAAAGTATCTGGACGTAACCGATCATCTTTCCCAGACTATGGCTAAAGAAACTTTTGTTTTTAATGGATCACTTAGGGTTGATGCCGCAGTGGATGGTTTAAAAGGCAACATTTGGCAGGACAGTAAAAACGTGTGGAACAACAACACAAACAAGAATAACAAAACATCTGAGCACGTACCTGATCAGAGCATTTATTTCATAGCTACGCATGCCATTTCCATTGGATCCTGGTAGGGTGAATGTTGGGGAAATACATTTCGCCCAGTTAGGCGATATCAATTGGAGCTGTCAGATGTCATTAATATAACAAAAAAAAACATTAATCTTGAATACTGGCATTTTAAAAAGAGAACAATCCTCTTATGTCAGTCAAGGCAATGGAGTGCAAGTGTGCTTATACATACATGTGTATTTTTTTCAAATATATATTAATGTAAACACCAACACGTTTTGGTTATGCTGTATTTTTGGGAGATTATCTTTGTATTAAGCACACGGCTAAAAGCCTCCATGTGAAAACAAACAACATCAGGGTTAGCCACACACAGAGGCTACCTGTAGACCAGTTAACATGTCAATGTTAACTTTGCATTATACACATAAATAAACAGCTTCTGACAATGTAGACAGAAGCTCTTGTGGAATTTCTTTACCCTTTCTGTACAATATTGTGTGCGTGCGCGCGCGTGTGTTAGTGTTGCAAATGTGCTGCTGGTTCTGTGCATGTTGTGCAGCGTTGACTCTCGATGTGGGAGATCTGCAGGACAGGCAGCAGAAGTTGAAAGGCATTTTGGATGTAGTTGGTACTGTTAGAGCCCTGAGAACGACAGAACCAAGACCTCAATTAAAACTAGAACACGCAATTTCAAAACAGAAAAATTGTGTTAGTAGGGAAATGTTTAAGTCTTTCTACAATTGGGCAAGACAGCGGTCAGCAAGACTCTAGCATTGTCACTTGTTCTAAAAGTTGAGGCGGAGTTGTTTTCATGCTTTTTAACTGACAGTCCTGAACGTATTTTTACACTTGTGTGCCATTTCAGAACACATACCGGTAATTGGACGTCCGAGGTGCACAGCCTAATGTGATAATCATTGGTCATGAAAGAAAAGGCTTCAGTGTTTTAATATCAACAGTGTTGAATTTAAAGTTAAATGAACATGTGAGAGTGGAAAATTGCTTTGGATTTTTTATTCATTTTTGTTCCGATGGGAAGAACTGATAAAGATTTCCGTATTTTCCGCACTAAAAGCATTCAATTTTCTCAAAAGCAGACGTTTTTTCTTATAATCCGATGCGCCTCATATATGGATCAGTATTGCACCATTTGTCGTTCACAAAAACAGCCAGTCGCCCACCTTTTCTCATTCCACTCCCTTCATTCCTGTCCGCACGTATGAGTTGGAAGCCTTCTAACTCATACGTGTGTCCGGAGTGATTGCTGTTAGCCACGACTCCGTGAGTAGCATTAGGCTAGCCTCGCAGTACTCCCTTTGATGTCACGTTAGCGCCGCCAGCTAATCCATCTTGTTAGGGAGCTATCTTACATTCCCCATGATGACGGACGGGAGGACATGTCTGCACTTTCTCCTCCTTGTGCGGCAGTCCTTCCCGGCACGACACCCTCGTGTCCTCCTCTTCAACTCGCGTGGGATATCCAGTTTGTCACCGGTCAGTAGCCCGCTGTTACCCCGCAATGCTAACTGCTGGTCCTTACGGTAAACAATGGAGTTGCGTGTGCTATCGGGATCTCCGTTCACAGGATATGTAAAAAGATTAAAGCAAATAAAGGAGATGAGCAGAAATGAAGCTGCCCCTCTCCCCTCGTAGGTTTGAGGTACAAAACCACGCAAAACAAAATGGGAAGAAGAAATAAAATAAAAGGACGAAAAGAAACTCAAACAGGGATATGCGCTGCTGGAGAGGCAGCCACTCAGGGGGCACCATCATAAAAATAAATAAATAAATAAAAAGCTGTATTGTATTGTATTCCCTTTAGCATAGCTCCATCTAGTGGATTCAGAACGCAACCCCAGCCACTACTGTAGCTTCCATGCGCCCTATAACGCGGTGCGCCCCATATAGGAAAACGGTTTTAAAATAGGCCATCTGTATGGAATGGCCTGAAAGCAATCACTAACTATAGAATGCCATCCCCCCAAACAGTGAACAATAAGGGTCTTGCTGATGAACTAAACATGTTTTTCTGCCGATTTGAAAAGGACACCCCCATTTCCCACACACACCCACCTCTACCAGAAACCACTCTACCTACCCCCCCACCCTCTTTTTCTCCACTACAGATCCACGAACAGGACGTGAGACGGCTCTTCAAGCAGCAAAAGATCAAGAAAGCTCCGGGGCCCGACAAAGTGTCCCCCTCCTGCCTGAAAGTCTGCGCTGACCAGCTGGCTCCGGTCTTCACACAGATCTTCAACAGATCCCTGGAGCTGTGTGAGGTCCCATCCTGCTTCAAACAGTCTACCATCATCCCAGTTCCCAAGAAATCGGCAACATCGGAACTGAACGACTATAGGCCTGTCGCCCTGACGTCTGTGGTCATGAAGTCCTTTGAACGCCTTGTGCTGAACCACCTAAAGAACGTCACTGGACCCCTGCTGGACCCTCTCCAGTTTGCCTACCGGGCAAACAGGTCTGTGGAAGACGCAGTCAACATAGGTCTGCACTACATCCTCAAGCACCTCGACAGCACAGGGACCTACGCAAGGATTCTGTTTGTGGATTTCAGCTCTGCGTTCAACACCATCATCCCGGAACTCCTCACCCCCAAACTACTCCACCTCGGTGTGTCCCCTGCGATCTGCCAGTGGATCCTCAGCTTCCTGACGGGACGGACACAACAGGTGAGACTGGGAGCAACAACATCATCAATACGCACCACCAGCACTGGAGCCCCACAGGGATGTGTCCTCTCGCCACTGCTCTTCTCTCTCTACACAAACGATTGCACCTCAACAGATCCAGCTGTCAAACTCATAAAGTTCGCAGACGACACCACGGTCATCGGTCTCATCAAAGACGGCGACGAGTCTGCGTACCGCCAACAAGTGGAGCAGCTGGAGCTCTGGTGCGGCCGACACAACCTCGGGCTGAACACGCTCAAGACTGTAGAGATGATCGTGGACTTCAGGAAACATTCTTCTCCTCAGTTGCCCCTCACACTATCCAACTGCCCTGTGTCAACCGTCGAGACCTTCAAGTTCCTGGGAATCACAGTCTCCCAGGACATGAAGTGGGAAGTCAACACCATCTCCATCCTGAAAAGGGCCCGGCAGCGAATGTACTTCCTGAGGCTGCTGAGGAAGCATGGCTTGCCACAGGAGGTGCTACGACAGTTTTACACGGCAGTCATCGAATCAATCCTGTGTTCTTCCATCACGGTTTGGTTTGGGGCCGCCACAAAAAAGGACAAAATCCGACTTCAACGGACAGTTAGGACGGCAGAAAAAATCGTTGGCACCGCCCTACCCACTCTTGAGGACTTGCACACTGCAAGAATCAAGACAAGGGCACGGAAAATCCTCCTGGATCCCCCGCACCCTGCCCACCACCTTTTTCAGCCACTCCCCTCAGGCAGACGCTACAGATCTATGCGTACCAAATCCAGTAGACACTTAAACAGCTTCTTCCCTCTAGCCATTAACTCCTTAAACAGTCACTGACATAGTCACTCTTCTTGCACCACAAAATGGTATTACAAAACTACTGGTATACTCTAAAATGGTTCAATGATTTTGTTGTTTACGATGATACTAGTGCAGCGTGTTATACCGGAGACAAATTCCTTGTGTGTTCTACATACTTGGCCAATAAAGATGATTCTGATTCTGATTCTGATTCTGATTCATTGAAGGTGCGCGTTACACTCCGAAGCGCCTCATCGTGCGGAAAATACGGGCACATGGATTTAACAAAAAGACAACAAATTGTTTTGTAGTCCAATGGAGAAAAACGTCAATACATTATAGGATGCTGGTCAGTGACTGACAGTTTGAATTGCAAAAATATGTTTTGGTATATATTAGTAGAATATGGTTACACATATTTATTCATTAAAAATATATGTATCACCAATTGGCTAGAACCACTCACACAAATTCACAGGTAAGCATGAATGTTGAACACACGACAAACATCAAAGGTACATGTAACCAAATATGTTTCCGGCTAACATCGGAACAACGACAGGTTCTAATTCCAGGATAATGGAATACTGATTCTTAACCTATGGAGTTTGGCTCTCACCTCCAGCAGCACGCTTTCAATCAACGGACTGAGCTCCTCAGCTTTCCTCTGACACTGACGATGAATGACAAGAGTGTGTATGAATTCATACAGAATTGGTCATCTCCTTTCAGCATACTGACTTCAAATCTTGCACACACTGGCTCGCACTTACCCCAACAAGGAGGAGCGTTTCAGAGAACTTTCCGGCCAAACACTCCACCTCCTTACACATGGCGCACGTCAACCTGCCAGGAAAAATGGAGGTTGGAACAGGCCTCGCCACAGTCACCGCATTAAACGCATATACACACAGACACACACTAAGACTAACACACACTTACCTGGTGAGGACATGTGCCTGATCCCTTGCTGGTTTCTCCTGCTCTTGCTCTTGGCCATGTAGGATGAGTTCTGCCACCTTGTGGAGCTGCTCAATACTCCGGGCCGTGACTTCCGCCAGGCTGCCCACTGACGACATGTACACAGCCTGCAGAACAAACACGGATGTGGACATGGACGAAATGAGATCACTGGTATTGATCATTCCATGAATGGCCCATCACAGTGACGACACCTCACCTCCACAGATTTGAATCCGTCCTCCTCCAACTTTGCTTCCTCTCTCTCCTGCTCCTCCTCCCTCTTCTCCTCCTTAGCCACTCCATCTTCCCCCTCCTCTCCCTGCTCCCCCCCAGGCTGCTCCCGCGTCTCCCTGCCAACTGTCTCCGTAGTGACAGGCCGTTCCACCTTGCTCACCCACTCATGGGCGCTGATCCGAGCCTGGGGATGCACAATTACGAGCTGTCAAAGCTCTGCATCGTGATGTATTAGCATCACGTGCATCTGCACGATTCGATGCTAATATGTGGATTCCATACAGTCGGTCTCATTTACATACAATTGGTCATAATGTCAACAATGAGGTTGCAGTTTGGGATCAACATTTATTTCCTACCATGGCGACATAATAGGCGAATTGATTGACGAAAGATTGATTTTGTTTGTACTTTAGATCAGTCACCGTAGAGACTTAGCAGTCGATGAGGGTGGGCAAAATGTGCCACTCCACTCCCTTCTTTCAACAATTTTATAGATTTTACATACCATAAGACATTTTTATCTTTTATTACCTCTATCTACAAATGACATGGACTGGCTGTCCGTATTGAGATTTTAAAAATTAAAAGTGGCCCCGGAGTACAAAAGTTTCCCTTTCGCTGCTGTAGATACCGAAAAGGCACGGTGCCTTTTTCTTCTGCAGCGCAAGATACAAACAGTTGTGTTGTGTACATCTTTTACCTTATTGAGTTTGTCCGGTGTGGCAGCAATATGAAGCTCAAACAGCAACTCAGTCAAAACACTCATAAACTCTTCATCGACTTGATCAGCGCCTATAGAAATACGCACACGAACACATACGGACAGAGACACTTGAATCACTTACGGTCATCATTCGGAGCGCAGCATATCACGATATTGTCAAAAAAGCCTTCACAGCCACAAGAAAAAAAACAACATTGAGGTTCAAAGGCCGTTGTGTAATGGCATGCGTAACTTGCACTAATCTTGTGACACTTCAGCAAAACTCAAGAGATGCATCTCTCATCAACGATAGTAACCATCTTGAAAAGAATGGGGGTCACCAAAGTTGCTAATGTTGCCACTACGGTCCATTGAGAATGCTTTCCCATCTTTATGTATAGCGATGCACAGGAGAATGACAATTTGCAGAGGTGAGTAGCCAAATATTATCCTCAAAGAACCTTACGAAAAGCAAATGGTTTTAACTTGAGTAAAATGAAGTGTCCAATCAGTACCCAAGTAGTGACTCCCAGTTTCAAAATGGTTGGTGACCCCTGGTTTACAGGCACGTAGCACACAGTAGGCTCACCTGGCAGGCATTATTAACTGTATACAGTATATATAATTTGATTGTAGTGATTTTTTAAACATTTATCAGCAATGCTGACCTCTGTTTCATTACTCAAAAACAACACAGGTTCTGCCAACTTAGATCTTTGCCTTCAGTACTGTGAACAATTTTTTTTCCTACCTTTTGAATGAGGACAACCAAACAAAGTTCCAGTAAATGGATCTGAGTGGGTTGGAAATAGGTGACTAGTAGACGGCATTATACCTACTCTGACAAGTACAATTTATCCGTAAAATTAACTTAGGAAACTGAGTAAATAATGATTGTCATTACAGTGAATATAACGTATTATTAAATTGAAAAATAGTTTATAGCACGCGCGATGAACTTCTTTTTACACTTGTATTACAGTAAAATTTTACTATTGCTTCAAAATTGCTGATACAGCTAAGAACGATTTTACAATGGTGAGAGGTTAACCCTGTAATAGAAAAATTCAAAAGGGAAAACGATATTAAATTCAAACTGTCACCACATAAATTACCCTTTGCCTGCTCTTCATTCCCAGCCTCCTCTTCCTTTTCCTCCTCTCTCTTGATGAAGATATCCTTGATGAAAATAAGCTCCTTTTTCACCTCCTCCTGCTCTTCTTCCTCAAGGGAGGAGAGGTACTCTTGGACCTGGGGGTGACTTGGCTTTATTTCTCGATTCGCACTCTGCTGGACTAAATATTTCCTCTTTCCCTATAACTATGGCTGACCTTGGCCTCACTTTCGTTGGACAGGATCTCGAGAGCCTCCAGGTGGGACAAGCCCTGGTAGTCATCAAAGAGAATCCCATAATGAGCCGTTGGTGCGCTGATGGGCTGGTTGCTCAGACGTGCTCGCTCCTTCTCCTTGGCTTCCTTCAACATCTACAAAACAACAGGGACCAAGGTGGAACCATGCCGAGTGTGATCGCGTCCTGTGAATAAGTGTGAGGGAGAGCATCATGACTATACCTGGCTCAGCGATGCGGTCTTCTGCATCAGTGTCTTGGTCTTTTTGAAACCCGGATCGCTCTCAGCCAGAACGGTCATGGTCTTCTTTCCAATGAACTCCAGTGCATCGAGGCCACCGCTGATCACAGATTTACCCTGCGGTTCCCAACATGACGTAAAACAGGGGCGGGGGGTTATCGACTCAGGTTAAGATACAAAATTGTGGGGACTAAAAGAGGAGTTTGTAATTTTCAGAACTAATCCCTTTTTGTCATTGTGGTTAAAATTGTCAGTGTGATCTAGCGATAGTATTTTGTACATGATCAAAAAGGTCTTTAGGAAAAAAAACAACACAGACCCCCGCCCCTCAGCCCATTCTGGCCTCCTCTATTTTTAACAAAAAAACATTACATTGGGAGTGATGAGCTTTGCTGACACCATGGGTGAATATCCACTACCGCGAGCAACAAAAGTTCAAGTAAAATAATTGGAGAAATCCCAAGACAAAATAAGATAAAGCATATAGGAGCTACTTTTCAGATGTGGAGGTACAGAGCCGAGAGGAGGAAATGGAGGAGCGGAAACGGTGCAGAATTGGCAACATTTCTGCTTGACAGGTAAATATTTCAACTCTTTAAATTGCAATTGATTGCACATACAAACTTGATTAGTAGTAATGGTGGGAATATTTAGCAGTTATTTTATTTAATCACTTCAATGATTACCTCGAAAACAAAACTGGATCAAATGTGGAGCTGGGGATTGTGCACAAACATTGGCCAGAACTTCCTTGGCAGAGGTAACAACAATCAAATATTTTGAGGCAAGTTTTTCCATGAGTAGCAGGATGATGTTTGCTCACCGTGTTCTGTACAACATTGGAGATAGCAGAGAAGACACCCCTGTTGGAGGCAGCAGCGCTGGTCGTAGTCGACTCTTCATGACCTGACAGCTGGTCGCTTTCCCCTCTTCCCTCCGGCTTCTCCTCTGTTGTGTCTTCCTCTTCCTCTCTGGCTTCCTCCCCCACGGAGGTCCTGTGGAGACGCAGAGCTTCTCCTGCCTTCACCTTGACCGACGTCAGACTGTGACCTGTTACGCATGAAGAGAAACACATGAAAATCCACCGAAGACAGAACATAGAGGGGAGAAGGATGAGGTCATGTGTGAGACGTACCCACTGTGGAGGTGGCGCTGCTCAGGAGGGATTTTCCCCATGAGCCCCAACCTCCCCAAGCTTGACGTGAGCTCTGCACACAATGACATGTACATGTCGCAACCTCTCATCATCTATTTCATTCACACCGACTGTGCCATAACACATTACAATAGGTCATCCGGTATGCTGGAGGAATTTCACATTTTCACCCCATTTCATTCTCACAAAAAAAGATATTGTGGATATTTAGGTACAATATTGAACAAAGTGCGATGAGCGCATCCTTATTTCAGGACAGTGTTCCCTTGCATACTCACCTGTCGTATGCCGCGTTTGTTCTTCGGCCAAAACACTGTTGAAAATGAAAGTATTGCTTTCATCTTGTGGCATCTGGGTGCCAATGAACTATGTTGGCGTGAGTTGAGGAGGTTCATGGATTGCTTTGGTGACATCTTATGTCATCTATATGCAATTACAGTTGTGCTCATGTTTTCACATACCACGGCTGAATATGTGAAATACTGGCAATTCTGGTGGAAAATATGACTGGCGACTGAACAGGGACCATCTTTTCATTATTTCATTGGGCTTAGAGTTTGAAGCAGATTACGTGGGACAGGAGAAGTGAACTAATCTCTTTTCGTCAATGAACGCTACAGCTTCGTGTTTGCTTTCAAAACTTAGCTTGGAGCAGACGTCTGCACATTTTCAACATGACGTCTCTGACCCACTGGTGAAAGGACACTTTGATCCTCTCCTCTTTCATCTATAACTGCTTCAGACAACAAAGTGTATGCAGAAAAGTGGTAAAGATTGCACGACTGTCTGTGTCCTATGTGTTGTGTTGTGTTATTTTTGTTATTTTGACTTCAAAATGGCGCCGCGAGAGTGGCTGCCTTTCCAGCAGCTCCTATATTTTGTTGTTCTACTTCTTCCTTTCATTACTTTGCTGCTGTAAATTGGGAATTTCTCCATTGCGAGACTAATAAAGGTTTTCTTAATTCTTAATTGTTTTGTTGAATCACTGTGCTGTTTTGGAATGCCTCATATTTTGAGTCCGATTAAAAATAACCAAAGGGGTTTTGCCTGGCCAATCATCCCTTCTTTCAAAAATGTTACACAACTTACAAATTCCGCCAGTTACTCACACATTTCCACTATTTGCAACAAGGCTCGGTCCCGAACACTGCACGTGTTTGTGTCGTAAAATAGGAACCTCGGCTCCAAAGCTGGGAGGACCGATTGTTAGCTTCACTTGTGCATCCTTAACATTTCTCAAAATGAATTGAGTGCATCGATCTCTCTTGCTGAATGACTAACCTCCTGATCCTTCTCCTCCTCTGTTGCATCTGGCTCCAGGCTCACTGATTGGTCACATTCAGTCAGATGACCGTCACACTTCAGATGACTCTCGCAGGAACTTAGGGTCTCTCCGGTGTCCTCTGTCACCACCTCGGTGGTCTGCAGGGCAATCTCGGGGATTTGTGGAGGCTGCCGTGTTTCAGCGGACACTGCGGGGTCCTCAGGGACATCGTGCCCACAGCTGTGGTCAGAGTGCGTGGTCAGTCCAGGTGGAGGGAGACTCTCGGCATCAGACGGGGCAGACTGGGACATCGTGATCTGGAAGTGGAGATAATTACTGTCCTTAATATATTGTACATGATAAGGGAATTTGGGATGGTATCTCTGCGGTGGGGAGCCTGCTGGCTACATCATTATCAGAAGGACTGAATGAGAACACACAAACTCAACACAGAAAGGCCGGAATCAAAATTTGAATGCCGACCCTCAGAATCGTGAGGCTGATGTGCAAACACCATGCAATCTACAGTCTCTTCATTATTCAATTGTGCCATAATTTTTAAAAAAATGATTTAAATACAGGAGTGAAGAGGAGTGCAAAATGGCATCAATACTAAATTCACTGTATGTAGAGAGGATAAAATTAGATGAAAATAATTTCAGATTGATGTTGATATCAAGTCATCCCTATTAATGTGCATAAAACTGCCAATCTACATCTAGTACATGGAAAATAACATCCTCTTACCCTTCCATATTCTCCGTTCTGTTACAGACAAATTCTGAGATGCAGTATTTGATTGGTAATCAAACAAGAGTACCACGTTGCCACCTGCTGGTAACTGAGTGCACATATATTCACAATCACAGCACTTGTTTTGTTTACACTCACTTTGTGCAGAAACTTTGATGCGCGGGGGGGGGGGGGGGGGGGGGGCGAGTTTTAGACCTCAACCAGTGTGCGTAAAATAAATATAGGACCTTAGGGCGGTAGAGCTCGAGAGAAACAATGACGAAGACACACTGACTTGTATGCCTCATCTGTTAAATGAAACCAAAGCATCCACTTAAATGTATGACAGTAAAGTAAAAGCCGGGGGTCAGAATTTGTATTAACTATTCGTACCACGAATGCACATGAGAACTTTCAAGAAACAGCAAAATACGTAGCACCGCACAAGACTGCAATTCTATACCTATACATTGTATGACTGGCGAAAAACGCTTCCAGCAGGGCAGATAGTTTAGAGAAATATGTTTGTCATGTAAACTGGAAGCTGGACAACTTTGTATTGTTTTGGTGTTAAAAAATGACAGCGCAACTCACCCGTTTGGTACCAGCCGACGGCTCCTCTTCCGCCCCGCCACGTCGGCAGGCCGGTGAGTCTCCACATCGAAGAGTAACAACAGTCAAGAGAATTCATCGCGACTTCCTCAAACGGTCGTCTGTAGATCCACGGAATAACACCGAAGAGCAACAGCCGTCAAGAAGTTCCCTGGTCCTCCTGGGTCCCACAGACATTAACTGTATGCATTTTTTCATAAAAAACGGTGAAGATGATGTTCACCACCGAGTAAAATATGTGAAAAATAGTCATCTGTGCCTACGCGCAAATATCGTCCTCGGATGGTACTCTTTGTTTTTTTTTTTTTGCACATCACCAAGAGTTAAAATGTTTTATCACACACATGCTAAAACAATAATGATTTGTTTTTGGTTCAGGCAATGTCAACACTGACGTGCAAGTGCTGTGCAAGGCAATCGGCGATAAAAAACAATGACCGATGTTGGCAGTCGAACCAAACGGAAATTAAATCATAAATTTGCGTTAAAAAATAAATAATAAGTCTATGGTGTATGGCTCGTTGGTCTAGGGGTATGATTCTCGCTTAGGGTGCGAGAGGTCCCGGGTTCAAATCCCGGACGAGCCCAACTTTTGCACCTTTCATTGATTCGGGAAAACACACAACAATGATAACTAATAAATAGTCTTAAAGAGTAATTCCCCTCCAACTAAACAAACCTTTTTGCATTAATCAACTATAATGCCACTACGTTTTGCCACTAAGCATTAAATTTTAAAAACTACAGTAGACCTTCCCATGGGCTCACCACCCATGAGAGGGGCCAAAGGGGTCGGGTGCAATGTGAGCTGGGCGGCAGCCAAAGGCGGGGACCCTGGCGGTCCGATCCTCGGCTGCAGAAACTAGCGCTTGGGACATGGAATGTCACCTCTCTGGCAGGGAAGGAGCCCGAGCTGGTGTGTGAGGCAGAGAATTTCCCACGAGATATAGTCGGACTTGCCTCCACACACAGCCTGGGTTCTGGTACCAGTTCTCTCGAGAGGGGTTGGACTCTCTTCCACTCTGGAGTTGCTCACGGTGAAAGGCGCAGAGCAGGTGTGGGCATACTCATTGCCCCACGGCTCAGTGCCTGTACATTGGGGTTCACACCGGTAGACGAGAGGGTTGCCTCCCTCCGCCTTCGGGTGGGTGGACGGGTCCTGACTGTTGTTTGTGCATATGCACCAAACAGCAGCTCAGCATACCCACCCTTTTTGGAGTCCTTGGAGGGTGTGCTGGAGAGTACTCCTGCTGGGGGCGCCCTTGTTCTGCTGGGGGACTTCAATGCTCACGTGGGCAATGACAGTGAGACCTGGAGGGGCGTGATTGGGAGGAACGGCCCCCCCGATCAGAACCCGAGCGGTGTTTTGTTATTGGACTTCTGTGCTCGTCACGGATTGTCCATAACGAACACCTTGTTCAAACATAAGGGTGTCCATATGTGCACTTGGCACCAGGACACCCTAGGCCGCAGTTCGATGATCAACTTCGTAGTTGTATCATCGGATTTGGGGCCGCATGTTCTGGACACTCGGGTGAAGAAAGGGGCGGAGCTGTCAACTGATCACCACCTGGTGGTGAGTAGGCTCCGATGGTGGGGGAAGATGCCGGTCCGTCCTGGCAGACCCAAACGTATAGTGAGGGTTTGTTGGGAGCGTCTGGCGGAATCCCCTGTCAGAAGGAGTTTCAACTCCCACCTCCGACAGAGCTTTTCCCATGTTCCGGGGGAGGCGGGGGACATTGAGCCCGAGTGGACCATGTTCCGTGCCTCTATTGTTGAGGCGGCCAATTTGAGTTGTGGCCGTAAGGTGGTTGGTGCCTGTCGTGGCGGCAACGCCCGTACTCGCTGGTGGACACCAGCAGTAAGGGATGCCGTCAAGCAGAAGAAGGAGTCCTATCGAGCCTTTATGGCCTGTGGGACCCCAGAGGCAGCTGACGGGTATCGATAGGCCAAGCAGAACGCAGCTTCGGTGGTCGCCGAGGCAAAAACCCGAGCGTGGGAAGAGTTCGGTGAGGCCATGGAAGCCGACTTCCGGACGGCTTCGAGGAAATTCTGGTCCACCATCCGACGTCTCAGGAGGGGGAAGCAGTGCACCACTAACACTGTGTACAGTGGGGATGGGGCGCTGCTGACTTCGACTCGGGACGTTGTGAACCGGTGGGCAGAGTACTTCGAAGACCTCCTCAACTCCACCAACACGCCTTCCTTAGAGGAAGCAGAGCCTGGGGACTCTGAGGTGGGCTCTCCTATCTCTGTGGCTGAAGTCACCGATGTGGTTAAAAAGCTCCTCGGTGGCAAGGCCCCAGGGGTGGATGAGATCCGCCCAGAGTTCCTCAAGGTTCTGGATGTTGTGGGGCTGTCCTGGTTGACACGCCTCTGCCACATCGCGTGGTCAACGGGGAGAGTGCCTCTGGATTGGCAGACCGGGGTGGTAGTCCCTCTTTTTAAAAAGGGGGACCGGAGGGTGTGTTCCAACTACAGAGGGATCACACTCCTCAGCCTCCCTGGTAAGGTCTATTCAGGGGTGCTGGAGAGGAGGGTCCGTCAGGAAGTCGAGCCTCAGATTGAGGAGGAGCAGTGTGGTTTTCGTCCCGGCCGTGGAACAGTGGACCAGCTCTACACCCTTAGCAGGGTTCTCGAGGGTATGTGGGAATTCGCCCAACCAGTCTACATGTGTTTTGTGGACTTGGAGAAGGCGTTTGACCGTGTCCCTCGGGGAGTTCTGTGGGGGGTGCTTCGTGGGTATGGAGTACCGAACCCCCTGATACGGGCTGTTCGGTCACTATACCACCGATGTCAGAGTTTGGTCCGCATTGAGCGGCAGTAAGTCGGAATCGTTTCCAGTGAGGGTAGGACTCCGCCAAGGCTGCCCTTTGTCACCGATTCTGTTCATAACTTTCATGGACAGAATCTCTAGGCGCAGCCGAAGCGTTGAGGGGGTCCGTTTTGGTGGCCTCAGTATTGCATCCCTGCTTTTTGCAGATGATGTGGTGCTGTTGGCTCCTTCAAACAGGGCTCTCCAACTCTCACTGGAGCGTTTCGCAGCCGAATGTGAAGCGGTTGGGATGAAAATCAGCACCTCCAAATCTGAAACCATGGTCCTCAGTCGGAAAAGGGTGGAGTGCCCCCTCCAGGTCGGGGGGGAGATTTTGCCCCAAGTGGAGGAGTTTAAGTATCTTGGGGTCTTGTTCACGAGTGAGGGCAGGAGGGAGCGAGAGATCGACAGGCGGATCGGTGCAGCGTCTGCTGTGATGCGGACGTTGTATCGGTCTGTCATGGTGAAGAAGGAGCTGAGCCGAAAGGCGAAGCCCTCAATTTACCGGTCGATCTACGTCCCAACCCTCACCTATGGTCACGAGCTATGGGTCGTGACCGAAAGAACGAGTTCCCGGATACAAGCGGCCGAAATGAGTTTTCTCCGCAGGGTGTCCGGGCTCTCCCTTAGAGATAAGGTGAGAAGCTCAGTCATCCGGGAGGGGCTCAGAGTCGAGACGCTTCTCCTCCACATCGAGAGGAGCCAGATGAGGTGGCTTGGGCATCTGATTCGGATGCCTCCTGAGCGCCTCCCTGGTGAGGTGTTCTGGGCATGTCCCACCGGGAGGAGACCCCGGGGAAGACCCAGGACACGCTGGAGAGACTATGTCACCCAGCTGGCCTGGGAACGTCTCAGGATCCCCCGGGGAGAGCTGGAAGAAGTAGCTAGGGAGAGGGAAGTCTGGGCTTCCCTGCTAAAGCTGTTGCCCCCGCGACCCGGCCCCGGATAAGCGGTAGATGATGGATGGATGGATGGATGGATGGACAGTAGAACTTGTGATTCTTAAAACCCTATCCTTAAAATATTGATTCCATAAGACTAACTGAATGAAATGTTTTGAGGTAGTCCAGGGCAGCACTGTGGTCCAGTGGTGAGCACGTCTGCCTCCCAGTGCAGAGGTGCAGGGTCCGATTCCAGCACCGGCCTTTCTCGGTGGTGTTCTCCGCGTGGCTGCGTGGGTTTTCTCTGAGTACTCCGGTTTCCTTCCACAATCCAAAAATATGCATGGTAGTCGAATGAACACTCTAAATAGTCCCGAGGTGAGATTGTGAGCGCAAATGCTTGTTCGTCTATGTGTGCCCTGCGATTTGTTGGCAACTAGTTCAGGTTGTAGCCTGCCTACTGCTCGAAGATAGCTAGGATAGGCTACAAACGCATGCCCGCGACCCTCGTGAGGATAAGCACACTGGAAAATGGATGGAAGGAGGTACTACAGACTAAAGCAAATAAACATAGAAAACCCACAATGCTGATAATAATAGCAATAAGTTTATTAAGTGGTATGAATATTTTGTTTTAAAACAAATGCAGAATTCCACACACATCTGTAGTTATGCTCACAGTTTACACATTCCCTTTGAATTACCAATGTAGATTAAAAGGAGATAAAGTTCATGAGAGACACAACATTGCAGAAATGTGTAATATTTTTCATTATTATGAGTATCAAAATCATGCTTAATAAAAACCTGTAATTGCCCTTTCAGTCTAACAATTAGAAAATATATATGAATATAATATATAATATATATTACAACTTATATTTGCAGACAGACAAAAACCATCACAAGAAAAAAAAAGGAAAATGCTGATCTGTTGAGCCGCTACATTCGGGTATGTTTAGTTTATGTGGATCAATGTATGCTTTTGGGAATGCTGGTTTGAATCTTACCTATAAAGTGCACACAGCATGGAGACATGAACACACTCACACAAACACACATTCCTTGATTCGCTCTTTGTTCTCGGGAGGCTGTAAAGAACGGATAGCTAAATAAGGGAAATTCGATTGGAATTATGTTGGTACGCAGAAATATTGAAAGCAAAAAAAGTCCCGTCCGGTTCCTTGCCTTGAACGCTGACATTTCCCCAAGTAAGAGTCTCAAGAGAAAAAACTTAGATTGACATTGCATCACAACCTTCCCGCCCTCCAAAACGATCATATTATAGATATACTTTTGAAGCTTGATATAAGAAATGAGATATTTTGCTGCACTTAATATCCTTATGCATGTCCTGATCGAAACAATATAATGCCCCAGGTACAGCAATGTTCACATTTCTAAATAAAAACAACCAAAATACTTTCTAACCCAA
This sequence comes from Hippocampus zosterae, assembly GCF_025434085.1. Taxonomy (NCBI): domain Eukaryota; kingdom Metazoa; phylum Chordata; class Actinopteri; order Syngnathiformes; family Syngnathidae; genus Hippocampus; species Hippocampus zosterae. The sequence continues at coordinate 11,556,431 of NC_067463.1, read as the reverse complement.
ATTTCATTAAGTGCATTTTTCCTGCATTGTGTTCCATTAAAGTGTGCACATAAGAGAACGCATCATTCAAGCTTTTCGAAGCAGATGAGGTGTGTGTTGTTTCAATTTGGGGGACTAGCATTAGACGAGTTAGCCACACTGCCCACAAGTAGGTGTGATGCAATACCATGTGAAAAACTTCACATTTCGTTGGCCCTCGAAGACAAATTAAAAAAAAAAAGGGTTTCCTTTAACATGAAAAGTTTGTTCATGGTGCATATGTGTATGGAAAGCACTTAAAGCATTTATTCCAGAACCTTGTTATCCAGTTTAAAGTCCATCCACTGGTATGCCCATTGGCCTCACTAGTAAGACCATAAAAAACACAAAATAGGATAACAAATTAATGCTCATAGGGAGCTGGTTACAAGTACAAGTACATGGACCCAAAATTGGAAATCAAAGGCGTTGGCATAAATTCTCCAACGGCTTTCCGTACGTGTTTTGTAAGGCCACAAGGGGGAAGCACTCTCAAACCAGCTGAGATGTTGCAATCACTTTCAAAAGAGAAAATGTTTGGATTCCCCAAAATGTAATGGCAACATGCTGTGAATGATTCAAAGTTGTTGTTTTTTTGGATGCAGTAGGATACCAGCTCATATTCAGGTCAAAGAGGTGAAAGCATCACAGCTTGCCCCAATCCGTACATTGGAGTCCGATATTTATACCCCCAGCCCCGCCCCTCAAAGTCCAAGTGGTACAGTCCAATGTTGAATTCAGCTCAAGTTGTCCTGAGTTGAAGTTTCACACCAGGAGGTGGCGCTTTTTGTGCAAGGCCAGGTGGTCGGAGCGGGAAAAGCTGCGCTCGCAGTCAGGACACTGGAAAGGTTTCACTCCCGTGTGCTTGCGAAAGTGCCGCGTCAGCTCATCGGACCGGGCAAACTTCCATGTGCAGCCTTCCCACATGCACTTGTACGGTTTCTCGCCTGCGGGAGTGCACAAACACATTCACGGTTCAAGGGAAAAAAAAAATGCTTGAACACTGTCGCAACACAAACTGCACAAGCTAAGGCGTTGTTTGTCGAGCTTCACTGAGCCAAGACACACACGTCACATTACAAACATCTCACAGCATGCCACCTAACGTTCTAACACAATTGCTAATCAAAACAGTAGCACCCGTTGAAACATTCAATGGCTTAAACTTACCATATGTTGTTGATAAGTTCCCTACGATGTGTTAAAAAATGATAATAACTTCCCTTCTGGTGGCCTTGCCGTGACCGCACAATGTTGTGCACATCCACATTCATGCTCTGGGCAGCTATGCAACATTTTTGATCTGCCCAGGTGGCCGAATTTACTGAAAATTTGCTGCATTTCGCTGTGATTTGTCTGTTTTATACTTACAGTAAAACCCTATTTACTGCAGGCGTTATGTTTCATTGAAAAGGTTGAAAAGTGCATTGGCAGCCATGATTCTCCTTTCCCTCATGCGAGGTGCATTACAGTACTGTATTTTCCACACTAAAGGGCGCACTGGATTATGAGGCGCACCTTCAATGAATGGCCTATTTTGTAGTTTTTTTCCATACATTGGGCATTATAAGACGCAATCTACAATGCCTCCACTAGATAGAGCTACACTCAAGGTCACGACAACAGAACGATCAGATGTCAGTAAAACGTATTGAATAAAGCAGTGACACAGTTCACTTAACCAACAGCAAGTTATAGCATTGACTCGTGAGCGTTGGACTCTCTTACCACTGCTCTATTTCCATGTTCAACTGCGGAACCGGTCGACTTAAGTTTGAACTCTGCGTTGTCAGGATGTCTCGAGCAAGGAGCCATTTTGGGGTAGAAATATTACCGTAATGACCATACACAAGGTGCATCGGATTTTAAGGCGCTGTGAGCTTTTTAATAAAAAAATGGAAGGCATTTAGGTGCGCCTTTTAGTGCGGAAAATACAGTAAGTAAAAACAATAGCTGAAAAAACAAAAACAAAGGAGGAATGGTAGGACAAACATTAAACCGTGAGAATGGAGCAACGACGTGCTCCTAAAATATGTAAAAATAAACACCTCCCACCACCTGCAGTTACACTACTGTTTGCTGGAATAAATTTGTATGCAGTTTATTGTGAATGACATTTTCTGTAGTGTATCTCACGGAGAACGGCTTCTAATACTTGCTGGAGTTGTTTTTTTTAAATATACAGTATATTTTAGAAAAGAATTTCTACAGTATCTCCCTTTTCAGTAGGATGCAGTGCAATTCAGCACCACTGCACACGAGCTCTTGCACGGTACTGTATTTATTGTACTGGGTGACAGTCGACAGTGCGGATGTACCTAATCTTGTGTCACAGAGCGGAAGATCTCACCTGTGTGCGTCCTACGGTGCGCTTTGAGGTGTGAACTCTTTGTGTAGACTTTGTTGCAACCAGAGAAATCGCAACGGTGGATTCTTCTCTTCTTCAGCGTGTCCGGAGAGTCAGCGGGGAGAGGATGCTGAGTGGCCGAATGGACAATAACGGACGGGTTGTTGCCCCTAAACACACACGGGAAGAAGAGAATGGTTGAGATTTAACCAGCAGGAGGAGTCGGTGTCACATCATTGCGGCCTCCTTTGCAGGATGTTGAAATCACCCGAGGGAACTGTTAGTTGGCAGAATCAAGTGGCAGGCAACCCTCCGGCACAAAAATAACAACTGCCTGTCGGGAAGTTGAAAAACACCTCCCACTTTTTCCAGCGCACCACACCTTTTGGTTTGGTTTTGTCATCTTTTGTCTTTGAACGGGCTAAAAATAGTCCAAGTACTGTGTAAAAGTCCACAACGTTCATCAATTAATGAGTCTTTATTTCGACATAAAATGGTAATAGTGGAACATAATTCATTAGGTCACACACTTTTTTTTTCTACCTACATTTTTTTTAAATTCACGACTATCTTGTGATTGAATTTAAAGGTTCGAGTTGTTTTCTTTGTCATTTAAGCATTTAAAGTACTACAAAATGATTGTAACGAAAAAAAAACTTGAGACCAGGCTAACAAAATTCCAGGTGTACTTTGGAAGAACGATAACAAGAATTGCATAATTGGTTAGCTCTTTGTTTAGTTCAGAGGTTGGGCGTTCAAATCCAGGCTCCGGCCTGCCTTCTGTGGTGCTGGCGTGTTCTCTGAGCAGTCCAGGCCCCTCCCACATTCCAAACGCATGCATGTACCATTAATTGAAAGTTTATTGTCCTTTGGTGTGAGTGTCAATGGTTGAAGAGGAAGGGGAGGTCAACAGGAACATGTTTATTATTGATCATCCTGTTTGAATTATCTTTACTTATTCAAACGTGAAGGGTTCATTCTTGAAGAAAAAAAATTTCCCCTCCCAAGTCCCATTATTTTTTTTTTTCATGTGAATTTATCAAAACTCATTTGAAATCCTACTTGAGACACGGCGTAGCAGTCATTCAAATAAAAAGTACTGAAAAATAGGATTTTGGTGGCCCGAGATCGCTCACTGAGCTCAAGTCGCATGAGATTTGATGACAAATACTTGATGTTACACACTGAACTATACATTTTCCTTAATTGTGGAATATTCCACAAAATCTACTGCCTTCAGGGTGTCTGACTTGGAAGCTTCCACTTTAAAAGTAATAGTTTGCAGGAAGGTAACACTGCTTACGAAGTAGGACTGTCATATATGCTATTCACATTGAAAACAATAGAAGACATTTTTGTGACATCATTCATTTGTTTTTGGATTTGTGAAAAAGAAAAGGAGTCTGGAGATGAACGCATGCGCGTGCGTGTGTTTGTGTGTGTGCGCGCGCGTGTGTCAGTATGTACATGGGCGTACGTGCATGTGTGTAGAACGGCGTGATAAAGTGGCGGTTAAAAGCAGACACGGGGTGTTGAAATATGAATCTTTCACATTGGTTCACTGCAAAGGAATTTGCAGGCAGGCAGGCACACACACACACATGCACACACTCACACGCACACACGCACTAAGACCAATCCTGGGTGACGGTGGTGAGCCAACATGACCTATATTTCACGTACAGTACACGCTTGAATGACTTTTGAGAGGTGATGACAGCACTGGACACACCCACAGCCACACTTGGCACACTGACAACGACTTTAAAACTAAGCCAACAACTACCTGACGACACTTGTCCATTAAATGTCGGATGAAAGTTCGAGGAATAAGAACAGATGAGCGAGAGGAGAAGCAGAATAGATGTGGGGCCTGCGGATGCCAGACGACGAGCGCTAAAAAAAAACAACACAGGAAGCGAAAATGAGGGAGGTGGTTACGAAAGACAGAACAGGAAGTGGAAGAGTGGCGGCGACAGGATTCGGATTGCTGATATAAACTTGTAGGACAGCCTCGTCGCATGGAGACCCGTACCAGAGGACACAGGCGACTGGAAAGAAAAGAATAAACGGTGGGGCGAAGGAATTCGGAATGGAGATGTTATCCAATGTATCTCCTGTTGGCATCCACAATTGTTTAAAGAAGAAACTTTTTCCCCCATTTACAACAAGAATGGTTACCGTCGTGGACAATATCACTGAACACATTTTGATTTGATTGTTTTGATTATCTTTTATTTTTTTTAAGTTCCTCCAAAACTGCACTTTGTACAGTATTTCTTTTTGTAAAATGTGTACTGTCGTTTCTGAAGGAATAATCGTGTAAGCGCTCATCTAATCCCAAACTCCAATTGTAAATTGAGCATCCTTGACGAGAATGAACCCCCTCCCACTATCTAAGAAAGAGAGCGTTTGAGCCCTGCTGCGAATAGCAAAAATCCACAAAAATGGTGGCAAAGTGCTATTGTAGTTCTGTCTAAACGAAGCTCCTCAAGTCACTTCGACATCCTTCTTTGGGACGAAGAGGCCAAGGGCATGGCAACAATGTAATGATACATGTGTGTGGGTGTGTGTGTGTGTGTGTGTGTGTGTGTGAGTGTGTGTGTGTGTGTGTGTGTGTGTGTGTGTGTGTGTCAAACTTACTCATATTCTTGTGGTATCCTGATGACCGATGACTTCATGTCGTGGCTGCTGTGATGCTCATGAATGAGCTCGGGACGGGGCTCGGTTTTGATGAGCTTGTGCAAGTCGTGCCCATCGCCTCGCCCATCCAATGACTTTCTGGATTGAACTGGGCAGAAAGAAAGTCATTTTGAAACGATCACACAGACATAGAAGCAGCCTTTTGGTGTTCGCCAAGCAAGAAGCATTGTGTAAAATTGTAACATTTTGTCTCTACTCAAGTACATTCATTATATATGTATTATATTATATATGCAATTTATGCCATGTAATAAATGTGGCTAACTAATGAAGTTAACCTTGGAATACTCTGCTCTGTGGCTTGTGTTAAGAATATTTGCATTCCCTCACTTTCATTAATTTGATATGAATATGTGCTGCCTGCTAGTTGTTTTTGAAGCGCGTTCAGCACAATTTATGTGAACCAAAAGCTACATTTAAGATTTTTGTATATCGACAATACCATTATGTTTTTGTTGCATTGTTCACGTGGCAAGGGAGTACATTTTTATACGGTTAAAATTCCATTGTATATGAGTGAAAATGTTGTCTGAAGAATGAATGTGCGCATTTTGTTGCGGGAGAATGCTCAAAGTAAATAAAAGCAACAAATGAGGCTCACCTGTCTTGTGGTCTCTGCTTCGATGATGATGATGATGATGACGGTGATGATGCTCATCGTCCGCCGTAACAGGTGCGCTCACCATTATGGGCTGGTGCAAGTGGAGCGGGGAGGGATAGAGGACGGACAGAGGCACCATGACCGGAGACACCATGACCCCCGAGCTCTGGATGACGCCGGAGCCTGCGCCCATCAGAGGAGCCACCATGGTGGGGTACGACAGCGAGGTGGCGGGCGGCGGGAGCGCGTGGGACGGCGAGGAGTGCCGCTGGCTCAGCCGGGGGGAGCAGCGCGGGGAGGCACGGCTGGCGGTACTATAAGGCGATGGTGGGGTGCTCCGCGAGGAGGCCGGGGAGGAGGCGGACGAGCAGTGAGGGGAGGACGAGGAGGAGGTGGCGGAGGAGGACGAGCGCTTGCTCAGGGACAGATCAACGGGCTCCAGCTGGGTGTGCGATGGGTTGCTCGCGGCGCGGGACTGGGTCAGGGCCTGCATGTGGCTGTGGTGGTAGACGTGGGTCGGATGGGAGAAGTAGACTCCGTACGGATCCGGCGTTTTCACCAGCGGTGAGTAGAATGACTGCGGAAGAGAGGATGCAGGAGAAAGGAAAGGGAACAAAAGAGCAGAGTTGAACATTCCCGCTCAGCACGGAATGCCGGCGAAAACAGGCTTCTGCCTCACAAACAACTACAGCCAGCCAAGAAACGTCAGCACAGTTTTGCTCGGGAATGTCTGTCACAACCGAGTGCTGATTAGCCCGCTGCATGGCGGCGTGCGCGGCCATTGTATGCAAATGTCCACTGTGCTGCAGCCTGTTTGTCCAGGAAGAGTCGGAATGTGGGAACCGGGCTGTCTCGGCACGTAAGCATGATTGCGGGTCGCTATGTGCGGGCTACTTGCTGCATGGCATCAAAAACATGCTCGGGCATGATGCGAGCACACACACATTGCACAAAACACACACGTGCCTTACCGTCTCCATGTCTGTTTTCAGAGGGTAATCATACATCAGCATGGCTGCAATGGCCGAAAGCCTGTAAAAGCACAACACAGGCATACATATATGAAGACACTTACAGGTAATCTTAGTTTCAATTTAGGACATAAAACAGATGATATACGGTTCGCCCATCCGCCTCACAGTTCTGAGGTTGTGGTTCAAATCCAAGCCACGGCCTCCCAGTGTGACGTTTCTTTTTTCCAAGTATGCCATCTTCCTCTAATGTTCCAAAAACTGGAGTTCATTGTCAAGTTAGGATAAACGGCGCAGAAATGAAAGCGATCATCTCATGCTAAATAAGTGTAGATCAAATGCATCGAGAACATAAAGACCACATTTTTGTTTTTAATATGAAGAAAACTACGTTTGAAAAGAAAAAAAAATCCCAACAGTAAAAAGTGATCTGGGGCTTTCCAAGTATTTCACTGAATGAGAGCGTTCATGGACAATTACACCGAGTACCTCTACCTGAGCGCTTCTGTGTTCTGTATATTGGCGCTTCTCTTGTCGTTTCTTCACCTCTTTCCCTCATCTTTGTCCTCTTCCTCTGAAGGTTTTTACAGCAACTCTATCACTCATAGACACCAGTTCCTTTCCCGGTTTGCCGCGACTGCAACCCTTGCAATGGTGATTAGCTGCCCCCCTCCCCCCCAACTAAATCAGACCAGCGTAGAATGAAGCGTAACGAGCAAACCAGGAAAATATGCATGCACACACCAAGTGGAACCACAAGGACTGGTTCAAAATACGTGTGTACGTGTTTCCATCGAACCTTTAGGTAACATGACCTGTACTGAGAATGTACCTTCAAGGAGGTGCGTGCGTGTATGTGTGTGTGACCTGATCAAAGTCCACAGTCGGGAGACAAGTTAGCCTTTAATTATTAACAAGTGGGAAAGAACACAAGCCCTCACGCCCCATCCAAAACAGGCACACACACAAACATGCACACTGGGAGTCCAGATGGCGAACAGACCAATGGGGAAGCAGGATGCTTCCCTCGCTGGGTCAGGAAGGGTGTGAACATGACGACACAGGCCGCAACCGTGGCGCAGCTCCGGAGAAACAAAGAGCGAGCAGTCAGGTGTGGCCTGTGTGTGTGTGTGTGTGTGTGTGTGCGTGCGCGTGCCTTCTATAGACCGGGTTTGTATTGTGTTGCAGTTCAACTGGAGGTCAAGCAGTTGTTCGTTTGTGGTTGCCAATCAGGTGACGTGAGGAGCACAAACAGACGTTTCACGGCCATATCTGACGACATATTCAACGGCCTTTCCCCTTGCAACTGTTTGAACAACGCTGAGCTCGTGCACTTTCAACAATGAGGAAATGGTTTCATGTCAACAATATATTGACCACTGCGTTTGCCCTTGCTCCTACACATGTTTCGCTTGTGATTTTTACTAGGGCACAGATACTGTATGGAAAGAAATATGCTGCTTTGCTGGGTGATGGGTAAAAAAAAAAAAACCTGCCTGAGTATCGTCAAATCTTTTGTCGTGGTTCCGATGGGGCTATTTTGCAGTGTTTCTACGTGAAGGAATAAACAATAAAAGTGTAGGGCAGGATTGTTCAGCCCTGAAGGTATGTGCTCTACTTCGACTTGTCGAGTGTGTTCCAAACAAGCTGGAGTGTTTTTCCACGTTTCATAATCCACTTTGCCTGAGCCCGTTTCGACAACTACAGGCCTACAGTAAATATTGGGACATTTTCAAACGTCCCCTTGAGAAAGTGAAAATGCGCATTGGGGTAAGTTGCGGGTGGAGGGCTATAAAATAGGGCAAACGTCTGGGAAGACTTTTGAGAGGTTTTTGGAGTGTGTCACAGATGCGGGGCTGTTGCTCGACTTCATCTTAATGGTTTTGGATGGCCTCGAAGTATTTTCCTACCTACTGTCCAGTGTTACGTAAATTCGCGACTGACTTAGTGTGTCAAGCTGTTCTAAAAATTAAATAGATAAGAATAGCAGTCCGAAAATTCCTCCCAAGTGCTCTGCATTCCCGAAACTCCTCGAAAGACACAGAGAGTTGTCAAACATTTCCCCACATGCATTTCATGTCCTCTAAGGTTGATTTATGCTCGGTGGGTTCAATCTTCTTGTCAAAACATGCAACAAACACGACAAATTGACAGTGACAGATGTGAGGCCACATGCAGGTGCTCACTTTTGTGCATATTACATTTCAATGATATTATTTAGTTACTTAAGCATCTTTAGGTCCATAGATAATAAAGCTTATCAATTATGATTATCTCCAAAGAAGTGGAAACGAGCGAGATTACTGCATGACAAGAGATGACCTCTTCTCTAAAGATGTATCACAAAGAGAAGAGTCTGAAACGGGATGTGACCAATACAATAAATGCAAGATGCCAAAGACGCAACATCAAGTGAAAGTCAACCAGGAAAGGCTACGGAATAACAATAACCAGCCACGCAAGTACCAACATCGACCAACCATGAAGTGGGAATCAGATATTCAATTCTTGTTGGCGGTAAAACAATTGTGTGGTAACGTACTGTATGCCTCATGATCACTTCGAAACAACACCAAAAGAAATAACATACATACATGCCAGCACACTTTAGGCACACCTGCACAACCAAATGATATGTTGAAAATGGGACGCTAGTTGACTCACGAGGTGTTCACCTTGTGTATGAAATGCACGGTGAATTTTTACAGCCAGTAACAATTTCGCATTACATTTACTGTCACACAAGTCTAATTAGACAATAAGTCCATTTAAAACTGACAAGTAACCCATCCATTTTCTGATTCGCTTTATCCTCACAAGGGTCGCGGGGCGTGCTGGAGGCTATCCCAGCTGTCTTCGGGCAGTAGGCGGGGGACACCCTGAAACGGTTGCCAGCCAATCGCAGGGCACACAGAAACGAACAACCATCCGCGCTCACAGTCACACAGAGGGACAATTTTGAATGTTCAATCAGCCTGCCACGCATGTTTTTGGAATGTGGGAGGAAACCGGAGTACCCGGAAAAAACCCACGCAGGCACGGGGAGAACATACAAACTCCACCACACAGGAAGGGGGGTGGGGGGGGGGTGCTGGAATCGAACCCGGTGCCTCTGCATTGACGTGATAACCACTCGACCACCGGGCCGCCCAATATTGACAAGTCATGAACACAATGTGAGACAAAATACTAGAAACAGCTCAACGTTACAACAAATGACAACCACAAGAATAAAAACCTTGCTAAATGGATACTTCTCTGACGGCGTCATTAAAATCTGAGCATTATTTGTCCGAATGAGTTGGTGCATGGGTACCTAATTTAGTCGGCTGACCTAGTTTTATTGACAAGCATTGTATAAAGGAAGTGTTTTGGTTTCGGCTCAAATTGACCTAGTAGAATTTACACAACACACACACACACACACACACACGCACGCACACACACACACACGTAGTTGAGGTGCCAGAATGTGCGACGCCTACTTTGTAAATATAAGTAGCCTACCTGTGCACTCTTTATGTGCGTGTGTGTGTGCGCGTGTGTGTGTGGAGATTGGTCAGCAAATATTGTCCCTTTAGGTCAGTGGAGCTACTGTGTGCTCAACCTCTCAAGACACCTCCCACTTTCAGCTCCTTTCTCCCCCGAACGCGTCTCCTTCTACACCCCTCAACGGTCGCTCGTTTCCTATTTATCGGCTTCGCACGATCTCCACTCTCCTCTCACTCCATGAATGATAAAGAACAACATGACTGAGGGGGGAAAATATTGTGGTTTGGAGTCCCTGGCTACCGACTTAACCACATGCACACAGATACACACACACATACACAACAGGCATGCACGTACACAGTTGTTCAGTGCACACAACCACACACCACGTTTCTGCTTGCTCAACAGAATACACACATTAAATCACTAAAGGCCTAAATTATAACAGACATGGACACATGCTCACCCGTGCATAAACACACACACACACACACACATACACACACACACACACACAAGGGGGCTTGCGCGTGCATGCTCTAATGGCAAAACTGCTGGAGATGATGAGATCACCAGAGAGAGCACAAACCTCCAGACGACAGCTTTGTCCAAGAAACACGCCACAACTCACATTTCTCCACATTCTTTTTCGTCTTCTCGGTCTTTACGGACTCATTTCCACTCTGAGCTCATTCCTACTTTAACCCCCCCCCCCCCCCCCCCCCACACACACACACACACACTATGCATCCCTGTTACCCTTAAAGGACGGAACTGATTAGTGCTGACTGATTAGCATGCTAGCTGCATGAGTCATCAAAGTGGTGAGGTAATATCAGAGTTGCTTTTATTTACAACCCCATGTAGTTGAACTTTTATGTTGAGATGACAACAACCTAGTAAAGATTTATTTTATGTATTTTTTTTACTTCACACATAGACAACAGTGCCGCCAAAATTCACAAGAACTGAAAAACAGCAAACAACAATGTGATTAGTACTTGGTCAGTTAGGCTGACAAGCAGACAAGGCAAGATACCAAAAGTGTAAATCAACGTCTGGTCACTTATTGTCAAGAAAAAAAAGAACATGTTGTTCTATGTTAGTGTCTAATTGCTATTGTTGTCATCATGATACAATTTGGAAATAAGATTGCCCAAAGCATGCTAAGCTGAGATCAATAGACTTATATATATATATATATATATGCTCTGACCCGTTTGTGACAAAGTCTACTACGTGTAGTAGGTGTGAAGTACATAAAGCACTTTTCTGGTGGCTACTGCAGCATTACAGTCATTAAGGTTTTGACTGCAACATACTTCCGCATGTCCAAAGACAATATTTAAGGGTACAGTGTGTAAAATACAGTGCTATATGGTGGCGAACTAAGAGAATGCAACGCCCTAGGCTGGCAGCGCCTCAGAGAGAGACCACACCTCTCAAGTTTCCCACCAATTTCGTCTGGAGAGATGGAAGCAAAATGTCACCTCAAATGACGTCTGGTATTCACGAAAGTGAAGGGTTAAGTACATGCCATTTGTTGCACATCCCGCAGTTTTCATGTGGAGCAACTACCTTTGCTAAGTTTGCCTCCTTCGGGTATCCGTAGCAGAAAGATGGCGACGAAACGTGGCAGCCTCGTATAGGGGAAGGTGCGCCCAAAGTAATGTGATAAGCGATTACTACAATTACAGAAGAAAAATGTACGTTGAAGTGACAAAACATCTTTTTTTGTGTGCATATTATTGAAATAAATAAGCGGCCCGGTGGTCCAGTGGTTAGCGCATCGACCTTGCAGTGCAGAATTACCGGGTTCAATTGCAGCTCCGGCCTCCCTGTGTGGAGTTTGCATGTTCTCCCCGGGCCTGCGTGGGTTTTCTCCGGGTACTCTGGTTTCCTCCCACATTCCAAAATCTTGCATGGCAGGCTGATTGAACACTCAAAATTGTCCCTAGGTGTGAGTGTGAGTGTGGATGATTGTTCGTCTCTGTTCAGGGTGTCCCCCGCCTACTGCCCGAAGACGGTTCGGATAGGCTCCGGCACCCCCCGCGACCCTTGTGAGGATAAAGCGGATTGAAAAATTAATGAAATAAATAATGTTTTTTTTAAAATGAACATTGAAAAATCATATTTAAAACTATTTTAACATACTGTTTCTTCAACAGATGACTGATTTTACCACATAAATTATTCACTAAAACTACTTAAAAATTGATGCGTTTTCAAATTGCCAAATCAGTGAAAAAAAATAAGACTATTTTAATCTGTTTTCCGTCAAAAACAACCACCTAGTGTTCAGACTCCATTAGATGAGCTCAACATCCACCAATGAGCTTCTTCGCCATCATTATTATGATCACCTCCCTTGAACCCCCCCATTACCCCCTCGCGTGCCCTGACCAACACCAACATGGGGCCCCTCTCTTGCAGAACGAGAGTCTCAGGACAGCCAGGCACAAGGGGGCCATCAGTCAGGAAAGATGAGCCAAAATCTCTCAGTACACACACACAAACACACGCACACACAGAAAGACATGCCACAGCTGACATATGCCGACATATGCGCAATCTTCAAGTCGTGCACTCGGCAGAGAGGTGAAGCTTTCCAGAGAACAGCGGAAGCCCTCGCACTGTTATTATTTCCAAACGGCGTGATGGGTCGGGGGCGCCAAAGAAGAGAGGGAAGCCAGAGAAAGGGAAGAGAACAAGGGGAGGATGTTGGAGGGGGCTGCTGGGGGGACTGTGGTTTCCTGTCTCCCCCTAAAAAAAAAAAAAAAAACTTCACCTCCCTACCTAAATAATAGGAGAAGGGGAGTAGAAGAAAACCAGAAAATAGCCCCTCTGACCTAAACTATATCAAACTGGTCGAAAGCAAATATGACAAAACTCCCATCAACCTCTAACAAGGGAGGTGGTGTGTGTGCATGTGTGTCTGTTTGTGGGAGGCGGGAAGCGGCAGATCCGGTGGTTGAGACGCAGGGGTTGTGTAACAGCCTGTGTGCGTTTCGGTTTACGGGCCGTCTGAGTGTGCTCACTTCCTCGGCTTCTTCATTGAGGATGACCAAATATTCAGCTGCCACTAGTTTAATGTTTAGCTCTTATGTTCCACAAGATGTGCCCTTTGAGCAGCGTGTGTGTGTGTGTGTGTGTGTGTGTGTGTGCGTGTGTGTGTTGCACTCTCACGCATTTTGTTCCACCAGATAACATCAGCATGTTGATTCAGGGAAAGAGGTGCAGGGGTGGGTGGGGTATTGGGTGTGTGTTTGTGTGGAGGGGGGCTTGTGGCCCTTGAGACAAACTAGTGTCCAAATAATCATAAATAACTCCCCTTAAAACTTCACCAGTGCTCACAAAAGACAATGAAGTCAGACAAAGAGGCTGAGGGTGCCCCCGTTCCACTCATCTGACCCCCCCACCCCCCAAGTCCACATCCCTCTCTCCTCCCTCGGTTCTCACTCGTTGGCCTCTAAACAGGATGAGGGCTTCATATGCCAAGAGGAATGTGTGACGCAAGCCTCAGCCTTGAAACAAAGCACAGGAAACGTGGAGAGACACATAGCCAGGAGATGGAGGGGGGGGGGGGCCTCGGTGAGAGGATGCGACGCAGGGGAGGCAACGCGGCGCATCAGGTGTGATTCACACACCTGTCACCTCACACCGGGGACTCGGCTGTCCCACTCTGTCCACACGACCGACTTTGGGATCATATTCACTCCAAATGACATAACTATACATGCAGCGTTATGCTTTCAAGCACGCTCGGAGCAATTAGTGCCTTGCTGTGAATGTGAGGGATCGAACCTGGAAACCTTTAGTCGCAGGACACAGTTGAAAGCCCTTGTAAATATAACCTGACTACCCTTTGCAACTGCACAGACATATAGGGAATTGATATATTGGAATCCTTTTGTCACATGGTGCAGATGTCCTCATTAAAACACACTTACAAAACACACACACACACATCACACACGCGCGACTGTAACTGCTGGTTTCCACTTCAGTTTAAACGGATTTAAAAACAACAACAATTACCACTTCTTGCCCGTAGTCAAATTAAAATTAAGTCAAAGAACAAATGGCAAAATGTATTCACACACCTAACTTCAAAAAGAGCCCCAAGTACAGAATCCTGGGAATCGAACCGCCGAACCCGAAAACCCTTGTGTACATTCACAACCACATTTGAATCCCATTACAAAACATCCCATCATTAGCTCGAGTATTCTGAACACCACAGTAATCGAAGCTTCAATCCTTGGTCACAGAATGCAATAATTTTGTCACCATTTATCAGACTGAGGGGAAACGCACACATGGTACATGCCGGGAATCGAACCACAACCCCACCACAACTAAAGTCCAAAAGAACACCTGGTCACATACACGCACACTACAAAATACGAAAACAATAACAATAATAATGTAGTATTAATAAGAGTGTAATTTTCAACGTGAATGAAACAATAGCCATGGCCATTTACAGTTGTAAGTCGATGGGTAATTATATTCCACAACACATTTACTTTTTTTTTTCAATTGAATGAACACATCGTGGTCAAACTCACCTTTCCGAAAGGGCGGGAGCCGTCTACTTGCTGGACAACGACTTGGAACAACTCTCTCCGTTTTAGTCCGCTGCAAAGTCACTCTGCTTCGGCGTCGCTCACATGAGAACAAGCCAGTCAGCTCCCCGCGGTGGTATCTACACGCTGAGCGGGCGACAACTTCCCAAACTTATAAAACTCACTGACTTACTCGCTTGGTGTTTTTGTGTCTGTGTGTGTCGTGCGTGTGTGGTGTAGAAACTGCTGCTGTGCTGTCACATGATCCACACTCTGTTTTCTCGGTGGGGTCGGACCGCTGGGCGGGACCGGGGCGGGGTGGTCCACTCCATTGTGTGTGCGTGTCTGTGTTGTCTTTACTGTTCGTCAATAAAATTATTTTGCATTGAGAAATTTATTCTCTAAATAAGTTTGTTTTATTTAAATTTTATAAAAGGTATATTTAGACCCATAGTGAAGTTACAGTAATGACATTCTGTGTTAGCAGGCTCTATTATGTTTTTCATTTCACAATGCTACTTATTCTCATTCCTGTTGTGCCCCGGTACACCCTTGATTGGTCACCAACCAATCACAGGGCATATACACATAAACAACACTCACATTCACACTAAACTGAGGCTCAGAGGGGATCGAGCCTTTTCTGTTGCTGTTCCCTCTCTCTGGAATGACCTCCCACTGAACATTCGGCAAGCCTCCTCGCTGCCCATCTTTAAAGCCCTCCTCAAAACTCACTTGTATTTGGCGTTCGACTCAGCATGACTTAGATTTGTTCTTGATTTTACCGTTTGGTGCTTTCTACTGCCTTTATTAACGATTTGTCTTACTGTTTATTGTGCATGTGAAATCGCTCCATGTACAGCACTTTGTATGCAGCGATGGCTGTTTGAAAGTGCTCTATAAATACTGTTGACTTGACTTGACTTAGTACAATTTTGAATCCCCCGACCTCAGAGTTGTGAAATAGTTGTGGTAACCACTTGCCGCCCTTTTTGTATGTCCATCCACGTATCCATTCATTCATTTTCAAAAAGCATATCCTCCTTATAGTCACAATTCTTATCTCAGTTAGGATCGGCTTCTGCTCACAACTGACTGGATGGAGAATAACGAGAATAACAGAGCCTATGTATGGCTTGTGATTCATTGGCAATCACTAGAGCTACGTTTTTGTCCGTATTTTGCCCAACAAAACTTGCTTTTCCCACGGCACTCTCATCAAAACAAGCTGTCTAGAAAATGGATAGGTGGGTAAATGAATACATCATCTCAAAATAATTTTCCTTAAGTCTCCCCCATTTGAAATGTTTTATCCACCATTTTTATGGAGTGTGCGACTGCAGATATTGCTCAAAGCCACAGGTGGACTCTTTGCCGAACTTTTTATGTAACTGTAGCTCTGAAATTGTTATGAGAACAAAAGTAGGCTGCGCTGCAAAAATCTTTTTAAAATCTAAGAAGAGCCACCTGTTTAATACATGAAGGTAATAGTTTTAGATCCACAGTGCACCTGCAGAAGATAGGATAATGTGATTGGCTGAATCTTTATAATGCTCTGCCTTTAAAATTAGAGATAACCATCATATGATAAAGAACCGGTTGATTTTGAGCCATCTCAGGAACACTCGGACAGGAGGTTGATCAACACAACACATAGTGTATTTACAGTCATGGTACTTTGTAGTTTTGTTTGTTGCCATGGTTGCAATTCTAATTGCAACATTTCTTTTTTGAAAGGACGTGGATAGCTTTTGGACAATGTCAACAGTTGCTCAGTCTGTTATATTTTCGTGTAAAAACAATAACATCACATTCAAGATGTTGATATTTTCCACAACATAGTTCATAGTTAAGACTCAAGGGAAAATTTAACTGGCATTCATTCGGAAGTCTGACCTAACTTCTGCATTGACATAATTTTGATTGTTTCTTGTGTCGTATTCTAATTTCTTGTGATGGGGATTCAGGGATTTTCATGATCTGTACGCTATAATCATCATGATCATCACAAAAAAGAAATCATGAAATATTAAACTGTACCTAGTGAATCAAGCCTGCCATATATTTAAGGACTGCCAAATTACTCAGTCCCTGGTGAGATTATTGACCGCACTCATTATTCGATTTTAAATCTCTCCTTATCATTCACAGTTGCTCTCGTTTTGTCATTGAACTTTGTATTTTCATTCTCCATTTTTATCGATCTTGATCTTTGGTTTTGCGCAATTGGACTTCAGTTTGTGTATTCTCTATGTTCTCTTGTACCATTGCAAGCACTTCTTGTTTTATGCATTGTTTTTTTTCCCGGCTTGTTGTGACAAGCGATTTACGTTGATAATTTGTCGGTGCGCTTTTCCTGCAATAAATATGTTTGTTATCGCTCACTGTCTGAGGCTGCATGTCTGGAATCCAAAACATTATTCGGTTCGGTTCAAAACCTGACAATGACAGAGTAATTGACCAGTCAGAATTCAACTGATTGTGTGGAATTGATTGCCGAGGACTGTAATCGTGTCTGGAGCTGTTGATTCTCTCTCGATTAATGTGCTGTTTAAAGAAGACCAACATGACTTCAACTTAGCGGAACTACACCCGCGCAGACATTTTCTCTTGCACATCTGCTACGGGCAACAATAATAAGAACGTTTTTGACTATATAAATACCCTAGTCAAGTGACTATAAGCGGTTTGTAAAATGGATAGATGGAATTATATTTCGTTTTTTTTTCCTTACTACTTTAACCTTAGTCAAATTGACATATCTCGAGTGTTTACCCCGAATGTTGCATAACATAAGTTGTTCAAACACATGCCGTGGTACATGTGTATGTGGTGGCCTTTGTCATCACAGCCCCGTATGTGCCGACTGCAGAACTGAGACACCTGCTACGCCTCAGATGATTTACATGCGAGTATAGGAGCCTTTCAACTCTAAACGTACATCCGCATGGGTGCATGGAGCTCAGTCAGCGTGACAAGTGGAGCGTTACGTGAGGAGAATGAGACGAGGTGAAGGATAGCAGTGCGGGATGAAGTGCCGCCATTCAAAATGGGTTTCTGTGTCAAGCATGACTCAGACGGAACGCAATGTAGCACACTCCAAAGTACACAAAGTGTTATGGGACTTGAGATCACAAGCGGCATCACGTGACGCTTCCTAATTTTGCTTTGATCAAATCAGAACTTCTTTCCCTGGATTTGGTTCGAATCACGGGTGTCAAACTCGAGGCCCGTGTGCCATATCCTTGCAGATCCGGCCATCGTCATTTTATGTGACCCCCAATACTAAAATTTTCCGCACTGGCAAAAATGTGTTTGTTTTCTGTTTTAAATTATGATTTAGGCCAATTTAAACATGAACTCCAGTTACCAAATACGATTGCTTGCCCTATAAAGGACGATATGCTCACTTATCACCCATCCATACCTCTGCAGCCACATTCTTCTTTTTTCCGCCAGCCTTTTGTGACAACAGCGGGGCTTGCTCATCTGATAAAGAATAATGGCAGCGAACCTGTGCAAATATGCAAACTGGAGAAAGGCAAATCCCGAAGATGTAATCAGAAATATGGAAGATATTTGGTTCCCAGCACACGGTCCAAACCTCAACCAACTAGAAAAGTGCGATCAGAACCACAAATGTTGACGTTTGCAGCATCGGCTGCGCAGTGCACTATTTGCAACACATCTAATTAAAGGGCAACTACGTAAAACAAATGAATTTTAGCAAATATGAATACACTACATGTTTCTGTTGTAGGAATACTTATGAAAAGCCTCCTGCTCATTTTCAATTACACGTCTCTCCAGTTTGAGTTTTGAGTTTAATTGATACAGCCCGAGTGCAGACTGTGTATTTTGTCACAAACTTTTTCCACCCATTTTCAAGGACACTCGCAGGGATTTGGGGGGGCCTCGCCAAAACAAAATATGACATTGGGCCCTTCGTGCGAGTTGAAAACCGAAAAGCCAATTTTCTAGGGCCTTTGAATGCAAATGAAGGAATCCAGATATAGAATGCATATGACAAAAAGCTAAAATGTCACCTTGCAGCCATAGCATCATGGATTCCATCCTGTTGTTATTTTGACAGCAGAGTGACTTGATTAAAACACTAATTATTGCGTCTGTACAACAACCTGCAATTACTTGATGGGTAATAACATCGTCATTTGGACCTTTTTACACTGACACCTTCATTCATACTCTTGTTTCCCTTTAAAGATGTGTATGTCTCCACATGTGAAACAGAACTACAGTATTTGCAAAATAAATGTAATTGCGCTTCCTAAATGAAGGTAAATTCATGTTAAAGACAAATTAAAAGCAGTTTTTCACTGAAGGAGCTTTACCCGAGTACAAGAAACTTATGCCAGAGCTAAAATGTGTGTGATCTTGTGATCTACATTAGAACACATGAAGTGAAATAAATACATAAATAACAGACATGGTTGAAACGTGATTAATCGATTGATTACTTTACAGACTTTCCTGTTGCTCGGTTTAATGGCACAAATGTGAAAATTATTCAGACAATCTAACCAAACATGTTTTCCATACCTGTAAGAAAAATGGCTTCCCAAAACCCAATGGTGGAGGCTGACATATGCCAGTTTCCATCCATCATTGTCTTCAAAGACTTTCGTGAAGGAAACGTCAGTGATTCGTTGATTGTAATTCTTCCGTGGAGTCCCCCCCCCCCCACCCCCGTTCTTCAGAGTACATTTCAAGAGAATAGAGACGCTCTGGTCACCAGAGCGAGCCTTTCTTTTCCTGAAACTGAACCAACAGTGCCTCTGCTAATTGCAACCAAGTGGTGCACGCCATTCTGGCTTAAGTGTGTCAAGACACCTTTCATCCACGAGTGATTCCACACAAATGACAGACTTGAGCATTTTTATTTTATTGTTATTTATTTATTGCGCAGATTACTTTTAAGCATCTCTGCGGATATTCTGAGTTTCTAATGCCACGCTCAAGTGTTGTATTGACACAAAGAATGCTTCCTTGAGGATTTGCCTTTGGCGAGGGTGCAGCCGGCGCCGCGTTGGTCTTTAGAACGCAAACGAGCTGAGACTGAGACAAGAATGGTTTTGCAGTTAAATCCTCGTTGTCTCAGTTGCTTCAAGACATGATTAATCAACCACAATCTCCACTCCTCCCACGGAAGCACTTTTGACACCATGACCAAAATGGCAAAAAGAGAAAATCTTATCACAAATGTGAAAAAGTAGGTTTGTCTATTGGCTTAGAAGACAGCTTGGTCATTCACGAAGACTGACGCAACAAGTTTAGAAATTCAGAAGGGGAGAGTGTATTGCATATCTGCATTTTTACAATGCGGGTAGACAATGAAAACAACAACTCCTTTGTCACACGTGTGTGTGACGTAGTTAAAGAAAAAAAAAAAGAACCGAGGTGAATCTACAATGAATCTACAGTATTGAGCAACATTTAGTATTTCTCAGAATGTTTCCATCTGATCACGTCAGTAACCGAACATTGGATAATTTCCATCTTAAACCGACAGCTAACATATAACTCGCGCCAGTTGTGTAAGAAAGGTGACTCTCATATTTTTCTCTGTCGGGAGAACAATCAGGTTTGTAAACACACCTCACACGCGGACAAGCAGTCAACATGAGACAACCACACGCTGAACATTTTCAGAACAGTACGTTCATTGTTAAATATGATTGTGTCATTGTATGCACCTCTTAAAATGGGCTGTAAAGTTAAACATTTTTGGGAAGGCCGAAAGGGCTGTCAGGTTGACCACAGGGAGAATAGTGTGTTTGAAAGTCTGCAAACATGCGTGTGTGTGTGTGTATGCGTTACTGTGTGTGTGTGCTTCTTGGGTTTGCCTTCTGGCAACACAAAATCACACTAATCATCAATTGTCTGTGGCAAGAGCATTCTTTCTTTTTGTTAGCAGTATAATGCAATACCACAAAATAGACCTCAGGATTATACATTGGACCAAGGAAGCATTCATTTGTTTTGGCTGAAATTTGGTCGTACATAAAAAGCACATTGAATCAAAATTTTTTTTTTTGGCGGGGGATCACCGACGATTGTTTCAAATTAATTTTGGTGGTGAAACTCGTCAGACATAATTATTAGGATTGTTTGATTGTAAATAGTCTCAAATCTCAAAGTAAAAAAACATTCTTAAAAAAAAACTAACTTGACCAAATAATTCAAATAGGAACATCCCGCAATCACGATAGCAGAAGCAATAAAACTCGCACAAACAAGTGATGTGGTTTTAGTCTGGACTCGAAAGAGCAGATGTGTGTCATTCATGACCTTGAGCAACTTTGTACAACATGGGACATTGGGGAAACTAGGATGTTGGTCTTTCTTTGAAATTGAATTTAAAAATCTTAATTTTAACTTGCTTAAAGTTTTGTAGTCCTGTGATTGGAAAGATATCTCGGCACTGCGGGTGGAAACCTCCTCTATCCAAATGTGGTCAATAATATTTCGGTTTTTTTCCACAAATCAAATCAGAATGATAAAATTACACAAAAAGAGCATATGCTGGCTATCACGCAGGTCTTACTGGTGTCATCAGTTTACCCCAGCAGGGTAAGAGCGACATGAATTCAAGCTCTGGTTCAGCTGGCAAGTCATCCAGTGACCGAAGGGTCAGCGGTTTGAATCCCAGCCCAAACTGCCTACTGCCAAAATTTCTCGGAGTTGTCCTGACAGCCCGAGCTAAAAAAAAAAAAAAAAAAAACGAAAGCGTTTTCTATTGTGCTTTTACTGTTGGTCTTGCTGGTGATGCCAGCAGGACCAGAAAGTTTCTGCATGACTTCTTAGGGGGACTTCCTTCTTGTCCGACACTTGTTTGACAAATATTTGAATGCAGTGACAGGAATCCCGTCAGGTGGCCTTTGTCCGGCGCCGCTCGCAATCGCTAGCTCAATTTGCTGTTCAAACAACATGATAGTTAGCCTGCAATGTGGTCTGGCCTCCAACGAAACTACAATCGCACATACACCCAAACAAGCAGGCACAACCTGCCATGACCTAGAAATCTAGCGCCATTAAAATCACACTCGCATTGTCCACTTTGCATGCAACTAGTTCCCTGATTGAAACATTTGAATAAGGTAGTTGCTTATTATAATAATATTACTAAAGATTTGTGTACCTGTACCGAGTTGTGAGGACAGAGACACATGAACCGTTTTCCTTTCTTGCAATAAGTTCAATTTCCATTTCTATGGCGACACTTTTTTTCCCTTTGCCGTGGCCGGTACCCTGCTCTGGCACCATGCTTTGAATCTCTTTGCAATATCAAGACCCATTTTTTTTTTTGGTAGGCATATCTTGGCAGACAAATTTTGGAACAACTCCAAATGCTACGACTTTGGAGGTTCCTCCATACGGTCATCAGATGCCATTTGAACATGTAGTACAACTGGCAGAATGCACGGTCAACGACAGCAAAAATAAATACATAAATAAACAAATACATCATACGTGCGCAAAATATGCAATGGGCAAGTACCTCCTGATGGGGGTTTTTTTTTAAGGGTCACAGTGAGGACCTTATGGTTAAACTGCAAAATTCAGGCTAGGTTTGCGGTTGCGGGATTCTTCTAGCTGGGTGCACCCTGAAAAAGATGCCTGTGTGTGTGTGTGTGTGTGTGTGTGTGTGTGTGTGTGTGTGTGTGTGTGTGTGTGTGTGTGTGTGTGTGTGTGTGTGTGTGTGTGTGTGTGTGTGTGTGCGCGCGCGCATGGGCTGGGTGGTGTCTCATTGAATTGCCTCCCCGCCCTGTGGGGAGTAGCGCTTCCTCCTCAGGCTTCAGAAATAACGAACCGACAGCTTTATTGTGTAAGAAACCAGCTTGCTGTCACTCACAATCTCTCTCTCTCTCTTTGTCTGTGCCCCACCTCCCTTCCTCCAAAGTACAGTAAAAAAAATGTATGAGTACTATTTATACACATTGAGCATAGGTGTGAAACTCAAGGCCCAGGGATACATCATTTTATGTGGTCCACTAAAGCAAAGCAAGCATGTCTGCTTCCATGATGCTTGCTAAAATCGACACACCAAAAATTTGTCATTCGTAATAAATAACGGAGAGCTAGTGCAAGCATTTTCTACTCCAGTAACTTGAACAAAAGTTGGACATTCTGATTTTAGTTTGTGATTCATCATTTTGTTGTTTACTGTATATTGTCCGTAATAAGATGAAAAGACCATTAAAGATAACAAACAAAAATAATGGAACTCGCAGGAAAAAAGTAACTACAATGTGGCCCACACACAAAAGTGAGTTTGAGGCTCCAAATTTCAGTCACTATACGGGAAACCTTGGAGTCTATAGAGTCCGGTCAGGAGAAGAAAACACATACAGGCATGCACGCACACACACAAACACACAAAAAGAGACCCCCCCACCCTCCTTCCTGGCCAGTTACAGATGTGAATAAGTGACAAGTGGAGTCCTGGTTACACCCTGGCTCTGAGGAAGGGTGGAGAAGAAAGAGAGAGACATTTTGTGGATGCTGGATGTGCTGACAGGACACAGGCGGTCACACCCAAACTGTGGCGCCTGACCTTCCCCGACAAACAGTAACACCCTAACACACACACACACACAAATGTGTGTGCAACCTCATCCCTCCCTGCGGCCATGTGTCCGTGTGTGACTCAGCAAGATCACGACAATGTGCCTGCGTGTCCACCTCTTGGCCACGTACAACGTTGCCATGACAACTCGCAGCCATCCGTCCATTTGAAAGTCCACAGGGAAGGTACAAGAGTTGGAAATGGGAAAGTGTTGTGAAGAAGTCACAAACAAGAATTGACCGATTAGAGGGGTGACCCCGTCGGCCAATAAGAATAGAATTCATTTTGGGGCAATTTATTTTCACTTTCATTTAATATTTTCCATTTAGCATCTCATGAATAAACATGAAACTTAATGAGAACCCACTGGAAAAAAAAATCAGGAGCAGCTCCTTTGTACAATGCAGTGCCATTGTTCTACGCCACGACAAAGTTCATCCACAACAAAACATTAAATCTCTCTAGAAATATTCACTAACATGATGCACGCCTTTCATAAATATCATCTTGACAGACAAAACTGACGTGACACAAAGATGGGATAATCCGGAGAGCAAATGGTCTTCAAGTGATGGAATAGGAGCTACTCTCTGCAGATTGCACAGTAAATTCTTGTCATGTATTGGCCTAGCTAAAAATCTCACAATGTAAAAAAAATTAAAAAGTGCCACATCCTGAGTCCTGTGCAATAATGAAAACATGCACGTGTTAATGTGTCACGTTGACAGTCGTTTGACGATGACATTGCTCAATGCTTAAGGAACGTGCCTTGTTGTTGTTTATGTTGATCTCAATGGTCATTTCCTTGCTGCCTACTTTGAGCTCACGCCAACTTTTCTCAATGCTTGATTTACCATGACACGTTCTCTACGGCATCCCACATTTAACATAGACGTCAACCTGGTTGCGCAGGTCACTGATTCCCAAGCAATGTGCCACATCACATTAACTTGGACATAATCCACTTTCACCTAATGGGTCAGGAAATTGTGATTTATTTCCTGGGAACAATGTACTTTTGTTCATTTATCAATGCCAGCTGCATGCAGGGACACAGGTGGAACAATGAAATGCTCTTCTACTAGATGACAGATGGAACAATTAACCTGTGTATGCGGCTGTCGCGTTTCCGACAGTGAAATAACAGCATTGTGTTTCGCAAAACAGCCCCAGATTTCCTACTGAGTACCGGTAAGTACATTTAGAAATGAACTAAATTTGACCTTCTCCAAACTTCTGAATGCAACAGTCCACTCAATGAATGTTTCGGTACTTTTTGCATTGCGGGCTGCTTTCTAACAAGGAGCTGAACAGCAAAATCCACAAGGGTTTGATCCATGACAATTTTCTTACAAAAGTCCGCAGTTTTGCCTTTCTGTGTAGCCGTAGTCACTGAGGAGTTAGCGCATTTCACAAAGGCGCAGTGCGCTGCTCATGACAAAGAGTTCCGAGGTTTTCATTTGAATCTTTAACAAACTTGCAGTTGAAATGATTCTTGCTTCCGTGACATGCATAACAACCAGAGAATGGTGAAGGGTGAGTTCGTGCTCTCAAATCACATCAGTCCAAAACAAGAAGCACTCTGTTTATACATGTACAGCATCTGTATTCAAATGGCACGTGGGCATCAATGAACGTTACGCAAGGACAACATGTTAACTAGAAGTTCGGGCATGTGAGACATCGCAACTTCTGGCGAGTATGAGGAAACATGAGCTTCGGCAGCCGTGGGGCAATGTCCTGGGTGACCCACACACACATGCACACTTCCCTGCCAAGACTTTCTCATCATCACCTCAAGGCCAACATCAATCACGCATCCAAGCGGAAATAATGTTAACACATTTGTTGTGTGAAATCCACTAAAGGCAATTTTTATATGCTGAAATTAACGTAATAGACTTTGACTGAAACTGAACATATAGAAAGCAGGCAATGCTCTTTAATTGTGAACCAACAAAACCATTGAAAACAAATAAAATAATCAACTGGCCACTACAAAAAAGTGCAAAGAATCCCAACTTGCAGGGCAAGTGCATTCAACCTCGATGAGAAATGACAAATACCCACATTGGGCATGTTGTTTTATCTTCACCATTACTGGCCATTCGAGAAAATAAACACATTTTCCAGAAATTCCCCGGGGCCAGTTTTCTAGAAATTAAGCTGCGATTAAGTGTGAAATCTTGAAATTCTACCGATGCCTATTGTATTCTTCTGCTGGTAGAGTTGTGCGGCACACACTAACAAAGAGACAACTTGTGCCGACACGCTCATTCTCCCCACTCTTCTTTCAACCACGAGGAATTCCTGGAAACCAGCGCACGTTTACTCTTTAAATGCTGTGCGTCCTGCAGTTTTCTTGCCATGTATTCAATCATTATATGAGGTACGTAGTGTTTACTGACTTGACGTGTTTAGACAAGAGGGATACAAACACCATCTTTAAGCACGTGTGACACCCGTGAGAACATTTTACACACAACCACAAAGAAACAGGTTTGTGTTGAAATGATATTGAATATATTTAAGTGTAAATTAGCAATAATAGAATAATCAGTTAAAACAAAACAAAACAGGTGCAGAGGATAAAATATGTTTACAGTGTAACGCAAACTGATTGCTGCGACCAGTGCACAAACTCACTCGCATACATGGCTTGAGACGGCAGGTCTGGTGGAAGGGATACAGTGTAACCAATACAGTAAAGGGTCATGCTCACGAGGACATTTTAAGTTAAAAAAAAAAAAAAAAAGAGAAAGTCTGACTTGAAGACGCAACTGCAGACTATTGTTCTTCTTGTAACATAAATATCAAATGCACGAGCCAACATCATTTAGCTTGCGTCTTTCTGGACTCTTCAATGCTTTATGAGTGAAATTCAATTCTTCAGTCGTACACGTGCTCACTTTTACACTCTTTGGGAACAAATGGCTCGCATGGTGTGCTGGCTTCTTGTAACTCACAGTACAAGTGCTAAGGTGAGGACCATTTGGGAGTTGGGGGGAGCAGTGCTATCTTTGGGACAAACTGGTTGAATCACATGCTGGTTTATCACACAAGAGGTTTCGAAACGATGCTCCTGTCTCTGACCTGCTCCGCTTTTAATCTGAGAGGCCTGGAGCTAAAGCAGAGGGTGTAATGCATCGAGAATCAGGTCTCCCCTTGTCCAGTGACCACCTTCTCCACTAGGGAGTCCACAGTCCAATCCTCATGACTTCCTTGCATACCCACCGTGGCTCCCGCTGTGATTTGGGGTGCGTGTAATTCCGCGTCGGCCGGGGGCAGGCTATGGCCATCGGGAGTCGTTTGTATGCCCAGGCTGGCGAGCAGGTTTTGGAGACGCGTGGCCGTGCTTGCCAGCTGTTGCTTCTCCACCTCCAGGGAAGAAACCTGCTCCTTTAACTTGCTCTCTGACTGTACCAGTGCCGCCACTCGACTCTCGAGGCTGCACGCCCGAGCATACGAGACCTGGGTGGGAAAGACGGGGGGCAGCAGAGAGGAGCATAGAGATTTCATGTCCGCCCAAGAGGCAAGGTTTAAATGTCACCTCAGACAACAGCCCCAGAACATGTTAGACAGAATGTTTAAGTGGTGGTTTGTCTATATGAGTCCAGTCATTTACTGGCGACCAGTCCGGGGTGTAACAGGAATCCTGCCTCCTTAGGAGACGAGCTACTTCCTCTCTTTTCAGAGGCATGTCAGTGTAAACAGTTGAAAAGCAGCTCATTTGTGCATTGTCGCCAAAAATTGGGCTGAAATATGGAGCATAAGTTTAGCAGCAATTTCAAAAGTGAAATGGATCAATAAATTGGCAGATTGACTTTCTGCACATCACATAGCAAGTAAATGAAAAGGTTCTTGAGCTATCTCAAATCTTTGGGCAAAATGGACAGTCCAGAGTAATTTCACATAATACAGCCAAAAATGTCCCTTCTATCTTAGCACTGCCCGTTTCTTTTGAGGTAAGTTCGACATGCCATAGTTTATCTACAATTTTGGAAACTAAGGATGCAAACAAGCGTAAACATCACTGCAATAGAGAAAGGAGAAAACAATGTTCTATTGATGAGTGTACTGTATGGACCTGCAGCTCCTCAAGGAGATCAAGGTTCTGCTGTCGCAGGCTCTGATTGGTCCTTTCCAGCTGTGCAGCGCGCTGATGTTGGTTGAGGGTCGGGGGCGTGTCCAGGAGTTCATCCTGCAAGACGTGGTACTCCACCTCATACGCCTGAAGCTGTTTGGACACATCCATCTCACAAACCTGCAATTAGGTGCAAAAATGTACAACCTCAGCATGATAGAGTGGTCGAGTGGATTGCTAATGTTAGCCGCTAGAGATAACTGACTAGCTGCTGCCTGGCTCGCATCTACAGCAGGCATGTACAACTCGGGTCCTCAAGGGCAGCTATCCGCTATCATTATTTTAAAAGCGACTTTTCACTCTAACGCCATCTTTTAAACTCACTTTCTGTATTGTGTATGAGAAAATGTGAGTCACACATCAGGCTGCTTATAGTCAACATAACATGACCAGATGGTACTGGAGGGAAATTACCTGCAAGCTCCTGCATGACTCGATTGCCACTACTTGCCATTTCATTCAAATTATATAGTCAACGCACGCTTCCGGAGCTACCTGATAATATGTTTGACACATGGAAAGGTAAAAATTACCGTCACACTAAGCATTAGTCAAAATAATAACACGAGAAGGAAAAACCATGGCTGAAGAAGTGTATGATGAGTCAGTTAACGCAGAGTGTAATGCTGATGATTTTCAGTGTTTTTCTAGTCCTCTTCAACACGAATGCCAAAAGCAGGAGACTAAATGGGCTCCACCCATCAACAGCTCACATCATCACAAGACGCAATGGGTCAGGTTTTTGCTGGCAATATGTGAATTGAACCATTTTTTTCAGTAAATTTAACACAAAAGAAATTTACGTTGCCTGAAAGATGGCCACTAAATCTCGTTAATTCCAACAAGTGCATGAAAACACCGTTAACAATGCAATACTGATCTAATATTTCTATAAGATGAGAGCAAATCACACAGCTTGGTGTACAAAGGAATCAATTCATTTATTGAATGTTCACACCGTCCCATGGAGCAGACATTGAATCTTGGTTAGGACAAAATGAATGTTGGGCTCTAAACGCAGCATCATTGAGTCCACTGCATGTTGTTGTTATGGCAACTGTGAGCCAAAAGGTTTACATTTTCCAACAATGAAGGTTTAGCCAGGTAACATGGGCACAATGCACTTCCGAGTCCATGTTGATTTTACATTTATGTGTTTCGCGCTAATTGCTTGTGACTGGCATGGATGCATCGATGTTAATGTTAATAGTGTCTTCCTATTGGTTGTTTCGCTGACTATGAAGATCAGGCTCACTGAAATATCAAACACTACTCAAGATATCTGTCACAGCCAGGGACGTGCTGGGACCAAAGTTTGGCGCAGGAATAGTCCTCATTGGCGGCCAAAAAAGATGTTTGCTAGCTGTCGCGATGGCATATTAATATTGGCATTTAATATTTACATATTTTCCCCAAATTTCAGATGGCCACCCCACCCCTGGTCCCACTTTTTCACCTTTGCCGTCAATCTCATCGTGAGCTATACCAAAGATCTGCTTTTCTGATAGTGTACACTACTGCAAAGAATATATAACAAGCACACACACAAAAATCTCTCTCTTTTTTTTTATACCCATGCAGCACTCACGGTCGACTTGGGACCAGTCCGCGGCCTACGAGTCGACCACGATCGACTGTTGGGCACTTTTGGTTTAAAACATACAAACATACTTTTAACGACAATGTGACCAACGTTCTGCAAGCCAGGTTTTAAATTCTTGGGATTTTATTTTAATTTAATGTCATTGTCCAATGAAAATGTGTTATCTCTATCGACATTTGTACAACATAAACAAGAGCTAGGGTATGTTTTAATTAACATCCACAATTAAAACCGTAGGTGAACCAATGAAAGTACGCATATATTTTAACATGAATTTTCCATGAGAACCTGCTCATCAGGTGTCGGCACATCTGGTTGAGATATTAGCTTTTTGCCCTCGAGTGACTTCCTGGCTGCAGGCGTTAAAAAGGCAGCACTGCCACACCCAGACAGGCTAGCTAGATATAAATAAAGTGTGTCCATTCACCTGAAGCAATAAATCAAACAAAAAAGAAAAAAAGGAGAAAAAAGTGCTTTTCCAATCTTCACAAACTCCTTTAAATTTCGCCTCTGAAGACGGCAACTGCAGATTATACAAAAAGGAGCATGTCCACGGATGGGTGGAAGTGGCTTTGAGGCCACAGCAAGTTCAAACAAGCCTGTGAGAACAGGAAAGAGATGGAGGAGCGCAGCTCTCACAGCTGAGCGACCACACCAAGTGCTCGCACTTGAAAGTTGAGCCAGCCTTGTTAACACGGCCGTTCCATTTCAGATAAACACTTCATAGAAAGATACTTCATAGAAAGGAGGGACCCGTCACTACGGTGAACAAAGAAATTAGAGGAGAAGCTTGTGGCAGCCTCCTCCACACAAGGAGATGAGTGTTTCTTGAGCCTAAATATTTTAAGCTTGTTATTGGCTGCTGCAGGCACGTCGCAGTGAACAAATTCATTAAGAGATACTGTAAATAATTGCTCAATGACTCGAGTCAAGAAGCCACGAAAGAGTTTGGTGATTGCTTTCATCGGTCTCACCTGATTGATGGTTTTCTCCATCTGCACCAGGCCCAGGTTGGGCAGTGTGGTCTTGATGAAGTCCACAATGGACTCCAGGCTGTCATGTTGCAAGATCAGAGGCTTGTGGCTCCCCAGGAGACTCAGGGCCACCTTGAAGATGATCTCTGGCCCCTGGAGGAACAACATATCTGACAAAAGGAAAGAAACCAAAAAATGTCATAACGCGACCGGAATGGAATAATTGCACAACATGGGATGATTGGAATTACTTTTTAACCAGTGCATTCATTGGCCTCAATAACTTGTTTTGGCAAAGAGGGAAACTTGTGACACAATATAGTGAGCCAGAGTAGGTGTGTGAATACATGCTTTGAATGTATGAGGGTGTGGTGAGGGTTACATGAGAACATACAACCATTTAAAAGAAATGGGAGTGGAGGCATCATCACCAATATATAAATCTAGCGCGCACACGCACGCGCGCACACACACACACACACACACACACACACACACACACACACACGCACACACGCACACACGCACACACGCACCCAGCCACGCTGCAATGAGCCCAAGGAGGCACAGTCTCATTCAGTAATTGTGCACCAAGTAAGAAATTGGGCGTGAAAAAAATGGAGATGAACAAGGGAAAGTACAGAAATGACACAGGAGTTTGGGTGTGACCATGCCGTTTACATTCATGAAAAAAAGATGGAGAAAAAAAAGGGAAATATTTAATTCGGTGCCTTCCATTTATCTCAAATCTAAATGAATTAGAAAAAGGTGTCGAAGAAGTGTCAGAATACTGGGTTGTAACTTATATATTTGGAAAAAGAGCGACATAAAATTAAGGAATAGCTAAAAGATGATCATACAGGTGTTATATATCTGATACATCTGTCCCATCTTTTCAGAAACACACTTGGTTGCAGTCTTATAGCAAATGTAATTAAAAATCAAGCAGATAGAGTTCATTTACTCATCCACAGTCGTTTGTTTCTAGGTTGAATCACCTCCACATTTTCCTACAGGCTAAATTAAGAACCTGAAGTATTTATCATGAAAGAAAAAATGGTGGTGATAAACATAAAGAAACAAAATTAAATGGAATGTCTTTGTAAACGTAAATGTTTCTGACAAAGGACTGAAGACCAAAAGACGTGAAAAAAAATTGCCTCAGTGCAGCTGCACTGTCTCCAACATGCAGTGCGCTGGCGAATTGAAACAGGGTTCACCAACATGCTGCCCTCCATGAAAGAAAAGATGAATCAATCTTACCAAAGACTCTTGCTACAAAGCCGAGGGGGAAGTGTGAGGCAAAAGCGGTGAGGAACCATGGCGTGGCGTACAGACTGGGCCCGATCTCTTGTTGCTCCAGGTGGCTGTAGAGATCCCGGTGATAGTCATGGAGCAGACGTGACAACTGGTACATCTGAATCTGTTGGAGGCACACATGAAATTGAGATTTTACTCAATGCCGTAGCTTGGCTGAGTTATTTTCTTCAAGCAAACTTTTATTGATGGTTGTAAGATATTCAAAGCAACCAAAAAGGGCAACAAAATACTTGCGTTTCTATCACAGGAATATTTTTCAGGTGAGTTCTAAACAATATTGCATTATTCAAAGTCAACTTTGATTCCTCACATGATGTTAACGGTTTGAAATAATAACTATAAGAACATGGTTCCATTATTACAACCGAGAGTGCCGAAGCTTTACTGAGAATAAAAAGAAGTAACACAACTCCTGCAAGTGTTGCTGCTGCCAAGAGTAAATCAAACATTTTCATTTTCAAACACCACACATAAGTTACCATGTAGCTTTACTTAAGCAAACTTGTTCATCTTTGTTCATAATTGGCTAACATAATCCTTGTCATCATAGCAACAGAAGAGGATCAAAAGACTTCCTTCACAGTGATTTCATTACCCAGACGGCTTGATGAGTGTGAATGAATCGCTGTGGACTTTGAGCTGCAGTGACATTCGTGCAATTTAATCATGAGGAATACTTAAGTGATTCCTTAATTACCAACAAATAAAGAAGGCATTGCTGGTGCACTTTACCTGCAGGATAATCATATCGGGCCTGTACTGTTTGCGGAGGCCGACGTCATACATGAGAAATTTGAGCATGTTGAAGGCGTCCTCTTCCCCCATGTGTAACAGCAAAACTCCAGCAATGAAGGACAAGCCCTGGCAGTATCCCACCTATTGGATAGATGAGATAGATGTGACATTCATGCAGTAATTAGGGGACAAGAGAATGTGCACAAAATCCATTTGATACCTCAGGGTCCAGCAGCGAGTAGGCCTTGAGGATATTATATAGAGACAGTTGTCCCGCACCCAGCTGGGCTTGGAAATAGGGATGAGTGGGAAAAGTGCGACCTGAGAGAGCAGACAAACGGCATATAACACTTAGGCTGCAGGACATCGTTCCCTTTTGTTATGTGAAAACATTGGGCTGAATACAAACATAGTTTCACTTAATTTATATCCAACCCCGAATCAGATACCAAAGCCTTTGGCGTGTGTGCGTGTGCATGCGTCACCTGTTCTGAACTGAGGAAAGCAAGACTTTTCACTTTGAGTGCCAACCCATTCTACAGCATCATGCTTACAAACATGTCCATAAAGACACAAGCATTAATGTGGCTTCGTGGGGTATGCATCACCCTCCCTCAAAAGGCTTTATGTGAAACTGTTGACATGACATGTCTCTTTTGAGAAGAAAAAAAAGACATAACATTAGGAGGAGTGAAGACTGTTTGAAGTCATCCCTCGGTGGATGTGTTGATAATTGGCAGGTGTGTGCAGTTTGCGGCTGAGGGCTTCTCCACTTACAGTGAGGGGCGGCAAAACTTTGGCAAAGACAATGGCAACCGTGTGAGTGTGTATGTGTGGAATGTGCTGTGGGGTCTTGTTTTGTTTTGTGCTTATGACTATACCTCGGTTCCCTCCCCCGCCTGAAGGAAAAGTGTGTGTGTGTGTGTGTATTGTGAATCTAAGGAGCGTGTATGAGGGCTGCACTTTCCATTCATCAGTCATAAATTGTACGCCGTTCTCATGTCACCTGGCCTTCCTAAGGTCTGTGTTTGGGATGTTTTCACACTGTAACTGTTTTTTGACATTGTAATAACAACCACTCAATTTTGGGTTATGTGAGGTCACAGTTGCGATGTGTACTGGGGATTTAAGTAGTTAAACACCAGAAGACATGCTGTGTGTGCACTTCGTGTGTGCAAGTGTAGGTGTTGGGAGTAAATTGGGTGGGGTGACTGCCACTACGCTTGTGTGGGTTTGGGGTGTAAAGTGCGAAGGGTGAAGAACGTTAAAAATATAATAGTATGAAAGCAAATGTTGAAATGAATATGTGTAAACTAAAACATGCTCAATCTAATACATGCTTGACCTGTGTAGAAAATACAATAGACACATCTTGCACTGTGGGTGTGCACCTACAAACTGCAACCACAACAGTAATAAATATATTAATATACAGTGACGTTGCTGTCAATCAACTGCAGACTTTTACAATCTTGTGTTGATGTCTTCTGTTGTGCAGGAGTAATTGATGTTAGCTTTGCAGTCCAAATATACTGTATATAATACAGTAGAACCTCAGTTTTCAGATGCATTTGTCTTTGTATGATTGACATACAAAAATAAAACAACATAGGACTCAGCTATGAATTTCCTGGAAACGGTGCGCCATTCCATTTACTCAGATGTGCTTTTGTTGCTTGTTGAGTGACTATTGTCCCCACACGTTCATCCGAAGCATTTCAACATAGGATTAACTAGTCAATTATTTTAAATGAATGAACAAGGAGTCAACCTACGGCAAGAAGTATATCACAATGCAAGCTTTCACTTGGCCAACATCAACTTAACGCATCACGTCAAAGGTCAGGGCTTCAAAATACAAGGAAGCGGGGCGAAATTGTGCTCATATACTGGTAGCGTGCTTTCATTTTGAAGGACTGAATTTTGGAAGGATGTGTTGTCGCCCCAACTGTCATCACTGTTGCTGAGCAGACCGGGAGAGTTGTTGTTGCCTTCATCTGGCTCCCCTTGTGACTCTCTTCCCCCACGCTTCTTTCAGGAGGTTCTCCCGAGTGTTGGTGCATCGGTCTTGGATATCATCAACAGCAGCCTTTCTTCTGGTGTAGTTCCCCAACAGTTTAAACATGCTGTGGTCCAACCCTTGATCAAAAAAACCTGGTCTTGATCCAGACGTGCTGTCAAGTTACCTGCCCATTTCCAAACTGCCTTTCATTTCCAAAATTCTGGAAAAAGTGGTGCACATGCAGTTGAAACTTTTCTTGGATGAACATAACATCTTGGAGGTCTTCCAGTCAGGTTTCAAGACGATGCATAGCACGGAGTCAGCCCTGTTACGCGTTTCTAATGACATCCTCCGGGCAAATGACTCTGGAGACCACGTGTGTCTGGTTTTATTGGACTTAACTGCAGCATTTGATACAGTGGATCACAGTATTCTGCTGACTCGTTTGCAGCACTTGGTGGGCATTGGCGGCAGTGCTCTTGAGTGGTTTAGGTCCTATCTAGCTGACAGGACCTGTTGTGTCAGCCTTGGCTGCTCTGAGTCACGCACTGCTCCCCTGTCATGTGGTGTTCAACAGGGCTCAATTCTGGGGCCTCTGCTGTTCTCCCTGTACCTGCTCCCATTGGGTTCCATTTTAAGGAAACATGGTATTCCCTTCCACTGCTATGCAGATGACTGCCAGATCTATGTCCCTCTGAGCAAGAAAGATGCCTTCTCATTAAGGCCACTCCTATCCTGTCTGGAAGAAATCAAAACCTGGATGGCAAAAAATTTCTTGAAATTCAACGAAAAGAAGACAGAGGTGATATTGTTTGGTCCCAGTAGCCCTTGTACATTCCATCCTGTAGACTTGGGCTCCCTGTCTCCTTAAATCAATGGTCTCAAACTTGGGCCTTAAACTCGACAGTGATTTCAAACTCGATCGGCAAATTGGTGCCATTGTTAAATCAAGCTTCTTTCACCTTAGACAGCTGGCCAAAATAAAACCTCTTCTCTCACATGAACACTTTGAGACCGTAATTCATACCTTTGTCACATCCCGGCTGGATTACTGCAATGCCCTGTACTTTGGAGTCAGCCAGTCCTCCATTAAGCGCCTTCAGCTGGTCCAGAATGCCGCTGCTCGCCTCTTGACTGGTACTCGTAAGAGGGAGCATATAACTCCTACTCTGGCATCCCTTCATTGGCTCCCCATTCATTTTAGAGTTATTTTCAAGATCCTCCTCTTTGTTTTAAAATCTCTGAATAATCTCGCGCCACCTTACCTCTCTGAGCTCATCCGCCCCTACACACCTGCCCGGCGCCTCAGGTCTGTGGACCAGTCTTTGTTAGAAGTACCAAGAACTAAACTGAGGCTCAGAGGGGAACGAGCCTTTTCTGTTGCTGGTCCCTCTCTCTGGAATGACCTCCCACTGAACATTCGGCAAGCCTCCTCGCTGCCCATCTTTAAAGCCCTCCTCAAAACTCACTTGTATTCTTTGGCGTTCGACTCAGCATGACTTAGATTTGTTCTTGATTTTACTGCTTGGTGCTTTCTACCGCCTTTATTACGGATTTGTCTTACCGTTTATTGTGTATGTTAAATCGCTCCATGTACAGCACTTTGTATGCAGCGATGGCTGTTTGAAAGTGCTCTATAAATACTGTTGACTTGACTTGACTTGTTCATGAATACTTGAATTGTGGAATACGCCTTGCCATCTATCGGACCACTTTTTTCACAATGCGACAAAAAGCGCAAGAGCGCTTATGTTAGACTACCTGGAACAGACTCATCGCAAAAACTGAGGTTCCAGTGTATAGTGCATTGTGTTACCCAAATCTATAAGGATGGCGTGCTGTTGTGAGGTCAGCTGTTTGAGCAGCTCTTTGTATGGCGTATCATTGGTCGGTGGACGGGAGGGGACCGTCTGCTTGAGCAGGTACTGTTCAGAGAGGAACTTCCAGATCTCTCCTCGATGCTGCCTCGGCACCCCTGTTGGCAGTAGAACAAGACTTAGCTTGGTTGCAGCCCAGGTTAACATATTTCCTCATTAAAAAAAATTAAAAATTAAACAATCGAAAACGAAAGAATCCCTCTTCTTCAAAGGAAAAAAATGAATTGGATCAACTCAGATTCCTTTGCAGAGCTGGGGGGGGGGCAAAGCTGATAAGGAAAGAGGCTGTAGGACACTGTTGCCGTCAGGCGCATTATACATTAAGCTTTGGTCAATATTTGCAGCTAGTGGCAGAGCCAGTACTGATAAAAAAAAGGCAAACACACCTTGTGCAACTGACAAATGTATGGTTTCATGGTCAAATTTGACCTTTGCCCTTCCAGGAGTTCCCAGCATCTTCTCCCAGACCAACGTGACCTCCTTGAGACAAGGAGTGATTTCCTCATAGTCCAGCTTGAGACGCTTGTTCTGCAAATCACTCTCAGAAGCTGCAAACATCAACACACAAGGAACGCACATCAATCATGTGACTTGGCAGGAACCACTTTGCCTGTCATGCGGGTGGCCTCGGGATGAGCTACCACAAGTGGAACTGGGAGAACCTGACATCAAAATCATACGACAGACATGGAATCTTCGATTTATGAAGGAGTTCCTTTCCTGCGGCTGCAACGTTACACAAATGTGGAAGTCCAAACATGCAGTAAGTAGTCTGTCGTGGCATTTTGTGCCACGTGTATGCCTCTGCACTGAAATGAAATATAAATCTAACACATTTTTGCTCCCATTTTCCATGAATCCAAGATCAGCAACTTTTTCCATAGACAGTACATAAAGGACCTATTTCTTTCATGTGATGTTCATAAATCAATCTAAAGCCGTGCTATCAAGCACTTCTCCTCTGTCAAGATATTCTGTGATGTGGCATATCAAGATGTGAATTTTGACAGCATGATTAGAGAATAGGTGTGCCTTAGGTTGCCCACCAATGAAAAACCATTGTCTATAGGCAGACTATATTCTGAGGCCGGGTCAGTCAGTATCTGATGTGACCACCATTTGGCCCAGGCATCTCCTTTGTACAAAGTCTTTCATTATGGATTGTGGAATGATTGATCAAACTTTAGATGTTTAAAGCTTGCGTAATCGTTCCACATCTTAGTCCTGCTTTAAACTTGTCCACAACTTTATCCCCGTACCTGTCTGCTGTTGCTCCGCTCACTGACGAAAGGGAAAGTTCATCAAACGCAATATACTGTATTAATTACTCCCACGGAAGAAATTATACACTCTCAGAAGGAAAAAATGTCATCAGGAAATATCAGAGCAAAGGTTTGCCAATCACTCTGACATAAGATTCACATCTGAAGCAAGATAAGCAGCATGTCCTCCCCCATCATCAATGACCTTTTATTTTCAGGAAAGTTATTTTAAAATGGAACATAGGATCACAGCTCTTACAATATTCTGCGGTGCGAATTCAACATACTTTGGACCACAATCATAAACGTAAGATAATCATGTTCCAATATAGGTGTTTGCAACCAGGTCATAGCTTATTTATGGAGACACTGTTGAGTTTTTTGAGCCCGTTACCTTTTCAGCCACTGACTGAATTATCAAAAGTAAAAAAAACAAAAAAAAAACATCAAGGGATGACTAGTAAATTTCCGTTAACCACGATCAAAGAAGGTGAGGGAACACCCAGAGGGCTTAATCCGTTCCTGTTTTTGACAACACCCTTCCTCATGCTGCCTCCCCAATCTCTTAACCCACCGCCCCATTTTACTCTTGCGGTTGTCGTGCTGAAACTCAACAGGCCTCTCTTGCTCAAACTCTTATTTGTCTTGTCTGTCAACTGCTTTCCCACTCTCGTTTTCTCCGTCCATGGTCTTTTCTATGTGACCAGCTGCAACTTGGCAGATGTGTTAAGAATGACACCATCGCCGCATGACAGAAGAGGAGTGAAAGAGGCCACAGCCTGATCCAAAATGTTTTCATAGCCCCCCCCCCCCAGATTATTAAGTGCTATGAAACGACCACAGTGATTACAAAAGTCATGTGATGTCATTGTGATAACACTCCAGCTATTACAAGCTTGATTGTGAGCGACAATGTTGAACTGAGACATTATTAAATTAGAATACAGTTTTAAAGATCAGAAAATATTGAGCTTTACTTGTCAAAATGAAGTGTGTCAAAGTCAAAGCGTTAACTGTAGCAGTTTGTATCATTTGCATTCAAGTTTTAAAGAGATTTGAATTTAAATATATATCTTGTTTTTTTACTCAAACAAATATGTTAGAAGCTTTGTAGAAAGTATAAGAACAAAAATGCAATTAATCTCAACTAATTACGGAATATTTTGCGCCTAATTGGAAAAAACAACTTTAATTGCTTGACAGCACCAAAAAAAAAAAAGAGGATATCATGTGTGCGTTTGATTCTCCACAATTGTGCGTTTTGTTCTTTTTGATGTTTTGTGACACTTTTTCTGGAGGACAGAAGGCATTACAAGAAGAAAAATATCCAAGAAAAGGTCTTTCTGGTTTGAGTAAATCTAAGTATGGCACTTTTACTCAGTGCTACAGTGTGCTTGCGCCATCACCAACAGTACATGGATGATCAACCAGAACAGCTGCTTCTGTTAAGCCTTGTTTAGCAGTATTATTGGTTTTATTTTTGTGGGGTCATGCACAAAGGCAAATTCACTTCAACTGGTTTAGGTTGTAAGTCATGCACTTTATGGAAAATTGCTTGATCAAGACATGATTCTAAAAGTGACAGTAAAAATTGTGCTAAAATTTCTATATGACATGTATTATGCAATTCAATCACACATTTCACACTATTGGCTCGCAAATTATGCTTTAAAAAAGCATGACTGCCATAAAAACCTATTAAAAACCAAAGTGTTGTGTTCAAATAAGCAGGCCCAGATTTCTCACAGAGTAAGTACATTTGTGAGTAAATTGAGACAATCTGATCTGCATTTCAATATACACTGTGACATAAAATATGTGTCTTGGCTCAAAAAAGATCGGTGAACACTGCTCTAGGCAATACTAGGATGTTTTTTGGAGAGAGCACAAAGCTGTCACACACGGTAAGAATAGACACTTGGTCTTATCAGCAGACGGGAGCCAAGTCCATTCGGAAATACTCGCAGGCTGTGGCTTAGCTCACGGTCAGGCCCAGCACAACCCTATCGCCTCTTAAAGCAGAGCTGCTTTTCTGTGGAAAACTCCTCCCTTGATAACATGCAAAAAGCACTGTTGACATGACAGCCAGGAGCTGTCTGACGCATGCACGGACGCACGCATGGACACACACACTCACATGCTCAGGCACATGCACACAAATAAAAAGATACACCCAGTTTACCCATAAGTGACAAGAAACAGATAAGTAGCTGCTTTCCCACCAAATTTAAATAAATGACCCACCTTCTTTCACATCAGGCAACGTTTGTGCTTCAATCCATGTGTCCTGAGCTCATTTAATTGGAAAGGTGATCATGAC
This sequence comes from Hippocampus zosterae, assembly GCF_025434085.1. Classification (NCBI taxonomy): domain Eukaryota; kingdom Metazoa; phylum Chordata; class Actinopteri; order Syngnathiformes; family Syngnathidae; genus Hippocampus; species Hippocampus zosterae. The sequence continues at coordinate 11,516,907 of NC_067463.1, read as the reverse complement.
CCCCATTGTTTTCTTTCCATTGCCTACATTTCATTTTAAATTTCCCCAGTGTGGGACAAATAAAGGATATCTTACATTTCCCAAATGAAATGGTAGTCTTTACTCTAAATAAATACTTGAAAGGCAGGGGGTTTCTCAATACATGGGACATGATAGGATTCAAGAATGCAAAGATTTTTTTAAATGTAACAGTCGAGTCGGTCTGTCACATCAAAACAAATTTGACGATTCAAATCTTTATATGTTGCAATCTAAATTATTTATATTTCCAATATTTGCTCATGGTGGAATACAAAAAAAATCAGAAGTCAACCCGCTTCCCGAAACAATTTGTTTTCAACTTCAAATTTTCTGCTGTACTTTGGCAATTCTAAAATACAAAGTTTGTCATTGGAATTAAATATTATTCCCTGGACTAAGATGTGGTGGAAAAATGGTTAGAAGACAGCAGGGTGTGGCACATTACTTGGCTGTGTGTTGATACAAGGCAACTAGGTTTGGAAATGGGTGGAGCATTTAGCACACCCTTGGATGTACCAAGCGCCAAACAAGTTGAAAAAAGAAATGCATTTATACATCTACCGTGTTTTTATTTGTGATGAGTTTAAGTTAAGAAAAAAAAACAGGTGTGCACTTAATCAATTTTGCATGTGCAAGCATATCTCAAAATGCAGACTGCCACACATGACTTTTAGACTTATGTTACATTATTATCAATATAACATGATGAAGACTGTTGTATAAACCTGTATATACAAATGTAAATACTTACTGGGAATGTGTTTTGTCTGTGCGAACTAAAATATACACACGGTCAGAAGGGTGGAAGCAAATGCAGTCCTCCCACCCTTCACCTGTTTAACTTACCCTGCAATTTCTGGTTCTCTCGTTCCATCCTTTGCAGGAGGATTTGCTGCAGAATGGCTGTTCTCCATAGTTCCCTCAACTCCTCTTTGCTCCTTCTGGTTCGCTCTACGGGGAGAGCCCTCATGGGCAAGTCCACATTTCCTGCACCGACAACTTGGCCTCCACATGCCCAACCCCCATCGAGATTGTCTCCGCGCTCTGAAAGGCACAAGATTTTGCGGCCCAAGACCAGATCAGAAAACATTTAAACCAGTTGAGGTGTTTGCTGCGGCAATTACCAGGGAAAAAGTTTGCATTTTGACCATTATGGATGGATGAATAAAAGCGCAAATTGCAAATATACTGTCAAAATGGTTCACAGATACAGGTTGAATTACGTACATACACAGTCAGTGTATACAGTGGAATACCCCTCATCTGGAGTTCAACAAACTTTTCCAGAAACTAGGAGTTGATCACCCCGATATTAATCTCATATGTGATGTTTTTTAGGATAGCAAAAAATGAGTGATTAACCAGAGAAGCAGTGATGTTAACAGTATTAATGTCAATTACATAACCTAGGACATGAAATCAATGTTGTACACCAAAATCAAAATTTTCCAGGCTGATGCTACGATAAATAGCAGTTAGCAAGAACATGGATAATCACTAGAATTGAAATGAGAAGAGAACCTTGTCAACAATTGCTCACTATTTAATAGTTGTCAGGTGTCTTCCAAGGGTAACTCGTATTCTAGTGTATAGCAGTTAATTTTTCTGAACCCATGGACAACAGTTAGGAATATTCGTGTTGATTTATAAAAAACAGCACAGTAAATAAGTTTGGGGGGGGGGGGGGGGGTTGAGCTTTTTTTGATTGTTTGTTTTTTATAGTGACCATTGATAGTACCATAATTCACTTGACAGTATTTTCCAGAGGAAAAATCGTTTTGGACTGCAAATAACCAGCATCACTGAACAAATTGCGTTCCAAGGTTCACACATATTTAATTTTCACTACCAGCAATAAAAACAATGAGCAACAAATTGAATACTAATTAAAAACATAAAATGAAAATACATCATGATCATAAAAGATCAATTAATCATCAGACTACTATTCACAACATTGTCTAGGAATGTCTCATCACTTAGCTATACTTTAAGAGCAAATAAAAAGAAAAACAAACATACAATACAAACTCTTATGACAGCCCAAGTCTAATATATAATAAGCATTTCTTTCATACTCTAACATGGCTGGCAGAGCTCTTCTTTCAACCATTTGGGCCACTCAAGCTAGCTAGCTGGATGGATGGATAGATGGATAGAAATTGCAGTTTTGTATATTTTGACACAGTTGGACACAACACTAAGAATAAAAAAAAAACATGTTGTGAGACTCCACCCTAAAGTACAGGGTGGATCCCAAACCTCAAAATACCCTGTGTTGTCTGGAAGAAGGACATCCAGTGACAACTAGATAGATGGCACTTCAACTACATATACTGTACTGTACATCCACACAACACACATGGTAACGATACGGTTTGTTGTTTTTTTTTTTTGTGCCATAGGATGACGTTGATGTCTACCCCTCTGTCTGTCTGTGTCAGGGAGGCTTGCAAACATGTACTGAAACATTAAGCATAGTCACTAAGCAAACATAATGTAAGGCTCTGAACAAATGCACACACGCGTCTTTGAGATTGATGCATTTGTCAGACAAAGACTGCTACACCACTTCAATCAGTCCTCAGCAGTGAACAAAAATGTTAAACAATCATTGGATGATAGAACTCACTTAGAAACGCCCCTTCAAGTCGGTGACATGCAATGCCAACAGTGCCATTGTCCTCATAAACCAGAGTACCATCAACATGCTTTCAAATCTGGAATTATGAAATGCTCCATTGATTCCTAAACGCCTAGGAAAAATAAATAAATTGGGCACAACCTTGCATACACACTCCCAACTTACAACTTTATCTTTCCTTTACACACGCACACCATGAAAAGTGGGTCAACTAGGCTGGCTGGCGCTTTCCTTTGGCGCTGTCTGTGTGGACAGTCAACACGACCTTGAGACTCCAACGCCCTCCCTAACACAAATTCATTGACACACCCATGAGCTCATGCACTGTATATATGCAGATGCATAAATAAATACACACCCAGTCCAAGCAGTTGATACAAAGTCCCTATTCCACTTTCAATGCCACCGGTGACATGGAAATGACCAAATGGGCAACATGTGATTGGTTTTAGATTAATTTTGTTCTGACAAATATATAGATTTTTTTTCAGTTAAGTGACATTTCTTAAATTGCTGACAAAAAAAAAAGAAGACGAGGAACACCATAGCATGATTGCAAGCAAAAATGTGGAAACCACACTCTTTTCTACTTGTTACATGTCTAATATAGACAAACAATATGACTGATTATCTCTGCTTTCTTTGTGAGCCAGATAAGAGTGTTTGGTGTCTGTGGAACATTACCCTAAAAGGTTCACATTTTCAAAGTAATGGGGCAGTGTGACATACCAAACAAGCTCATCTGTCACAAATTCAATGACACTATCAAAAAGTTACAGACAGTACATGCAGCGTTGTTATCACAACACAAGATCTGAAGACGGGCAGGCACAAGCATGATTCTCACGACTGAACAATATTGATTGTTTGTTGAGATTAGAAGCACTAAAGTTATCAGTAAAGTTTAAAACCTAGAGATGAATGGTCCACGATGAATTCATCATGGTAATTACTGGTAATAAGAAATTGTAACACTAGGAAAAATAATCATGTACTATATGCTCGTGATAATATGCAGTTGATATATCGTGGCTGTGAGAAAAATGTGGACATCTCACAACTAGGAGGACAAAACTACTGTACTTCCTCTAGTGTAACTGCATCTCAACATCATTTCAGATGAAAGAGTGACACGACATGGTAAGGCTCTATTACTGCATCGGTTGAAAGATTGTTTTGAAGTGTGTTTTCAAGTGATTGGAAAATGTAAATGTGATAATCATGTCTACTTACTGTGTGTTTTATTATAATTAAACCCATGTTTCCCTTGAGCTGAATAAAGTGGCTTTTCAGAGAGCATCAATCAAAATGCAATAACTGACTTAAATTTAACTTTTCTTCTTTTACATTAAAACATGGCTTGCCAATGATAGATGAAATTGTAAATGTCTTAGTTCAAAGGCAATACATGTAATTATTTAATTCATTATTTGCTCAGAATCCTTACCATTGACTTCTGTGTTTTTCTGAGGGGTTGCAACTCGCAGGAAGATCTGCTGCCTCCAGGAGTGTCGGTGACTACGCAGAGGGCTTTCCCCAACTTCATATTCTGTACTTGATAAATAGAGGGCTGCTCCATCTCTAAAAGTAAAGTTACACAATGGCCTTCGGTGAAAATACACACACGATACATGTACCAAACAATTTAGAGGATCCTATGAAGCATGGGTCTTCATATGGACATTGGTATGATTATTTGAGATACATGTGTACCTGCTCTTTGTTTCTGTGCTGTCATTTTCTTCGACAGGAGCCAGAAATTGAAATTTCAAAAAATTAGGAACAGAGGATGAGGCGTGGAGTCGAGCACGTAGTCCACCCAGAGGACTGATGTAGACGGTGTAAGCGGATGAAAAGAAAGACACAGGTCCCGTTCACACAGAGACACATTACAATCAGTATGTCAGAGTCACTGTTGGATGGAAACTGTCACTGTTGGGTCAATTTCTATATTACTACTCTTTTTTTGTGCAAATCAATACTAACAACACATGTCTTATCATTTTATTATTATCATCATCATTATATATACACAGTATATTTATTATCTCTTTTTTTACAAATTAATAACCAATTTAAAGTGTTGAAAAAAGATTCATATATTAACTGATATATTACTGATTTAAATTGATATATAACTATTAAGTGTTCAATGTGCAGGGATGAATGGGCATGAGGCTATGATGACACTGCTGAGTTTTAGTCTTTAAATAAATACATCAATGAATAATTTTCTTAATCGTGATTTCAAACTCAATCAAAATAACTTTGATGATTTTTTTTTCCATTATCATCCAGCCCCAGTTGGACACTTAACTCTCTGAGAAGTGTCATAACCTACAACTCCCCCTGTTCTTGACTCTGCGGGAGCCTAGCATATAATGTCGCCTGAAGATTTGTCTTTCAGGCAATAACAAGCAAAAATTGTTATTATAGGCATTGGTGGCAACATGTCAATAACCTTCTAATCAATGAGTGGAATAAAAGTAGTGGTTTTGACAATGCAAAAATTCCACTCAACAGCACAGTGCAGTCATGCTTGCATTTTGGTTTCATAATAGTGAGGTTACCATTTTTAATGTTTTAAGATGCCATCTGATGCAAATCGTCTAATCTATTCTCTGTGTGAACCGGGCCTCACATGAATATAAAACAAGTAAAGAAGAAGCCATGAACAATGTTGCATACAAATCTGAACACAGAAATTTGCACTGTATGCAACAGTGCAAGCAAAACCAGCGCAACATTCTCACCGTCTTTTACTGAGCCTTGCTCCAGTTGAAGGGGAGGAAGGAAGGAGCAGAGCAGAGGAGGATGAAGAGCAGTAAGGAACGGGAGGAAGGGCGGTGTTGGATGGAATACGTCTGAGAAGTTGTGCAAATGTGGATAGTCAAAAATCAGAAGAAGTCAAGGACACAGCAACATAAGTGAACACTGACTAGAGGGAGAGAAGGAAGTCAAGGGAAAGAATGTGAGCATTTAACTCTAAATGTGCTTTTTTTCCCAGCCAAGTACAGGTCTAACATGAGTGAGTGGTGAAACCTGTACACAATAATTTTGTATCCAGCAAATAATAATAATCCCAATTCCTCATGCCAACCAGATGTGACAAAAAGATGATTGTGTTTCTCTTACTTGTTTCGGTGTGGCGTGTCAGTGCTGACAGAGTAGTGTCGTAAGAGCTTGGGTTTTGAAGCAGCTGCAGGCTCCTGCTGTGGCGTATGTGTTAAAGTGCGTGCCGGTGAATCATCTGCTGAGGAGGGTGTAGGTGGGTGGCTGAAGGTGCTGGCTCGTTTCCGGAAGCCTAATGGCTGGCCATCACCTGGTAAAGAGGAGGAGGGGGAGGAAGATGGGGAAGCAAAGGGGTCAAGGTGCTTCAGGTCTCCTGTTGAGTTGTGGCACCTAAGGAGAAAAAAAAAACAAGGTTTGAAATGTTTACAGTATAATAACCCCCCCCCCCCCCCCCCAAAAAAAAGGTTAGGTCAAAATTCTGGTTTCAGAAAAAACTCGGAATAAACATTTTCAGATGCATTTACTTGAGGGAGCTGGTGGGGTGCAATTGGGATGACTTAGATCGGGAGTCATCCAGGCAGGACTGGTCCTGGCTATTGACAGTAGAAATGGAGGATACACTATGGCTCCTTTCACTGTTGCCCCTCAGAGCAACAGCCTTGCTGCTTCCCTACCAAGAACAAATAGATGCTGTTTAAGTTTGAATGTCACTATTTATGGTATAAAGACCCAATGCTACCTCAAAACAATGTGCCTAGCCAAAACACTATCCTTACTCTTACCTTCCATATACCCTCTAAGGACTCTGTTAGCGAGCGTTTCGCTCGACTCTTAAACTGTTCAAGACGCTGTCGACTGCTAGTTTGTTGCTGCACCTCAACTGGAGCGGCCGCTGCCTCATCATTCTACATAGAGACACAGAGAAACTGCAGTGAATGCCAGAGTAACAGATCCAACCAAATATGACATCCATGCACTTCTAGAACTTTAGCACAATCAAATGAGAATCGAAAATAAAATACATAAATGACCTGCTTGGAGTCATTTGGCAGAGTGTGATGATGAATCCTCTGTCTCTCCTCATACAAGTTCCTCAAAGATGCCATTGTAAGCTCATTTTCTTCCTGTTCGCTTTTAGGACGAGACCTCTACAAGACACAAAACATGCTTATAAATATTAATGTGTTCAAACCTGTTTACTGTCCATATTTCTTTCTGTGGGAGTTTATAGTAGTTTAAAAAGGGGATTCATTTAGAACACTCCTTATTTTAGTCAAACAATTTGGAATAGTTGAAGGTATCTGATACATTGCTGCTCTGATACATATGGTTTTCCGGGAGATGTGCACAGCAGTATTGCACTGCAGAAAAATCACCAGCAGATGTCAGCCAAAGTTTATTTCTACATAGAAATTTCTGGCAGAGCCTTGACGAAAATTTAATTCATTTCGTGAACATGCTACTGACAAAAATTACTCATATTGCAAATCAACTTCCTGCTTTGATCTTAATGTAATTCTCAATTCATTCCAGCCCCCTGCAAAAATAATGTATTAAAAACATTTTTTAATACATTGTTACTGAATACAAACAGTGTTGCATTCTAAAATGTTAATACAATAACATAAGAAAAGAGAACGTAAAGCAATAACTGGTTTTATGAAGTGTAATTAGGTGGAAAGCCTTGCACCCGCACACATATATCGGTCGAAGCTGACTTTGCAGCCAGGTCTAAATTACCATAGTACTCTCAAAAACTGCAGCTTGATCCTGGCTGTCCAGATTAGCCAGGTGTCTCTGAAGCTCTAGTTTGGTTTTAGACGCATTGAGACCTATGCAGAAATCCAGAATAAAGAATTTGTCAATTGTTTGTGCTTAATTTGAAACTGAATGACAAATAATGTAAAACATGGCATTAACTGCCTGAAACTAATGCTAAATAATTTTTCGTTACCTTCTATTCTCTCACACAGCTTGTGGAGCTGCAGCATGGGGCAACTGTCACACTGCTGGTTCTGGCATTTTGCATTCTGTTGCACAGCTGCTACGGAGAACGCCTGCTTCAAGGTCAGCATGATCTCATCCACCTGCAACAGCAAAACAAGCTTCTTTTCAAGACGTACAAAACACTTGCATGCACATTTCTATTGTTGAATGATGTACGTTTTCAATCAGCGACGATAAAGTATACCTACCTACCACCTTTGAAATTGCATAATTACATGCAGTACATCTGATGATGTTAACCAAAACTGAGCATTAGCTTTGTAAAGCAAAAACCACATAAAATACTGATGAATGTGCAAATGTGCCAAGCGACGTTGCTTTTGCATGTATATTGAAACGCATAAGCAAGTAAGGACATAAAGATACTGTTTTGTTCAATCGTGAAAATTTCTCATTTATCTACAGTATGTTTTTCTCAAACGGAGTGTGCATGCAGACTATAATCTCTCTCTCACAAGGAGCTTTTTTTTTATACCTCCAATTGCAAAGCCCCAAATCTTACAGATGAGCTTATTTCCCAAATGTAATCACACACAACGAAATGTTTCAGAAAACATCAACAAATCTTTAGTTTTAACGCTGTCTATCTGTACATTCTCTGCACGGAAATTGCCTTGGGTCACAGAAAAATAGTCTTCCTGAAATAGTCTCACTCGTGTTAAGATTTTCAGTGTGGTTATTCTGTCCATTGTAATTTTGTTTTGTTTATATTTATGTCTTTACGTCTTTTTTTATGCAGTTCAGTTTCGCTGCCCTTATTTTCAGCTCTGTGTGTTTTCAATGCACTGCATGCTGTATGCTGTTCATAGAGCATATTTGACAATAAAGCTGACTTGACTTGACTTAAAGTGGTCTGCATACATGTGACCATGATCTCAATCTAATAGCCGGGGGATTTTAATGTAACCAACATTCCATTCAATCTGATTCAGTGGAAAAACTCAGATTTAGTGATTTGGAAAAACACTCACCAGAGATTCATCCGTACACTGAAATATATAGCAAACAAAGTGGCAGCTTCCTCTTTCCACAGTCTCCCTGCAAATAAAGCCAAAGTGGTCCACATGGCGAATACCCTAGAAAGAGATCATCAGTAGCATAAGTGACACTCAACAGGTCTTAATATTCCATTGTTTTGAAAACCAGAGGTGCATACTTGTGAGCAGAAAGAGATTTCACGGAAACTCTTTTCGATGGCAACCTTCTTAGTGTCTGGACTAACCAAAAAGATCTGTGATCTGCCCACCTACAACAGAGAGATCGTAATTTTTACAGTTATGCATGTTGCATTTAAAAAAAAAAGGACACTTTGTATTCATATATCAATCATAAGTCACATCACCAATAATCTGATTGCAGTGGGGGGGATTCAACCAATGGGCGTGTGATCACATGCTGTATTTTCAAAAATTTGGGAGTTGCTCATACAGTAAGAAGACTTCGGAATACACTGATAACAGACAGGGAATCTTGCTGAAAGGGATGAACTACGCCATTGCATTACGTCTGTTTAATGACTACATGAGAAATATGGCATAATCTTTTACATTCCTTTAAAAACCATTGAACATGTTAAATCACAAGTTTCATTTCTTCTCTGCTCAGATAGTTCCGCTCCAAAGAATGTCCCCCATTCAAAACATAATTAGAACACGAGTCACTATCATCGCTGAGCCTCAAGAGGACATCTGGTGGTTTGCAATGAGCTAGTGATCTCATGTCTTTTGAGTCCTCAGAATCAGAGGTTATTCTTGTCTGGGGTTCCCCTTCACTGCTCTGCTCCAGCCTGAACCGAGCAGAAGCCATGGATTTAATGAGTCTTCATCGGAAAGACAAACGTGAAATGATATCACCACAATGAGGTCACCGTCTCCATCCTGGAGCAGGAGACTAAAAGAATGCTATGATGGTGTGTGACGAGGAGCAAAAGCAAAGAGGTCTGTTGGTTTCCATTGTCAGCGCAGGCCATTTCATCTATGATAGATAAACAGGAACATTTGTGCTGGCAGGGGGTGACTAAGGTCAACAATGACTGTGTGCCCTGACTCATGTTCAGCAGCAGTCAGCACTAGTGCAGCTAAGTCATGCCAGTATCTGCTTTTTGTTCGTTCCCACTTATTGTCTGCTGCCCAGGTTTACACACTACTATCGCTCATTATCCTTTCCTGCAACCCCAAAATGCGCCATATGCAAAACAAATTGTCACACTTGCCAAAATACTGTGATGTGAATTTGTGTCCTAAGGGTGTGGTTGTATGGGGTATTTTATCATATTTATAAAACAAACAAATATGGGTGTCAATGAACCCAATTTATGCTCCTAACAGGCATTATCCAATTGTTAAAGCATGGATAGCACCTAGTAAAAAATAAATGCAGCGATCCGGTTTCAATATTAATGTCAACTGAAAATCATGCACAGGCACACTGTTGAATTTTACTGGATTACTTGTCTGGCCCAACTATGAACCCAGATTTCATGTTGTATTTACTGTTGTGAGTTCTCGAAGGCTCGTAATGGATATTCTTCAGGCTGTAACCGTACCGTAAACAGCATGGTCCTGTTCTCCTGCAGGCTGGTGGGCTGCACCCCAGGTGAGTAAGTGAGTGCATCTGTAGTTTTGGCATGAGAGATCTCTGGTGAGAGTCCATTCTCATCCAGGGCCTGCAGAGATGGGAAGCTGGGGTCCCGTTTGAAAAGCAATGGCCGTTTTCCGTTGGTGGGGCTCCCGGTAGCACCTTTACCTAAAGTAGGACTCCCCAGTCCGTTAGACTGGAAAGCTAATGCCCTCTTCAGTCCACCGACTAATCCCCCGGCATTTACCCCTTTTTTAGTGGTCCCTGAGCCCTGAGCTAGCTGGCTGAACTTCTCAATGCATTCGTCAATTAGAGCAGGGGGGGCCTTCTTGTGAGCAACAGTCACACGGCCGCAAAAGAGCACCTCAAACTTTTTGGCAAAGGTTGTCGGGGACAGGGCAGGGTTGTTCGCCACAGAACCTGCTGCGGGAAGAGAAGAAAAGGTGATGTGTGTTTCCAATGGCTTGGGGTCTCCAGGATCTGCCAAGGTCTTGTTGGGAATGGTAAAAGCATCATCATTGCGTGCAGAGCTTTTGCCAGCTTGCCGTAGTGTACTGATGATTTCAGGGACCTGAAACACACAAACTTGCACTATGAATTGTAAGCTGAAGTGTTCAAATTTGAGATGCATGCGGATGGATCATATCTTTTCTTTTTTTAAATTATTTAAATACTAAACACTATCTCGTGCATCTTATAAGCAATTGCACATGCATCCCAGCAATTTTGGTGTAGAAATAGTTCAGCAATCAATTTGACATCATGTCAGTTCGCAACATTCTTATGGTGATGGTCACAAGACATTTGAGTTGAGCAAAGGGAGTAATGGACTGGCATTTGTTATGTACGGTATTTGTGTTTTTGAACTTGGCAGGTCACCTAAATACCAATGTACAATCATTTGCAGCAGAGGTGTAATACAAGGTCTTCTTTTCTTTAGGGCATGCCATGGACTAGTACTTAAGTTCCGTTTAGGGCCTCCCAGTAGTGAATCTTTTTATTTTTTTTATCCATCTTTTTATTATTTTTTCCATCAATCACTAGCATAGGGTTTCGCCATGATAATGTTTCAGTACCAGTACTGAGGTACTTTAGGCAGGGACAATATTGAAGTCAAAATGTTGGTATCTTGACGTCTACTTTAGTACTGGTATTTTTACTGAATATTTGTACCAGCATACATAGAGGTAAAATTGCATAATTTAATGCACTTCGCTAGTCAAAGTAAGTAGAGCATGGCAGCTCTATGGAAACATTTTTGTAAGATTACTTTGAGAACGATTTATTCTGAGTTATTAGTGGGGGCCTATTCGGAAAAACACACCATACAAAAATGTGTCTCCATGACTTTTTAAAAAAGTTTTAAAATATAAAAGACATCAATCAGCTATCAGATGTGTGTGCTGAAAATGCTCATATTCAGCAGAAACCCGCGGTTTCCATTTAGGTCGTATACTGGTTCAGTCGAAAACACACATTCAATAGATCTGTATGTCACAACCTCCTTTATGATAACAAAGTCACAGGGGAACATTTGATCCTCACACGCCTGTGCAGATTGTCCTTGCAATATTGCACCACTACAGCAAAGAAGACAGTGGAGGAAGTGGATTTGGTTGAGTCACGTGAGTGATGTCATTCATGTGAGTTAGCTGAGCAGCAATTACAACTGCTGACTTCTTTCTTGCCAGATCCTGCTGTGTCTTGTCGGGGCAAGGAGGTTTTTATGGTTGTATTCAGAACAATAGCCTTTCCGATTATAGCTCCAGAAGCACACTTTGTTTTCATGTTAAGCTGGTATTATTAGCTGAATGTCTAAAGCAGTGGTTATTAACCTTGTTAGAGGTACCAAACCCAACCAGTTCATATGCACATTCATTGAACCCTTCATTCGTGAAAAAAACAAACTTTTTACAAATTCAAGACATAAAAAACACATTAATTAAAAAACAGAAAAAATACTTTTTGTTTGTTTGTTTTCCAATATACTATCACGACAGTCACACGTTGACTACTGAGCGAACTAAATTTACCAACAGCACTGATTGGACAAGCAATGCCATGTGATCATCTGCAGCCAGTGATGGCCAAGCGGGCGTGTCACAATTAATTCACATGATGAGTCGGGTATGTCTTAACCTCCATGGCACAGGCTTCACCGAACCCCGAGGGATCGATCGAACCCAGGTTAAGAACCACTGGCCTAAAGTAAAATGGATTGTCTCGACCTGAAAAGGAATGCGGCTGTTTTTCAGTTTAGGGTTGTAAAACTCTGTTCACTGCCCACACTTTGGAGATATCAGCAACAATGCGTTTCTTACTCTGAAGCCTCAATTCTATTTGTTTTTAAATCATGCTGGCATGTGAGCAGTGCATTACTTATCTGTGCTCCAACAACAACCCTTATTTGTTACCCTTATAATATAACAATAACCCTTATAATCTCTTCCAATCTCTATTTCCACAAAGTCACAAACACTATCTTAAAAGATATAGAGCCGCAGAGAAAGGAAGTAAAGAAACCAAGAAGTCTCGATGCTTCCAGTATTGCCCACGTACCAAAAAAAAAAAAAATCTATTCAATTACACAATGTACAAAGTTCTCGACTTCTTGAACCGATACAAAGGATGCTATCAGTTACTTCTTATCATCTATTAGGGATTAGAGCAACCACACATTCAGCCTTAAAACGAAAGCTCACAGATAAGCCCAAGAGTAATTTGTTTTGTCAGCAGTTTCTGTTTGAAAATCTTAATTTTGAACTGGGCCATTTCCCCAACAACGTGAGAATCGTTGCACCTGTGCAAACATATTCCAAAACAATGACGAGTCCTGCGGCAACATACTAGACGTTGATATTTTGCCGTCATGTGCAAGAGATTTGCACTAGGGAATAATACTCACCACATTGGTTTTATAAATAAAGTTTTTTAAAAAACATTTTTTCTCAAGTAACCCCTGCAATTGGCTTGCAAACAGTTCAGGTTATACCCCGTCTACTGTCTGAAAAGAGCTGGGATAGGCTTCTGCACAACCGCGACACTTGTGAGGATAAGCACATTAGAAAATGGATGGATGGATGCGTCAGAGATTTTCTCGGACAAAGTTAAAGAAACGACTCGGCACACAGGAAAATTGTCTTCAATATCGGCGGAAGCGGACCTCTGAGAGCGAACGACGGTTGTTGCTCCGCGATCACACTCAATGTCCCGTCTCCGCGAGTCCGACATTTTATTGTAACATATGCAAAATACAAGAAAAACACTGCCCCCGATATTTGCATGTCGCACCCCCGGTCGGACCCCTCAGTAGTGATTGGTTACCTGTTTTTCATACTTGAACCACCAGTACATTGGCGCCTTTTCTGTCTGGTCTACATTGAATCAACACGTTGCAGACCTTGCTTATGGCCAATGTCGCCTGCGCACGACGGGCGTTCTCACCTCGTCTTTTGTTGCTCAACCGCTGTTCCCAAATTATTCATTCCCCTTTTATGACCGAGTTTCGCCTTCTCCCCTGTGGCTGCCCACCTGTATTGACGTGCTAATGTGGACTTCAACAGCCCTCCGGCCAGATGGCCGGCGCCTTTGTGTGCAGGCATTTGGGGGTGCTGGATATGCACCCAAACGCTTCGATGTGCCCAAATAAATGAAACTTTAAACATGATACAATTTTGCTCATAGATTCCTCTAACAGGATGTCAGACTGAAACGCAATCAAATTTCTCAAAGTCGTATAAACACATCAGAATGATGTGGCACCACAGACAACAAGAATGATATGGTACAACAGACATACCAAAACAAATGATATTCCACACATTTGGACAAGATGCAAAGTGTATGTTTTGTGTAAAACTGGTGGAAGAACAATACAAGTATTCCATAGCACAGTTCCACTTAAGGCCGTGAAGGCAGAGATACTACAACACAGACTGCCAAAAATTCGTAACGACCCGGTTTGAAGGCAGAAATTAGTAAAGGAGAGTGAAGATACGACTTCACGCTGAAAGGGACACGTTGGTTGGAAGTTCAACATACATGTCCATGAAGGGGGATATGTAGCAGGAAGTCAGCTCGACACTGCCTGAGTGTGTCCATCCAGAGTCGTGGGTTCTCACAGAGGAGCAGAACTAAAAAAGCATACAGTCTTGCGCGAAGCCAGCGTTAAATAGAGCTACTGTTAGTGTGCCCTCAAAAAGAGGGAAGTTACACAAGTACCACCACTGCGAATGAGAAACTGCAATCCGGGCCGACGAGCAACACAAGCTTCAGTGTTTATCAAAGGGTGAGGATAGTGAATAAAGGAGATTCCTGAACGTTTTCAGCTCAAGACCCAAATTAATCATTTAGTTTCTGAGACCTAAACATGCAAAAATATATCATGTGGTATTGCCATAATGCTGGCATATACACGGTATGAATTATAAAGAAATTACCCCACCCCTGCAAAAAAAGACAAAGAATATTAATTTGATAACATGAGGAAAAGTGGTTTGAATAATAGATAGTTGGATGAAGAAACGTGAATTACCGTAAGAAGTGATCCCCCCCCCCAAAAAATAAATAAAGAATATGTGCACTTGTGGATTAGTTATCAAGCAATAAGCTTACACCATTTCCTGACACAAAAGAGCACAAAATAAATAAATAAACCACAACACATTTAACTCATTCAGTACCAGCCAATTCTGGACCAAGTCTGAAAAATGTTTAAAAATGTCTTGGGTAGTGAATGAGTTAATAGATTATAAATATTGGGAAGACTGATGTGTAAGGATGTGTTTTTTTTTCCAAAAAAAAAAAAAAATCACAGAGATCCTGAATTGTGTCCATGTATTTACACTCCACTCCTCTTTACTTCGTTGGCCATTCACTTACAAGGTAACAAGGTGAAAAGGCAATGACAATTCAGTAAAACCTCATGTGGAAAGCGGTGGCCCCAAAGTATTTTTAAATGTCAAAAGAAAATGCCAAAAAGCGGGTGTGGGAATAAAACCTAGCTTTGAAATGTGTCCAATTGCATTCTGTCTAGCTTAGTGAATCCTCACAAGTCAGCATACTGTCCCACTTGGGTAGCTCCCTAGTCATGTGCCTTCTGAAGCACAGCCAGAGCCAATACCGGCTCAAAGTTCAGGAGGCACATCGCAGACAGGACAGCAAGAGTGAAACAAGAGATCAGGAAACATCATTGAAATGTTTTGCTAGAGGAGAAACACTGACATCACTATTTTGAAGGAGGAACCAGTTGAGGTCATAAAAAAAAAACCTAGCAAGAAAAAAAGCATTGTAATTATAACAATGGTGGTACAATTTGTTGACAACTTGGCATTGAATTTTAAGTTTTCTGCTGAGTCCCAATCAACTCTTGAAGTAGAAATTAAACCACAAAGTCTCAGTGATAACCACAGTGCCTTGTTCCAGTAGTGGCTTCAAATAATGATGATGAGCATTAACAACAGTAATTTATGATTAGCGTGAATGTAAAAACACGGAGACGCAGCTAGCTAACGCAGTAGTTTTGTTACACTTCACAGAATGTGTAACCAGAAAGGGAGACGTGAGATGGAGGGTTTAAAAGAAGTCTTTGTGGCTAGGAAAAACTGGAATATTTCGACATTTCAGTTATAAATATCCAGTGTTCAACATTAGCAGTGGCCCGAAGGACCGTGGACACGAAGCCACTGTGTTGTGCCACTACCCACCTTCAGATGCTGTCCTGACCAAGCCTATGTACATTTTTAGATCAGAGCCACTGAAAATGGTCCAAAATTTAATTTTTGTTTTGGACCAAATTGGATGGTGGTACAGGTTCTCCAGTGAACCACAGTGACTAATGAAGTGCACAAAAACAGCAAACGTGGTGTGAAACGTTTCCATTTACACAATGTCTCTGGAGGTGATATCACCATGAATCACTGATGGGTTCTTTCTTCCATTTGGCTTCTGCGCAGTGGATTTTCACTTGTGCAGATTGATATAGATGAAGGACAACATTTTTGTTTATTTCCCAACGAGACTTTATAAGTATCAATGTTATATTTTTCTACCTCCAAGGCAGGATGACATTTTTGCGTTGGGTGCACAAATTTGTTATATTGTGAGTTTGTATACTTGCATTCCGTTATGGTTTGCATTCTTTTTCCACACCATATAATCCAAGCAAATCAAACTACGTCACAAGAAACCATTGGATTGTTTCAGAATTGCTTTCCCACTACAACCAAACCACAGTCAAGTTTGTTTGGAACCTAATGGGTTGACTGGATCTTTGGCTGTCCTAACCACATCCA
Source organism: Hippocampus zosterae (assembly GCF_025434085.1). NCBI lineage: Eukaryota > Metazoa > Chordata > Actinopteri > Syngnathiformes > Syngnathidae > Hippocampus > Hippocampus zosterae. The sequence goes on along the minus strand of NC_067463.1, from coordinate 11,500,353 downwards.
GTACATATGCCACACCAAGTAGTAGGCTCACTATCCATATCCATGACATAAAAAGATTACATAGAGAGATTTCAAGTCTGATAACATCTAAATCAATTAAACTTGTTGGGACCTATAAGATGGAAAAAACAGGGACAGCAAAGACAAGTAGGAATTTGAACCAGGGAACCTTCACAGAGGGTTCAGTTTATCAAGCTAGTCTATCGCTCAAGTGATTAAAAAACTACAATTAATCTCAGCATAATTAGTGTTAATTAAAAGAGGATTATCAATTTGGGTGTCCGTTGTGCCAAGTTATCAAAACGGACATTGGAAATTAATTCACTGAAAGATTCTTGCTCTTATAAGTACTTTTAAAATTGAGTTGAGTTCTATTTGTTGATAGATAGACTTGAGCTCGATGATGCTAAAGTCAAGTGATTACGTTAGCTATCATGCTACTATTCAAAATGAAAACAATATTCAATATTACACGGCAGGTGGTGACCATTCGGTAGTCACTCCACAACGTTGTGTAATTAGTGCGGTTTACTATTAAACATAAACGGCCATAAACTCGACATAAATGTCCAAGTGCGACAGTATGCCACTCTCAAAGAGCAGAAGCGGCGTCGGCTACTGTTAGCCTAAACAGTCCACTTCTCCCTGTGCCAAAAAGTTCAGGAAAACTTCCCAGAGCTCGACTTACATCTTTGGGTCCCTGCTTGGTGTTGAACAGGTTGAATCGCTGGAGTCGCGCTTTCATCCCATCAGCCATAAACTCGGTATACACGGTGAATGTTGTTAAATTGTTCAAAAACAAAAAAAAACCCTGCTCCAAAATTATTTCATTGCAAAATTAATCTCACTCCGAAACTCCGAGGAGCCAGAGATTTAGCGTCAAATTGCCAACAACTGTCAGCGAAACATCCGTTTTTTACCTTCCAAAGTAAGACCACCGAGTCGTTTTTTACACATTCTCCCTCGCACGTGACACGGGTGGTGTGTTTGTTTTGTACATGAAGCGGAGTTTCTTCCGTCTTCATTCCTGGTATCACAAAAAAATAATGCGGCTAAATCCACCAATAAGGAAAGACCCTCACTCAAATCTCCAGTGGGCGGTTGCCGGCAGAAGTAATTGCACCGTTACACTGGGCAATAAATATAAAACATTTCCTGTGTGGAACACACCCAATCAGAGGAACAAACCACCTGGGATATACAGTACAGTATTTACAACCGTCCAACGGTTTGCAGTTATATTATGCCTAACTAGTTTATACATTTTATTTTATTTAACACTTTTTATACGCATTTTTAAGAGTGAGGGTTGGTTGTTCAGTTTTAATTGAATTGATTTCACAAATTTAAAGGACTGGCATTGGAGTTACACAAGTGTCTGTTTTTGGAGTCCCCCATTTGCAATATAAAAATAACAGTTTTATTATCTTTGCCTTCTTTGAGTTGGACAAAGTTGGCCTCAATCCAGTTTTCCTGCGCGGAGTTGGCATATTGCACTCATATGAACTTTGGGTTAATTGTAGGCTCGATATTGTCCACCTGAATTTGAGTGTTGTGTTTTTTTTTAACATGTACCTATCAGTGGACTGGCAACCAGTCAAGCATGTACCCAATTTCTTGCACAAAAATCATCTGAGATACGGTCCGGCTCAACAACTCAAATGAGGACAAGCAGTATAATGGATGGCGGATAAATAATTCTAAATCACACAAAAATAATGTTTGCGTGATATAAAATAATCCCTCTATCCATGCATGCATTTTTTTCCGAACCGCTACCTCTCACTTCACCCTCATATTATGTTGAAAAAAAATCACATTGATTATGTTGTGGGTCATTTTGACCCGCACTGTAAAAATCCACACAAAATAGTCAAAAAACAGGTTACACCAGTAACAACTTTGTTTAAGATAATGTAAACATTCAGATAAGAGACAGACAACAGATTTTTAATCCCAAAAGTATATTTAAGAACTGTTTAGTTAATCAGCATCCATCAAATCTTATACTGTACAACAATGAAACAGATGTCTGATGGATTTACTGATTTCTGATTGTTGTGATAAGAGACCATAATCTATTTAGTAGACAGTTGTTATTATCCTCTTGACAAATGGAATGAAAAAAATAAATAACGGGAAAACATATACGATCAACACCAATGTGTACTTAAGAAAACGAAATCAATTTGTTCGTCAGATTAATACTGCATACTGCAAATGGAATTGAAATAAAAACAAATCCCGGCAAACAACAGGTCATAGTGTCTTGAAAGGCGCTTATAAATAAAATGTATTATTATTATTATTATTATAGTCAAGTCAACAGTATATATAGAGCACTTCCAAACAGCCATCGCTGCATACAATGTGCTGTACATGGAGTAATAGCAATAGTGACATCTAGTGGTTACTTTAATAGTAATTTCAAAAATTGAACACAAACCAAAAATTACAAATGCACCACTAACCGTCACAGTAAAACCTCAGCTCAGTCAGCATCGAAAGGGGTAATTTACATAAAAAGTTTGTGTCTGCGTTTTTTTTTCAATGTTTGTGATGTCACCTTACAAGGTGTCAGTAATGGGCACAAGGAAAAATAAGATCAACAATTCAATTTCAGCTAGGTAGATAAACATGAGTGAAACTTGTATGAAGATAATTCAAAACATGCAAAAGCTGAGAACTGTGTAGTACTCAATTTAGTGTTGTAACGTTGCCTCTTCTTCACTTCTAACAACTGAGCACCTTTGTTCTACTACAACAGCTTGCAGTAAGGTAGCTAGCAATGCCAGCACCCAAAAAAAAATACATCTTCCCTGAATGCCACAATTTACAGAACAGCTCTGTGTCGTTATTTAAATTCCCAGGTGTTACTCAGAACATACAAACACAACATCCAGGGGAAACAAACATAAAGGCAAAGAAATGGTTTACAGACATATAAAGCAAGATGCCATCAGCAGGAGCACAGGTCACCGAAGGACCCTGATACAGTCTTGCAGCTCGATCAACATCTGGTCCCGACAAAGGACGTTAGTGTGACATCCCGGTGAAAAGGTCACTTGGGGGTCGCAGGATTGGAGCCTTCTTTTGGCTCATTATTTCTTTGTAAATATGTTTATAGGTCTGAGTGTGTGCATTTTTTAATGTGACATTGGTACTTGCTGCTGATTACATTTTAGGTAAGAGTTCAAAGCCTAACAGCTGCACCCAGGGACCACAGAAACCTCTGTGTGTGAGTGTGATCAAAACCAATGTCAGTGACAGAGTAGTGTGACAGGTGGTCAGCCCTCCCCCCTTCTCCCACCAGACACCCACACACTACCAAACTGTACAACAAACATCACAAAAGCCGCAGAGCCACAGGAAATAGTCTCCATAGTAACATAGTTGGGCATCCTGCTTGGTACAAGTTGTTCTGAGCTTGTACTAAACACGAAAACCCCACAAACCCAAGACAAATATCAAAACAATACGCAGCCTGTGTTAAGATCGTATAGCAAGATAAGGCCAAGAGTATTCCTAACTACTATTCCTCTCCTACTTTGTACTAAGTAGCCAGTATTGTGACACTTATTGGGAGTACACACTTGAACGCGTTGACAGTCAATTGCAAGGAACATTGGCAAAAAGTAACCGCACTTTACAGATGGTTAGAGTCTTTGGTTTACCTCAGAAGCATGTTTGTGGAATGTAGAAGGACACCTAGCTGCCAGAGAAATCCCATGCAAGCACAGGGAGGACATAACATTTTTTTATAGATTAAAATAGGGGGCTCTGAGAATAGACACCTGTGGAATACCACATGGGGGTACTTTGCATATAACGGGAGTACTGTAATTCTTAAATAGTATGTCATAGTTTCGTGAAATCACTTATATCCAAGATGAATACCTACACTTTAATCACTATGTGGTTGTTTTATTTAAAAAATGTTGTGTTAGTGTATTCAGTTATGGTAAAGTTGATATGAAGCATTCCAAAGACAAAAAACGTTCGTACTCTAATGATACTGTTTAGGTATACACAGTGCCATGTTTACAGTGCACCACACAGGTAATGTTCATGCTGGCTGCATGCTACCTCATTGTTACGTATCATAGGCATACTTAATACAATATTGCACATAAACTACGAGTACTGAATTTTCACTCTGAGTATTTGACAAAATTTCAAAGTTGTTATTTTGAAATAATATTATTTTAATGTATTTTAGGGCGGCCCGGTAGTCCAGTGGTTAGCACGTCGGCTTCACAGTGCAGAGGTACCGGGTTCGATTCCAGCTCCGGCCTCCCTGTGTGGAGTTTGCATGTTCTCCCCGGGCCTGCGTGGGTTTTCTCCGGGTGCTCCGGTTTCCTCCCACATTCCAAAAATATGCATGGCAGGCTGATTGAACACTCTAAATTGTCCCTAGGTGTGAGTGTGAGCATGGATGGTTGTTCGTCTATGTGTGCCCTGCGATTGGCTGGCAACCGATTCAGGGTGTCCCCCGCCTACTGCCCGAAGACAGCTGGGATAGGCTCCAGCACCCCTGAGACCCTAGTGAGGATCAAGTGGCTCGGAAAATGAATGAATGAATGAATGAATAATGTATTTTAAAGAGATGGAAGAATTCAGCAGGGTGAATGAATGTTTGACGTGTACCTCAGTTCTGAGGTTTGTTTCAGTTTAAATAAGATTGGACAAACCTCTCACTGAGTGTTTTAAACTCCTCCTCTGTTGTTTGTTCATTTGAGCAATTGGATTGGCGGTAATTCATGGTACTCCAGAAAGAGCACCAAAAAAGATAACACATTTGGTGAGCTTTACAGCGAACAGATGTAAACAGTCAGTCTTTTTTTTCACTGTACAGCTACACATACATGTACCTTGTTGCTGTCCTGACACTTGAACACGTAACAGGCACAGGATGGAGCATCTCTGAGCAGGCATCCAAAACTGCTGGGCTCCTGGCTATTGTGAATGAGCTTGGTCAACTGGTGGGGTGGGCACTCAAACAGCACAGTGTGCGTCAGGGGGTCCCAGAGCAGCCCTTCGGTCCGCACACAAACACATCGCACCCACGACGGCGACACGCGTAGCGACACAGTTGGACCGGGCTCCTGTGACCTGCTAATGTTGGCCACCACCCAGGGTAGCATCGCCATGGTGGTCATACGATGGACCGGGAGAGAGCCGATTAATGTCAGTTTGTACTGCGCTTCCTCCACTGCCTCCTCCATCATATCGTCACAAGTCGTCTCAGAAGAAATGGATGGATTGTACTCAGAAGATAAATGAACCCCACGGGAGATATTCCTTGTGGGTTTCACTTCAAAATAAAGTCCATTCATGTTTCTTTCTGCAAAGTAAAATAGGGAGAAATGACACTTTAAAGGAGCGCAGAGAACAATTAATCAAATTCAAATCAGCTGGCAAATTATAACAGAAAATTATTTTCAAATACCCAGCAAGCAGCAAATTTTCCACAATTCACAGGGTGCCCCCATAAATATTTTCCAATTTGCTGCCCTTGACAGTATTCGAAAGCGCAGGGGGTTGACGGGTGGTCATTCAGAGGGTGTGCTGAAATGATCACCTGGTGTTGTTTGCACTTAACACCGTGACAAGGGCACGCACGCACGAATGCCGGGATCTTATTTAGAAACAAATGAAGGTCGATCTCCCCTTCAACATTGACAAAACATGGCAGAATATCTACAATTCCCTCATGAATTGACTCGGAGAAACAACCATTCTGTAATTATGAAATCATATAGGACAGCATCATGATGTCCACAGTAAAATCTTTTGTGGCATAACTGTCAAGAACCCATCAAAAAGATGCTATTTAGTAGTACACTTGTGGTACCATAACTTTATATTACCCATCGAATCGTCGCCTTGCGAATAACACGTTTTAAACAATATCGAACAAACAAAAAAAACATTAGGAAATGTGCAAATCTCTTTCTCCGATCTCCTTACTTGTTTATATTTTGACGCGGAAGAAAGCCGGGTCGAGTCCAGAGATCCCGCGGAATTCGTGACCCCGTGAACACAACCGCGTAAACGAACCAGAAGGAGACGGTGGGGTTGGTGTTGTGTCGTGGTGATTAGTTGAGTTAAATTTAGGTTCCTCTCTGTCTCCACAAACCACCAGGCCAGGACACATGACGACTGCGTGGAGACTGCGTGCACAATACTCGGGGCACGCCCACGGATACCCAAGTCAAGTGTATACAACGCGATACATTATACAGAAAGTACACCTAACTATCCTTTTTGATCATGAAGTTTTGATGAACGCAAAAAAGTAATAATTAATTACGACGTATGATGACCGATGTCTTCATTTGATCGTTTCTCGCTGGCCAACTGATGAAATTTCATGACAGTGGTTGGAACTCATGATGTATTTGCATGCCTCTTTAAAAAAAAGAGAAAGGTGAACTATCTGCATGTGAAATATTTATAATGTAGACTATTGGATAACGTCAATACCATTACTATCAACACTATTACTAAGCGTGTTAAAGAAAAAATACATTAAAAATTTAAATACAAAAAATATCAGGATCAACGGAATAAAATAGGTTTACTACCACAGTACACAGAGAAAACAGGAAAGGCTATCTGTTCATGTGAAAGAAGTCCCAATAACTTCACGACACATCGTAACAGCTGAAAATGTACGGTGTGCATCAAGACAGTTGAACGACCGACCAAAACGCTCCAGAGCCCATTTCAATTAAGAACATAAAGAATCCCAAGTCTGTTAAAAAATGGCCAACTTAAAAATCTTTGAAAGATAATGTAGCTTTAGGTGCGATTCAAGTCATAAGGAATGTCGTTCTCGTCGCTTCTGGTCCTCTGGTCTGTGTGACGCCAAATTTGTAATCAAGACAGACATAATAACATTATGTGATTGAACACATCAGTTCTATTCTGGCTTTGGTTGCAGTTTGTTCTTCAGTGGCTCCAAGAAGTTTTCAATGATGGCCTCAACTAGCTGGTCCAGTTCCTTCTTCAGGTGCTCCAAATCACTGTCAACAGATTATGTCATTATGCCAGAATGAGCAAATTTCTCTGACATTAGTCGGGTGTGATTGTACTTTTTGTACCTGTTACCAGGGGCTGCACACAGCTCGGTGTAATATTTGATTTTGGGTTCGGTGCCGCTGGTTCTCATGGTGGCCACGCCCCCGTTGGAGAAAGTGAATGTGATCATCTGACTGGAACGGGAGGTGGGAAGAATCTGGGGACCAGACAATGGGGCAGAGAATAAAGGATTAAGGATGAGGAATGAACCCATTTTTAGAAAAGAAAGGCATTTACGCAACTACACGTAGTAGAGGATGTGAGGTGGCCGATATTCGTGTACTGGTATTTTGTCTTCCTGTGACTCTGCTGGTGACACTGTGACACTAAGCTCAGCGGCTACTTCCCTCTGAAAACATCTGCTTGGAATACTTGCAATGATGAAATACTGCTGATCGTTTGTTAGGTGTTGTCTTTGTCTCATGCCGTCAAAAGATGAAAAGCAAGTGGAAGAGGACTGTTTAATAATAAAACAATATTATTATTTTTTAATTGAACCAGGAAATGTTTTGGTGAATCCAGGAATCAAACACCTGTTGAGAGATCCTCTGATGTGCTGTCGGAACATTATCTAATTTTACTTAATTGGTCAGAAAACGAAAAAAAAAATTATTACAAATGTGTCTTTGTCCCTGTAGAATGCCAGCAACATATAGTGACAAGCAGAACAATGACACGCTCCTCCATTACTAGATGATAGAAAGTAAAATTAACCAGTGCATCAAGCTGTTACCATTCACAGAACAGAATAAAAGCTTGTACATAAATTTGTACAGACAATTGAGAGGAGACCATTCTAATTTCAAGATATTCTTCCATCCATTCATTTTCTAATGCGCTTATCCTCACAAAGGTCGCGGGCGTGCTGGAGGCTATCCCAGCTGTCTTCAGGCAGTAGGCGGGGGGGGGGAAACCCTGAATTGGTTGCCAGCCAATCGCGAGGCACATACAGTATAGACAAACAAGCATTCGCGATCACAACCACACCTCGTGACAATTGAGAGGGTTCCATTAATCTATCACGCATGTTTTAAAAATGTTAAAAAAAAAACGAATTACCCAGAGAAAACCCACACAGGCATGGTGAGAACATGCAAACTCCACACAGGAAGGGCCGGAATCGAACCCTACACCTCAGCACTGTGAGATGGACGTGCAAACCAGTCGACCGACGTGCTAAGCAGTCAACCACTGTGCCACACGATATTCATTTTTGACATTTTTCCTTGGTGTTGTGCCGTTAAATTTTTTTCCTCGGCTTATTAAATTTGGGGAAACACTGGTGTGTAAAATTCAGTTGCCAAAGTAATTGTCTAGAAAGGTTTGAGGTGAGGCATTGTCCGAGGTCTCAGCAGCCTCGAGTTTTTTTTTCCACATTTTGTGATGATGCTTTTACCTGCATTTTTTAAACAAACAAGCATCTATTACCTCAAATAGCGTGTTTAAAAAAAAGAAAAAAAGATAAGAATAAACAAAGTTGATACGTACAGCCTTGTTATCAGGCTGGTTGCTGTCGTAGCCGGTGGTCAAGTCGCGGACAGCAGTGATAGAGAAGGGACCACATTTACTCGGGTAGGAGTCCTTGCCGCCGCTTCCGAAATTCCGCAGGCGCTCAAACAAGCTGCGGATCACAGCTTGGTCATGGCATATGAAGTAGGAGTTCTTACTGAGGTGGTAACCATACCTGAGAGAGAGAGGTTGCGAGAGAGAGAGAGAGAGAGAGAGAGAGAGAGAGAGAGAGAGAGAGAGTAGAGTCGCTGTAGCAGCTTGCAGTCCTAATGTCACATTGACAGGCCACATGTCTTCAAGCGGTATTGGGTTAAATAAATGACAGAATTACTTTTGCAAAGCTGAAAACAATTACATATTTATTTACGTGCCAAAGTTGGAAACTTTCATTTTTATGCATTTATTTTTTTAACGTTGCTTGTTTGCTATTGATAAATCCACTCCACTGAAAATGGATGAGGTTTCTAGTTAAGCTACTTTGGCAGCAGTGCAAAGTGCTTGGCGGGGATAATATTCAATGTCTAACTGAGCAATCTTACTCTTCATAGATGGCTGTGAGTTGCTGAGAAAGACTCTTCTGTTTAGCAGCCAGGTAGGAAACCATCTCTCCTGCTATCGCAGCAGCGCTCACTCCGTCTTTGTCCAACACTGAGGGACTGCACATGTACCCTGCAACACGCATGCACGCACACACAACGTGCAATGCAATTTGATGACTGGTGCTGCTTTGACTTTCAACACAATAAACAGGATAGAGCAATGTGCTGTAACAGCCATATTCAGTTTGATCAGGTTCTGAAAGTCATTCTGCTGGTATACACTAATGACAAAAGCTGAGCCATCCATTGTCGATACTGCTATTCCTATTCAGAATCGCTGGTAGATAGAACATAGTGTGTTGTCCCCCCCCCCCTTTTTTTTTTTACTGGCAACCATCATCATGTGTGAAGTGACACAATTGGCTCTCAAAGGAGGACTTCCCAATTCAAATGTCTGTCAGTGATTTGTAACGACTGGCAGCTCGTTTTAGGTCTTGTGAAAGAAAATCAACAGGAAGCTGTACTAAATCTAAATCACATGGACATTTGTGAGGTCACAAATAAAACTAGCTTGTGACATCAGAAGCATAATCAGGATTACTGGAATTGAACACCACAAAGACCGAATCAGGAGATCCCCTGTATTATATCATTACCTCAATAGGTTGATTGCCAAAGTCATTATTAACTTAGTGTCACAACATCAATAAAATACTTGATAAGAGTGCTAAAATGACATCTCTGATCCACTGGAGAAAGGACACTTTGATCCTCTCCTCTTACATCCAGAACTGCTTCAGACAACAAAGTGTATGCAGAAAATTGGTGAAGATTGAACGACTGTCTGTGTCCTATGTGTTGTCTTGTGTTATTTTTGTTATTTTGACTTCAAAATGGTGCCGCGAGAGTGGCTGCCTTTCCAGCAGCTCCTATATTTTGTTGTTCTACTTCTTACTTTCATAACTTTGCTGCTGTGAATTGGGAATTTCTCCATTGTGAGACTAATAAAGTTTTTTTTCTTTAAAAAACTGTTTTTTTTCTTTATGTTCTCATAGATTCTCAGTAATCAAAGTAAAAATATCCACAAAGAAACTGGAACCCTTCTGGTTTGGTCAGTTTCTGTTTTCCGTAGTTTGGCAATATATGCTGTTCAGCTAAGAGTGTGAGTGTGAGCGTGTGCGTTTACCGATGGCCTCCTCAAAGGCAAACAGAACAGTCTTGCCTCGATCCAAAAGGTCTCGTGCTCGGTTTCCCATCCATTTGAACCCTGTCAATGTTTCCTATTTGAAAGTCGCTCTAAATTAAACCAGTATTTCCAAGTGAAAGATCATGCCAAAAATGGCATTTTTGAGATGCGTATCCGTTACCTCAAAGTGAAAGCCTTCCTTGAGGGCGATGGCACGCAGAATCTTGGATGAAACAGTGCTGGCCAACATGTAGACGTTTTTCACAGCACCAGCATCGGGGGTTTGCTCTTTCCAACAGTGGAATATCCACCAGCCCAGTAACGCTCCCAGCTCGTTACCGCTAAACACTCGCCACTGTCCACTAGCAGACAGGAAGAATACAATGTACACTGTATGGCCAAAACATTTCTACCTTTCTGATGATGTCCACAGTAAAGACATTGTCCAAACTACATAAATGACATTTCCAAATTAATTTAACCTCCAAAAAGAAAATCCATGCATATGCCGTGTACTCATAGCAATACCAATAGGTGAACTGTATCTGTAAATGTTTACTTCTACATATAAATCCACCCATTTTCAATACCACTTATCCTGTGTGCAGATCCTAGTAGACTTCGGCAAGGCATGCCTTGAAATGGTTGCCAGTCAAAGACAAACGCTCTTTATATACTGTAATGTTAAAAATAAATAAATATAATTTTTTTCCTGAGTCGTCATGTACGCATATAAACACACCTTTCCTGCCTTTCAGCAACAGCCAGCCGATCAGCATCCGGGTCATTGGCCAACACCAAAGTGGCCCGCTCCGTCTCAGCCAAAGAAAAGGAAAGGGTCTGCAAAGCACATATACAATTTCACAGCACCGACACAACAGGATAATCCACGTTCTTGGGTGACTGTTCTGTGCATACCAGAACTCCCTCCCCCTCCTCTGGATTGGGGTATTTCACAGTAGGGAACTCTGGGTCCGGGTCTTTCTGTTCCGCCACGGCGTACGGTGGGTGAAGGTCAAAGGCCTTGAAAGCTGACTGCACAAAGGTGTGGCCAACGCCGTGCACTGATGTGTGTACAATTTTCACCTCAGAAGTCTTGTTTAATTCCCTGGAAGGAAAAAAAAAGGCACACACCCACTACTTTGAATGTGATTGCGTTTTAACAATGTAATAATGCATACCTTGCATATGGAAACAACATATTTTGGATACAGGTAGGTGTTAGCATACTTTAGTATATGGAGGTTTCATGTGCAAAACAGGCTATATCCACAACATGAAGACGGGTACTTAAAAATATACCAAAAAACAAGAGGGTTTAAGATTTACCGTTGTGTTTACTATTTTGTGTTGTGACTATAACTATATTTTCTACATTACAAAGCTTAATTCAGATCCTTTTAAAATCTTGCCTGATCTAAAGAAAAGTGTGTCTGGGGTTAGGAGCTGAAAAGTAAAGACAATAAGACAAAAAGCTCTGCATTTTGGCATTCTTCATGAATGGCATGTACATTTAACATGATGGTACTAATTCTTCATTTGTGTGATATCATTTTAATATGAAATGCGTTTTAACGGGCAGCGTGGTGGTCGACTGGTTAGCAAGTCCACCCCACATGCAGTGCAGAGGAGCAGGGTTCGATTCCCACTCCCACTCCACTAGGCCTTCCTGTGTGGAGTTTGCATGTTCTCCCTGTGCCTGCCTGGGTTTTGTCCGGGTACTCTGGTTCCTCCCACGTTCCTAAAACATGTATAGTCAGCTGATGGAACATTCTAAATTAACCCTTGGTGTGACTGTTAGCGCAAATGGTTATTCGTCCATGTGTGCCCTGCGATTGGCTGGCAACCACTTCAGAGTGTACTCCGCCTATTGCCTGAAGACAGCTTGGAGAGGCTCCAGCACACCCGCAACTCTCGTGACGATAAGCGGATTAGAAAATGGATGGATGCATTTTAATGTGGACAATTCTTTGCTTTCGGTATTAAAAAAAATAGTCCACTTGTTTGCTATTTATGCGACTACCTGTGAAGGCAGTGTTTCTGAATGGCCTTGAAGTAGTTTATGTGGATGTCCTGATAGGGGTCTTTGAGCAAGGGGCTCTTCAGGGCACTCTCCGTATTCCAGGACTCTGACCAAGGTTCCAGATTTTCCTCGATGGCTTTGGCGATGCCTTTGTCATGAGGGGACACAATCTGGGCACCGTTGGCCCAGTACACCTAAATTACAGGAAACAGTTCTAAAATGAGCACATTCTTAAAATAAAAACAAATACGTTTAAATGCAGTGTTACCTTGTAGCCATTGTCTTGTTTGGGGTTGTGTGAGGCAGTCACCATAATACCAGCACAAAGATTGAGGTGTGAAACTGTGAAAGGCTAGAAAAAAAAAATAACACCAGCAAAGATTAGCCTCGTTTTCTCAAACTGGATTAAACATCTCAGTGGATGCATTCAAAACATAACGTTAAGGGGCGCGCAAAGCCAAGCCGATCAGCTATATTGGATGTTCTGTCATGTGTAGTCAAAAGTGTGCTTTGCGAATGGAATTTGACCTTGCTTACTTTTGCCCCAGTTATCACGTACCGGAAGTGTGCTTGACTGTGCTCTACTGTGACATGTTGGCGATGAAGTCATTTAAGCAGTTGTAAAAAGTGAGAATGAAAGGGCACATTACCACAAAGGGAGTAGGCGTGATGACAGAGAAGAGGTGCACAGGAACCCCTCGGCTGATGAACACAGCTGCAGCCAGTCGGGCAAACTGCTTGCTGCTGCCCCCGCTGGGAGGGTGGGCTCGGTGATCGTAGCCGATCACCACTCCTCGCTCCTTGACGTTCCCAAAATTTTCCTCCAGGTAGCGACAGAAGCCCTGTCGAGTGAGAACAATTAAAAATGAGTTGAATACAAGTGGGCAGTCTGACTTCAAATCAATGTTCAGCTCATTCCTTCACATAGACAGAAAAGGCTTTTTATTGACCACACAAAAGAACACTTTAAATTTGCACCTTTTAAATTATGATTTTAGAATAAAATTCTTCATCCTGAATCATAAAACAGATCCTTTTAGTCATGGATCTTCCAATTAAAATTTGCACTTTATTAATGAAGCAGTTCCTCCTCACTCGATTCCTAACACAGGCACACTTTCTTGCAAAACAAGGTAACTCATTCACAAATCCTCCACCAAACCTTTGAAGGGAATTTGTTCTTGAGACAGATAAAGACAAACCAAAAAAATGTTTTGTCTGTCTGCCTTGGGAATTTCAGACAGACAAAATAGAACATGGAGTAGCAAAACAGGTGGACCGCCCCAATGTGTGTGTGTGTGTGTGTGTGTGTGCACAATAGGCATTAACAAACCTGTGTAGTCTGGATGATAGTGAGGTCATTCATACAAGCAATGCCGGGGCCCATGGCTGCCCTAAGACCTGCCGTACCAAACTCCATCCTGGATGAGAAATATTTCTTTAGCGTCTCAACGGCGCCGTCTTTTAGCAGCTTCTCTACCGCAGACACCGTCTTTGGATTCTAGGGATTGAAAACACACATGTAAAACCAAAATGGTGATGTTTGGGTCAAAATGTTGGCGTGCGCAGCAAACTTTTGTGCCACTTTTCTGCAATGCCAATTTGAAATAAAGTCCAGTAATTTAGAAAAAGGATGGCCATTTTTAAACAATTATTTCATTTAATTCATCGAGTGATTGAAAAATATAATACAGACTTATTGATTATTAAAATAATGGTTAGTTGCAGGCTTCCAGCTTTAGCCAAGACCTGACTCAATTTATGTCAGTGCTGACTCCTGGGGACTCTGCGTCCATTTTCCAATGTGACCTTATTAGTGACATTCCTTGTAAATTGGGAGGCAATAAATGACTGCTTGTGCTAACCGAGTGCTTGCATGCACGTTACACGTATTACACACAATGTGTATACCATCCATTGAACATTCCTATCTTCCAAGTCTGTTTGTACTAGGACAGCTCAGTGTGCTTTTCAAGAAGGATGGAGATGAAAGGAAAATGCAGATAATAATTTTTTTCTTGTTGTGTGCAATTGCAGCACGTTTTACTTTAATTCCCAATGAGATTTGTATTTTTTTTTCGCGGTCATATGAGTAACACCAAATGGTGATGCATCAATCCATTTTCCATAGTCCTTTTTAATTTATTCAATTGTGAGCTTGAATCTATCTCAGCTGTCTTCCAGCAACAGACAAGGTACACCCTGGAATGGTCACCAGGACACATACAATCGATCACACTTTTATTCACACCAGAGAATTTTGAATGAGGGAGGAGGCCAAGTATGGCGAGAAAGCCCATGGGAATTTCTCCATCGTTAGACAAATAAAGGTTTTCTTATCGCATCTTATCAACCAGTGGGAGATCATGCAAAGGATCGCACAGGTTGGCTGGGGTCCTGATTCGAACCCAACTCAGACTTGTGATGCTAACCACAAGGCCACCAATGGTGATCAATTTGTACTACAATATTAAAACTAAAATTAAATTATTAATAATGATGAAACAATAAAAACAACATGAAAGTGTAATAAAAACAGAATACAAATATAACATGCCTCTCAGCAAACTCCCACTAAAAATAAATAACGAGTAACTGAGCATGTCTCTGCAAAGGCAGAATTCATTATATAGCTCTTGTACTTGCTCTGTCCAGTCAATGAGTGCAGTACACTTTTGATTTTTTACCTTTATGGGGGTTGAAAGAGTTCATCCAGTTACCTATCCAAGATGCCCTGCTGTGCTCGTGCAGACAGGGACAGTTCGGGACGAATTAGTCATCACCATGAGTTTGGCGATTAGAATTTATTGTAAAATACACCAACGACCCATGAGTTCAGAATTTAGAGTTTAATCAATGCAAATTACATGAAGGCCAGAAGGGTATAACACTAAAGACCAGCGAACATTGGCGGATGTAACGCCCTCACAAAGTACACTTTTTTACAGCATTAGATGTTTCTTCACAAAATATCTGCATCTCGATAATGTGTAAAAAATACAGCAGACTTTATATGAACAGCAGGAATAATCACAGGATATCTTAGATTCCTGTGGTTGCTAACAGGTCAGCTGTCTTCATACCTTGTCATATTGCAGCCATTGGTTGACAGCTTGGTCCAGTTTAGCGTCTCCGGTTTTGGAAATACCGTGTTCCATGTTGGTGCTTTGGCCGATGACGGAGGGAAGATCTCTTCTCTTTTAAAGTGCAATCGCCATGTATCACTAGATAATCCACCACTCGGAAGTGTACACGCTAATGCGGACTCCCTGCCTGGTCGAGCTGCTGCGTTCATGTTGTATGGGAAAACACAGAATTTCCTGTTTTTTGATCGGTGAGAACCGTCATATAAAGGCCAGCATTTTTTATACATAAGTAAGAATGAAATATCATTTGAAGTTGTTAACATTGTCCGCTTGATATGAAATTCACACTTCATCATGCTTTCACTATTCTTTTACGTTAGAAAGTCGTGGTGACCGTTTAAATATTACTGTCCACTTGAGGCGCTGTAATGAATGAACAAATGTCACATTTTTTAAACGAATACAGCATCAACTCAATCCCAATTTCAAATTTGATTTTAAAAAAGGACGAGCCTAAAACGCATTCAAACCTCAACAGGTTAACTTAATGCGACCTTCTCTAAGCTTTTGAATGCACATGTCCAACTGTTAAATGTTTCAGTACATTTTGCACAGGTTGTTGTTCTCTAATGAGTTTAACTGCAAAATTCACAGCAGGTATTTGATATTGAATAAATAAATGTCCTGGTTCAACTAGAGCAGGTGTTTAAACAGTCGTCCTAATCATGCTGTTCATTAACATTTTGACATCATGAGACCAAGACACCTAACAATGGATCAACAGTATCGGTACTTAGCAGGCGGTTTGAGTTGTTTCTTCGTGTTAATCTAAGAAGACCTTCCTAAACCAAAGCTAAGGCTGTTTTAAATACACAAGTCAAAGCAAAAATTTTGCCCAGACGGCGTTTGTCGTATCTCAAAAAAGTCAGTTGGCGAGGAGTTCAAAGCACTACTGTTGGCAATTCTACAGAGAACAAAAATGTTTGTCTTTGTTTCCAAGTCCAAGCAGCAGAAAATGATTAAAAACCTGCGGCATAAAAACATTTATCTTTAAGAGCCAAGCTATTTTAGTTTAACAACGTGAGAAAGCAAAACCAAAAAAAGGAATAAATGCCAATAAGCAACAATTTATTTTGTTCAAAGGAGACAAACTGAATTGAAACGGGAATGAACAGAACAAAATAACATACAATTTATTTTGGTTTAATGGAGACAAATTGAATTGAAACAGGAATGAACAGAACAAATTAACACAAGACTTTTGTTAATGCAAAATTACTAACAGCCAGGGTCCGATATTAGGCCCTTTTGGGATGGTCATAGTCGGGCCACCCTGAGCCAAGTTGAAGTGGTCCTGCCAGAACAGACACTGCCCCTAATTTAAAACCACACTTCAGTTATATATGTCGGCCTTCCTGTGGGTGAAACGAAGCGCGTCGTCTCAGCGGCTAAAATGCACGCAAGTATGGGGTATCAAGGCAGCCACTTATTAAAAAAAATATCCACACTCCACTCCCCAGTATATAGACATTAAGATTTAGACCAAAACTTAAAATTTAAAACGAAATATATTCACCTACTGGTGGATGAAATGGTGAAGCATGTAGACCGAGTGGAGAATGCGCACGCTTGTATGTCGCACGCCATGTGTCAATGAATGGGGGCTATCTAATGTGCACAACGAGAGTAAAAAGAGCAGCGATGATTTCCGATCAATTTAAGTGATAACACCAAATATTGAATACTAGACACTAAAAAATCAAGAACGTGTTGATTTTGTCTCATTCATTTATTAAACTTGTGCTGGAGGCCCAGTCGGGCCAGCATCTGTGAACGCTGGGTGACCCGACTCATTCACGTGGTCACCGTGAACGTCGGACCCCGTTAGGAGCCCTGACACACACTCAAACAATCGGGCACCTAGAGAGGCTAATGCTACACACTGCTATCGCTTGCATTTCCTTTGCTTTATGTTAAACAGGTTCTCATCTGTTGGATACATCTTTACAGCCATTTTTTTACATCGATTTCTCTTTTCATGTTTGTCTTTCTTCGTCTTGCCAGGTACTGTCCTAAAATCATCTTTGAGCTCCGCTGCTGAACCTTGTTTGTTCTTCTTACTCTTCTTCTTGGGTTTCACTCCTCCACCTTTTCCTCTGGGAAAATCTCCCCCGTCATCTACGATGAGTTTGGGCAGCGCGGGTCGTTCCTTCGGCACCGCTCTCTTGGGCTTCCACTGTTTCCCTGCGCTCGCTTGTCGTCGGTGCTTGTTAAACTTATTTTTGGGAAAGAGTGCAGCCTCAGAGTCACTGCCGTCATTAAAAAATATATGGTTGCGCGTGGCTTTGGGGTTGCAAGCAGTCCTGTCCAATTTAGTGTTGAAGAGGTGACCATTGGTTGCATGGCTGATTTTTTGTTTCTTCTTCGGTGATCCATTAGTAAGCCAAGTCTGAGAATTGTCGGGCATAAAGCCAATTTTCTTCAGTTCTGGGATGGGGGGACAATAATATTATTAATTCAAAAACAACGCCACACTGTATCATACCGAAGATGTTTTTTCTAAATATTTTTGTGACCTGATTTAGCTAATGGGAGGACTGTGATTATATTAATGTAATACACTTCTGGCAGTGGATCACCTTAGATTGCCTCTAAGCATATATGCTTGTCTAATCAAGTTCTATAGATTAAGAATCTGATGAAATTCTGGCAAAATTGCCTTGAATTTTGTGATTCACATTCGTACATAATTGCTTCAAATGCCTGATGTATTCCTTTGCCGTGTGACCAACCTTCAGCCTTGCTCTTCAGTCTGTTTTGTCTGCGTTTGACATCTATCGAGGTGTCGTAATAATTGATGCCAGGGTTGGTAGCATATGTCCATTTGAACATCCTCTGCTGGGTGCACCCCTGAGGCACACACAAAAAGCAGCCTTAGTTGTCCATGTCATTAAAATTTAGCAATCAAAAGTGCGCATTAAGAGAATTCTAAGAGCAGAAAGTTTTAATACACATCGTGCATCCACGCATTGAAAACACACGATATACAGCACGGTATTACTCACGTGGCCAAAGTGACCCTTTTTGGAACAGTTGTAGCAGTATGCCGGTCTTCGGCTATTGTGTTCCCGCTGCGGCTTTTGAGGAGGACCCACCTTGGTCTAAGCACAGAAGAACACGATTGAAAGAAACTTGGACAAGAAGGTTTAACATTCAAAATGACTCTCGAGTTGTGATCGAATAATAAGCCTGCTGGATACAATGCGCTTTAATCTTTCTCTTCTCTCCCATCATTCCCATGCTATTGATACCGGCCTCTGTAGTGAATATGGACGCCGATATAAACCACTGATTACCGCGGCTATAGGTAGGCGCCTGTAATGACCCCCGGATGATAAGTGTGTGTGGTGTGTGTGTGTGTGATGGGGTCCTGTCCCTGATGGGCCAGGGCTGTGAAAGCCTTGCATGCTCCAGTAAGCACAGCAAATATACACTGATAAAGAGCAAGAGCAGAGACACAGCACAGTGTATTTACTGCTGATGTGTTTTACACACACACACACACACACACAAGCACACACACACACACACACAAGCACACACACACGCACACACACACACACACACACACACTTCTAAAGATGCCCCCTCATTCAGAGATCACAATATGAGGCCCATGTCATTTCTTAACCACAGCTAGCGTTAGCAGACTCTTCCCAGCTTCTCTCTCTCCATCTCTCCCCGCATCCCTCCCTCTCTCCCTCTTTAACGCTTGAGTAGTTTTGCGGGAGAAAGGATGAATGCTATTAGAGCTTTGCGTCATTATCGGGTCAAACCGGCCGGGCCTACAGTATCTCCATCACAAAAGCCAGGAGATCACAGACCTCTTGCATGCTCACTCACATGCACACGCGCACACAGTGAACATGTAGACACACACGCACGCCAAAGAGATCACAGTTCTCGTCATCTCAACCCCCGCCGACCTCTACCCGCCCTGCCCCTCATCCTATTCAGCGTTCAAGGAAAAGGTTTTCCAATGTCGTTGCAACTCTGACCTTGGGCTTGTGTTATCTCAACTTGCTAGGATCCAACACATAGACCCCCCAACTCCAATCCCCGAATCGGGTAGATCGAACTTGTGGACAGAGAGTTTGTGATTCTCTTTCTTCCTGCCTCTCTTATTCCACCCACAATTGGTAGACACTTTAAGTTATTCTAAAGACCCGACGAAACCGTGCATCAACACTTTCTAAACTGCAGCCTGTCGGGTCACACATGAGCTAGGGAGACTTGCCCTCACTGTGGGTCAGCAGTCAATGGAGTAGATAGAACAGGAACCATTTTGGACAAATTCAGACTTTGTTCCTCATTCTCTCCAAAAAGGCTCTGTGTCTCTGTGTGTCATTCATAACTGTCCATGAAAAAAAATAATGAAGTTATCAAATTCAATATACACAAAATGTAAACATTTTACTGGTGAAAGGGGCAGAGTAAGTTTAGTATCCCTCTAAATCGTTCAACTGAGAGTTTGGAATCTTCTGGTAATTACTATTAACATAGCGAGAAGAAAAGATTCAAGAACCGGACAAATGTTGCTTCAGAAGTTATCAATGGTAAATAAAATCCCGCATACATCTATTCAATCAAGTTTACTGTGAACCTCTAACAATTCGGTCATTTCTGGGACACTGGTTGTGTGCACATACATACATATTACAAATTTATACTATTGATGAGTTATGAGTTGGATGTTAGTCTTTTACTCTGAACGGTTTAAAAGTTTGAAAATAGCTTGCCCTTGTTTGATGATGTAAAGTTCGCAAATCAAGGAGCCAGGTTTGTTTGTTAGTTTTTTTTTTTTGAAAAGGGGTTGTTGAAAAGTGACCGTCTGGAAGATGCAAGGATGCCACCTGACGGCAGCGATATATTCTTTCCCTTAACTTTCCTTGCTGACGTCGCTTATTCAACAAAGCCGCAAAAATCCGAAGCTACAGCAAACCCTTAGATACTTGCTGAAGTGAGCTGTGTTAAGCGATGTTGACATCTCATGTGACATTGTACATAGTGGTCGTTCAAACTCTGAAGGTGCCCAGCACTTGCAATGGACCAGTCTTGCAATTTGTTTAGCACTGGCATAACTAAAAAAAAAACAAAAAAAAAAAAACAACAACAACAAAAAATGATCTTGATGAAGTGCGCACAAATATTTTGGTGGTTTCAGTCAGCATTGCAATTATCCACGGTGTTCAGGATTAAAAAAAAAAAATGACACCATCTCCTGAACATTTTACTTCATCCTCCATGAAACCCCAAAATGACAAGTGGCCTAAGCAGATCCGCTTTACTCAACATCTCTCCGCATGAAAGCACAGATTGAGTCTGGGTGCATTGGCGGCAAGAACAATGTGATCCACTTCCTGCTGAGATGACATGAGGACTTTGTGGAGCAGCGATACTTGAGCCGTTCAGTAAAAAGGGGAGACAGAACACACAGTTTAGGCAGGGCGTGGATAGAAGGCAGAACCAGAAGCTTCGAGCTAAAGGCTTCGCTGTGTCGACATGGCCAACCAGCCAACCGTGGCACGCACACACACGAGCACGCGCGGTGTTCCCACAGTTGTCTGGACACTACAGCACTCTGTCCTTTTAAGCCCCACTCTCCTCAGGTCCTTGCTTGGCTGCTGGTGGCAAAGCCGTGATAATCCTTCGACCAACACAAAGCTAAGACTGTTACAAACGACAACCGGAAGGAAAACACACACGCGCACACACACACGCACACAAACCAGACGTGTGTGTGTGTGTGTGTGTGTGTGTGTGTGTACAGGGGCAGGAATAAGCGGGATGGAGAGAGTGGCACCGCTTTGCATATGTTACTGGAGCATTTGGGAGAGGTTTGCATTTGTTACAGGGCCAACAAGGGACCAAACCTGCACACTTGATCACAGAGAACAGGTTTGCAACACCAAAGCAGAGAGCTCATCATGAGTGAGTGGATGAGTGAGTGGATGAGAGAGAGAGAGAGAGAGAGAGAGAGAGAGAGAGAGAGAGAGAGATCGGCATGTCACTGTGCATACTGTATTAGTGAGCAAAGAGTTTGAACTCGAGCTGTGATTTATCAGGAAATACATCGGGAGATAAGAAGTAGAGTCGGCAGAAATGTGCAAATGGAGAAATATGCAAAATATTAATTGTTAATAACAAACAAAACATCAAGACACACTGCTACAAACAGACCAAAGAAAGACATTTAAACCGCAAATGGTCATCATCGAACACACTTGTTTGATTATTCCATCGTGTTTTGGATGACAATGACAAGTAATACAATCTCCTCTGGTCTGGTCAGGAGGCGAAACCTTCTTTCTACAACTCTGCCAATCAACTCCACGCTGCACAAAATCGAAACCATCCAGCTAAGCGGAAAGGCACAAAGACCTGCAAAGCCTGCGAGACGTCTGATAACACGGCACCTTTCGATGCGTGTGCATGTGTGTGTACGTGCGTGCACATCGTCATGTACAACCAAGCAGAGAATGCAAAAACACCTGTACAAAAATCAACAACCGTGTATCCTTGCATCTATAGCCAAAACATAATTTAAGACAAAGTTTATATAACATTCTAAAAGTGATGCAGTCATTAGTGAATGGTGTATTTGTTGGTTGCTTCACTCATTTATATGAGCGTTAAAAAAAAAAAAAGATATTCTTTGGAATTAAGGCAAAGTGCCTTTTGTTATTATTTTTATGCAGATGATGTTAGTGTAAAATAGGGCATTTACAAATAGAGCCAAGCCCTCAATTAAATTCTCCCTTATGGAGACACATAGGACATGTCTTAAACACAGAGACTTTGAAGATGGTTAAAGTTGAATTAAAGGATCCAACGGTTACAATTAACAACTTTCAAGAAACACCAGTGCGAAGTTCATTCTTCGGATTGGAATGCAGTTCCGAGTTGAACCACTGGAGTGCGCTCTAACACTGCAGTTTGGGAGCGCCGATTAAAGACGGAGAAAATAATGCATTTCCTTTTCACTGTCTGACAATTAATTGAGTTTGGTAAAAACAGCAAACGTTAAACTGCCAATACCTCTATTTACATTGTTAATTTCCTGTGTTTATAATCTCCAGCCATTTAGGGGACTCAAACCCAGACTAAAAGAGAACAGGTTCATTTATCAGATTGATTTTGCCATCCATCCTTTTTCGAAAGTGGGAGGAATCTGGAGTACTCGAGGAAAACCCAGGCAAGCACGGACAGATCAATCAAGACCCACGGAGAACGGCTAGAGCCAAGATTTGAACCCAATACCTTATACAGTACAGTACTGTCACTGTCAGTAAGACAATGCGAACCATTAGGCCAATGGTTAGCAATCTCTGAGACCAAGTACCACCTAAAAATAATACTTCCCTCTCTAAGTATCATCACCATGACAAATATTTAAATATGGGAGTGTAGTAGACCCAACTGTTCATAAGAACAATGTAATATTAATGTTGTCTACTGTAATATTATGCATAATTTGAACATGACCTTATTGGAAAATTAAAACACTGTACTGAAAAACAGATTCCATTAAAATGTATTATACACACAGTACATTACAAATGTATCAAGAGAAGAGTTTAAAAACCGTTTCTAAAAATGTATGCACAAATGCATTGTTAAATACAACTGAATTGTAATTAGCCAGTGATTCTTTCAGGTAGCAAGAGAGGGAGCCCACATACCACTACAAGTACCAAACTTTGAGAAACACTCCCAAATTGTATTTTACATACTGTGCGTTTGAGCACCATGACCAAAGACTCAAAACACAAAAACACACAGCATCGCATCATACCTAAGCCAAGACAAAACCTATGCTCACAGAGTTGCTCACTCTCTCTGCTTCCAGCGCCGACCTTGTTCCTGATGCGCCTCCGAGGCCCTGCCGTTTTAACATTTCATTCCCATATGTTGAGCTGAGTTAAGAACTCCATAACGCATTTTCAAAAAGTTACGACAAAAGAATTGGGCAAACGGACTTCCTTTTCACAGAAAAATGATGAACAGGTACCGCATTGCCTTTGATTGTCCCCCAGCAGTCACAAGGGACACCCCAGTTGCGACGGTGCACAAAAGGCTCCCGGCAGAAGAAAAGGAAGAAAGTGACTGAGGTTCATGTGTGTGCGCGCACCTGTTTATTGATGCATGATCTATACGTGTATAAAAGGACACTCTTGCCCGTGCATAAGGCCAGTCTTTTTCCAT
The DNA here is from genome assembly GCF_025434085.1 of Hippocampus zosterae. Taxonomy (NCBI): domain Eukaryota; kingdom Metazoa; phylum Chordata; class Actinopteri; order Syngnathiformes; family Syngnathidae; genus Hippocampus; species Hippocampus zosterae. The sequence continues at coordinate 11,476,662 of NC_067463.1, read as the reverse complement.
CCTTCACATTTGTCTTCTACCTAGAGTCCCTCCCCATGTTGGGTTCCGGAATTCCACCCCTTCTCCCCCAGCTACATCACTTTCTCTGCCCCCCCCCCCCCTCACCCCCGCCAGATATCCTAAATCCAATGTTGAGTATATGATCAATGAGTGTATCTGAGTGATGTATATGAGTGTAACACCCAGACATTATCATCATCGAAAAAAGCCAATTTTTACTTGAGCAAGTCTTGAGCATAAGCAATAAAATACCCATATCTCTGACGATATTTACTCTGATGGACTTAACCTGCATGGGTTGGCACGGCAGGCTGATTGAACACTCAAATTGTCCCGAGGTGTGAGTGTGAGTGCGGATGGTTGTTTGTCTCTGTCTCCCCTGCGATTGGCTGGCAACCCGGTTCAGGGTGTCCCCCGCCTACTGCCCGGAGACAGCTGGGAAAGGCTGGAGCCTGCGACCCTTCTGAGGATTAAGCGGATCAGAAAATGAACGGACGGATGGACTTAACTTGGGTTTGTCCACGAGAAGATGGACGGTGTGGTAGCGGCACATGCAATCTGACGACAAAAATAATGTTCAAGTATTTCGCAATGATCCTTTTCAAAGCCTATCGAAAAACGAGAACTGCAAGAAAGAAAGACGGGCAAATGGGCAGTGCACTACAAATAGAAAGAAATGACTACATCTTAAGATGTTACACGAGGTTTTCAAAGCAGATAACGCCTGAGAACATATAGGATGAACTTTTACTCCAATAGCTGCTCAAAATATTTTTGTGCATGTATGAGGACATCGCAGTATGTTCTCAGTAAGCACCCCAGGGCATTGTGGTCATAACTGTGCGGTTTGAAGGAGTTTGTTAGCTGAAGGCCAGGTGCACTCAGACAACACACACACTCGCGAAGAGAAACGGACCGAGCGTACGTGCACATGCACACAAACACACAGGAAGGAGCAGTTGCAGGGGGAGGTCTGACAGAATGCCTTTTCACACCTGGCTGAGCCCAGCGGAAGGTGACAGAGTCGCATCTCCCAAAGCTCACACACACACACGCACACACACACACACCTTCTCACATTGGGGAGTTCAGGGTCATAAGCGGCATCATGAATAAAATGAGGCTGTCTTAAACAGAAGGAAGCCCCGTGCCCGTGTATGCATGCAGAGTGTGAGCGTGTGCTAGTGCAAGTGCTTTTGGGAGGGTGAGGGGGGGTTGTGCAGACCCCGCTGAAGCACCGTGCCAGTTTGGATGTGTAACGACCTTCTGTTCCCTGTGCATAAACGGCTTAAATACTTCAATTAGACCTGGGTCATAATCCACCACCCGTTAAAACATGCCGCCACACAAACGTTCAACGGTTGCACCATCTTGTGAGGTGACATTCATTTCCTCGCCTTTGTGGTCTCGAATTAAAGTGCCCGAGAGCAAAGGACATCCCATGCTAACGCGCTAATATGAACATTCAACTCGAATCCTGTCTTTTTAAGCCGGCGTCTCCCCAGGAACTTTGCAGTCGCGCTACCCCGACACTAACGATGCTGCCTTTTCACGAGACAGCCCCTGCTAATTAATCTCCACAGAGGAGAGTGACAGACCTCCCCGAGCATGCACACACATACAGAGGATACGCAGAGAGATATATGCAAATACACACTCTTGCCTCTTTCTCACTTGTTTGTCCCGTGTGGCGCTGGCAGCACATTTCATGCTTTATCACATCTTTTAATTGACAAACAAGCTGCTCTTTTCTCTTAGGCTGAGGTCTATATCACACCCTCTCCTACACACACACACACGGAGCGAAGTACTTCTCTTTCCAGAAAAGTCCCCCCCCCCACAGGCAAATACGGCTTCCTGTTGGCATTGCCGCTTTAACTGTAAAACATTTGTACTATAAAACCGCAAGCCCACACACGTACACAATGCACGTAGAACCACGCCGAAAGGCAAAATATCTCAATGAGGCAGTTAGCAGTTAGGACACCGCATTTCCTCAAATAGTTTGGCTCCTAAATATAATACAGCTATGGTCCAATTACTCTCCAGGTCTGTCTCCACTTGACTTTACACTGTAAATGTCACACCTCCAACAGGACAAAAGTATATAACATGTGTGGCCACTAGGGGGCGGTAATTGCCTTTATAATGACACGACACCGTTTCACCGACTAAAAAGTACCCAGGGCATCTGTAAAGCTGAGGTTTAGCACGTAGCATTTCAGGCAAAACACTCATGACTCCAAGTATTCCTGGGGTGGGGGGGGGGCAACATCTGTTGTATAGAAGAATACTTTTGGTTGGATGTATTCCATGTGACAATCGCAACCTGGTAGTGTGCAGAAAAATGGTGAAAAAGTGAGAGAGATAGATGTATAGAGAGTCTAGACCCCCCGAAAGTTTTGGTGTAAAATAATGAGACATGCGAAACTTTTACCACCATTAATGTAACTTGTAATCTGTATTATTATCCAAACAGGGGACAAGGGAGAACTCTTTTTGAGAAGTTAAAAAGAAAAACTTTGTGGTTGCACAACTGAGGATGTGACTGTGTTCAGAATTCACCAATCACATTTAAACTTACGTTAAATGGGAGCCAACGCACACCTCAAGTGCCCCGGATTAACCCCAAATAAATTTCAGCTGCGAGTAGGCTTTCCTGACATTAATATGATTATACATATGATTATGATGACTTTTTTTCCAGCAGTATCCTGAAGGTTTTACACTAGCACTGACTGCTATTTGGAACTAATCAAAGTTGCCTACTCCTTGACAAAGGACTTGGTTCCAGTTGAAGAGAAAGCATAATTCCTTGTAGGTATGGTGTTCCTTTGGTGATGAGCAGTTATGTGTTTGTGCCCAACATATATTTTTGGAACGATGGCCAAAAGGTTCAACCTCAGTTTATTTCCCCACATGTGGGAGATTTCAAGTGTGTGTGGTTGTTTTTTTTGGGGGGGGGGGGGGGGTAAAATATTGACACCAGGGTACTGATAGCAGTGGCTATCACATCATTAAGATAAGAAAAGATAAGATATCCTTCTGGACAGTTGTGTGTTTTGTTCTACTGTAAGACACTCACCGAGACGTGGTACTGTCTCCAGATCTCAGGACATGCCTGTAGGGAGGAGAAAAGTTACAGAGTTACAGTATGTTGATTAAATTCGTAAACACTGAAAAGACTTTAGAAAGCAAACGGATACATTTTGTAAGTGTAGTAAGTCGTGCCATAGTGAGGGCGGGGGGGGGGGGGGGGGTCTGTTTAAAAACAGGCCGCAACCCAAATCTTTCCTGCGCTCCTCAGCCACATCTCCGCCAATGACTGAATCTCTCGACAGTCGGTTTTGTCTTGTCGCTCGGTCCTGGTGTGGTTAAAGCATTATCTCCGGGGCTTTGGCACGCTGTTCCCGTCGCATTCCGACATCCTCTCTCAAATGCCGCCGCTTCCCACTGGGAAATTGAAAATGCCGCAGTTGCCGCCGGCAATAAGGTTTATCTACTTACACACCCTGCGAGTACAAAGCTATTGTGAGGAAGAAAGGTAGATTTACCAGACATAACATTGTAACCACTTGCGCATCATGAGATGGAATACAAGAGCGAGATAAAGATGATAATGCTTCATTGTGCCATAAAGATATTCATTTAACATGACGCTTATTTATCATTGCGGTTGTAGTGAGTGAATAACTTGCACAGCATCATACTGAGAGTTGTTCTACACAACGACCATGAAGAATGGATTCTACAGCGACAGGGTCGATCCAAAGTAAAAACAAAACTGCCAAATTAAAACTGGTCAGATTGTGGCCTCACCGATTAAAGCAGCCAGACTTTTTCCAGACATAAACACAAAGATAAATGTGAATTTCAACAGCTGTGTCGTTCGCCATCTCATCAAGCGTTCTTTTAACCTCCCGACACCCCCCCCCACACACACACACATGCCCCACGTTTGTTCCTCCCTCCAGACCGCCAGGGTGGCGTGTTGTTGTCGAGGGCGACAGGCGAGGCGAGCGACACACTTGCGCTCCGTCAACCGTCTGTCTTTAATGAGAGACACAGAAAGGCCCAAGGGACAGAGACCTGACTCTCACTTCTCCACAAACACAAATCCATGCACACGCACAAAGCCATCTTCTGCGCTAAAACAAGCGTACACGCTCGCAGAAACACACACCCACATGCTTTGAGTCCAAGAAATAAAGTTTTACCACCCAAGAAAACTAATTACAATTTCCAGCCAACTTTTCACACACAGAAAATGGAAAATCTGGTGTAGTGGGTGAAAAAACTGTCTGAAAGAGGGAAAAAGGGGCGGGTGCGGTGTGTAACCCGCATGCTGGTCTCCCTCTGGCGTTCGCCTGGTTACTCATCCATTACGCAGGGCACAGTACATGACTGACTGACGGAGTGCAAAAAAAGAAAGTGAGGCACATCGAGACACACGCTGGCTGCTTACATACGCGCGCCATTTTCCAGCTCTACGGCCGCCGTAGTGCCGGTGGGCACGGTAATGGATGTTGCGGTGGGATAATTGTCATTGATGCTCATTAGATTCGCCCTTCAGTGTGAGCAAACACACACACACACCTACCCCCGTATATGCAGCATGGCAGAGACATAACTAAGCTGTAATTACTCAAGTGTATCAATTAATGTGAACAGCACCGTGTGCTGACCCCCTTTGAGTCATTATTACTCTGAGAGCAAATGTGAGGACACTTGCCAACGGTCACCAAAAGTGAATATTTGACTGCCGTCGGGCTGCAACCGATGATTATTTTGTCGGTTAATCGACGAATTGGATTTTCAAAACCCACGTTTTAATTTCCAACCATTTACGATGACCTTATTTGCAATCGAGAGAGCAGAACATACACATAGACAAAATAATTGTGAATCAGTTGGTGGTTTGAGAGTGCGGGGGTTTTATTATTCTCCTCACTAGGATTGGGCCTTGTTTGAATTTGAATGATTCCAGATCCGATTGCAGTTCCTCGCTTTGATTCGGGTTCCAAACGATTCGCAATTTCCATTCTTTTAAGAGGCAGGGTCAAAAACGTTTGCATGGTTCAAATTAGGGCTGTCAAACATCGAAACGACTGCCATCGACTTTTTAGCAGGCTGCAGCATTGAATAAGATGAACATTTCACACGCCAGGTGTCATCCGCCCACATTGAACTTACTTTCTACACTGGGTGGCAAAGCAGGAAAAGAGAGAGGTCGTCATCTCTCTCTCTTCCTTGTTTTAAACCATTGTGTCTCAAAGTCTCTTAAAGCTACTTCTTAATTTGCAATAATGGACTTGCACATTTGAGTACTACGAGCAAAGTGCATCGGCAATCCAGTGCCGACCATTGCAGATCCCATTCAACCCTGACAGGTAACTCGCGTGTAGGCGTCAATCACTGAGCTCCTTTCATTTTTACATCTCTGGCTGTATGTGATTTCAATCCTTACAAGGACCTGATTCACATGGCATCCAACTACTCTTAGGCTGCATCGAGTTGAGGTGGGCCGCGGCGAGCGGCCCGAGCCCTAGCCTTGCTTGCCCAGTCTCGATACTCAATTGGTAATATTGTTTCCTGTCAAAACAGGAAGCTGTACTCACATCAAAGAAGTGGCCCGTCATGCCGCAGCGGTGGCACTGTTTGCGGTAGTAAGGCCTCTCATTGCAGGAACGGTGCACGTGACCTGGAAGGCCGCAGTTGTTGCAGTGCTTATGTGGGCACCCAGTGGTCTTGTGACAAGAATTGCCACAAAGGAAGCAAACGGGCGTCTGTGGAGTCAAACATTTTTTAGGCAGTTGTGCACATGTTCTCGACAAATGTACAATTTGCCCCCAAAAAAGAAGCACTGACTTTGGGTTCGGGGCAGTTTTTGGAAAGATGTCCCATTTTATCACAGCTTCGGCAACGGACATTCTTCTCGGTATAATATCTGTTGACAACACGCGATACGGCTGCTCTGCCTCGCCCATCTTTGTTGAAGATTTGAGCCTGAAACAAAGACCGTAAATACATCATCAATTGACAGTGACAGGCAACCACTCAGATTATTTGTCATATAACCATGAATTCTTCCTAGATACCTCTCTGTCCTTGACTGAAATCAGCCAGTTGCCGTCTTCTTCAACTTCTGGAAAAACAGAAAACATTGGCTTTAACACAGTTGTACAAAAGTAGCATTTTCCCCAACATCTACTTTGCTTTCGAGCTGAGATCACACAAATGATGGGAAACGTTTTGAAATGATAATCTCGGTCTCATTTTGTTTTAACTCTTTCAGTCCACGAGACGTATTTGTACATCTTTTTAAAATTAGGCCCCGCCTACCAAGGACATACTTGTACGTCTACGTCTTTTTTCTGCGTCATAGAGAGGAGGGTCTGATACAATCTGTGAATGAGAATAAGTCGTTTGCATTGTAAATCACGTAAAAAATGTGACCGGTAGGTGGCAGTGGTGCCTCATGTGCTTGAAACGCATGTTTTTACAAAAAGCTCTTTTTCGTTTTTTTTGCCCAGGAATCGCCATTTTCACGAAACTTAGCCATTTTGTAATGTTGATTGCTGAAGAATGGATAAAGATAGAAACCATTTTTTTCTGTTGAAAGAAGCGAGTCCAAACATTATTTTGTTAGACTTTATTTTCCATGTTTATATAGCATTAGAACCAAATATTTTGTGGGCCTTGCAAGAGTCAAAATCCAGAGTCAGTCAAAATCCAGTAAAACGCTGGGATTGAGGGGGTTCCTCTAGTGAAAATGGCTGGGATTGAATGAGTTAAAAGCATGGCATTTGAACAGAAATGTGTAGACTTCAATTTCTTCTATATATCCATTGTCTGACATGTCTAACATCCACTGTATCGAGTTCAAATGTTGTGTACCAAAACTGTACTGTGAAATCCACAATGCCGTCTACTGTATTATGATGCAGCTATTTTGTCCCAGCACTCGTCAACAGAAGAAGCAAAACTGATAGATAAACATGAAGACCTTAAAAGCCTGAGGCGTGAGCTTATTTTCCCATAAGAGTAGGATACACACACACGCACACACACACGAGCACACACCGAAACTGACACTGGCAGCGCGGCACATCTGTACGAGAGACACTAACAGCGCCTCCGGGGAGAGCAGCGTATTCTCTTAAGAGGCACAAAACACTAACTGACATCCCGAAATTGTAACGGAAACACACACAGACACATGTTCTTGGCATTAATTATGAGCTGGTGGCAATGACCCGCCGCGGGCTCGCATGCTTCCACACATGCATGCAGACACAGCCGTGCATCCATCTCCGCGATTAGCTGCTTGACAGTTTTGAGCCTTTGGACAAACACGTAGCCTAGAGCCAAAATCAAATATTACACTCTTCTCGCTCTCTTTCTTTTTCTGACTCGCCGTATCCAAGCCCTTATCGCTATTCTGCTCAGCGCCGCTTCTTTGCTTTGACTCGCTCGCCTCGTTTTCTGCCTGAGTCCCGATGTGGGGCAGCATAGGGGAGTTATCAGCCCTCATCCCCGTCAAACAAATTAAAAATGACTGTTGTTTGGATGGCACTTCTTTCCACCATGACTTTCCCCTCACAAACAATATCCAACTCACTGAGTCAAGTAAAAGTAGTGCGTTAACTAAACATCCACAATTGTTAATGACCGTAATGTATTGAATTGGACATTTCCCAGATTAAGCGTGTTGTTGCTCTAATCCAGTGATTTGCAAACAGTGTGCATTAACTCATTCAGTACCAGCCAATTCTAGACCAGGTCTGAAAAGACGTTTAAAAACGTCTTTGGGAGTGAATGAGTTAAATATGGTCAAGTGTGTCATATGAAAGTATCCCACAGCACTTACTTGGTAGGAAAATTATTCTTTGAATACAAATGATGGATCTTTGTTCAAGTTTCCACGGTAGCAAAGTAGAGTGACAATTAAATGTTCTTCCAGTTGAAGGCTGAAGGTACATAAGTGTCGCACTTTTTCGAGACATTTGTTTGGCGTGCTCCTAATTAATTTTTTTAAGGATATCACAAAAGTTGTAATGCTGAAGAATGAGATCTTGAAACAATTTCTGATTGGTTCATTATTCAAGCAAAGATGCTCTACAGATACTGTATGTGAATCCGTTTAAGACACTTTCAAAGGGTAATCACAAAGAGGACAACTATTAATAACACTATTGGTAAATATGTCCATTATATCTGCACTTTAAACAGCTTTGCTTCATGATTGAAGGGGTCCTGAAACTTTTGATAATCACATTTAGATGTGCATTTCCTTTGGGTTTCTGGTCATATTGATTCCGTTTGTACCATCTGCATGTGTGGGTGGCTACATGCATCTCACTGAACGTTATCCCAGCCGACTTAGTTCTGGTCAGTTTAGCAGAGAGAAATGAACCAGGAAGCTCGGTGGTGCTCGCCTCCTGTGAACAGGTTGTGGGGCCTCAGTGGGATGTGGGCATGCATTGTTGGCGTTAAACAACTGGGATAGAGTTCATGAGTAGTTTGAAAGACGGTAGATGTTAAAAGTGTGTGCATGTACGAAGAAGTGTGTGTGTGTGTGTTTGTGTGTGTGTGTGTGCGTGCATGCGCGCGTCGACGGTGAATCAACGCAAGTCCAAAAGTGTCTCCCAGGAGGACTCCACAAATAAAGAGCAGGAAGCTTTCCCTTAATCTAAGGGCCCCCCATCTCAGCAACACACACACACACACACACACACACACACACACACACACACACACACACACACACACACACACACACATGGATAAAGGGTGAAGCTCTTTGTCACGGCCGAGGAATCAAACACATGCAAGTGGGAGGGTCAGAAGACGGGATTGGTGAAGAAAAAAGGTGTGTGGGGGTGGTGGACTTTACGTGAGGAGAAAAATATGCTAATCAACGCTGAGGGTCTGTTCAAAACCAAAATGACCTATCTGCTTGCTACGTGCTAACCCAACCCATGTGAAGGAGCTGAGGAGGCAGATGCCACCGCCGCCATGTTGGCTGCTCCTCACAAACCCTTTCAGCCAACCCAGAAGTTGGAGAGGATATTCCAGGCTAAAAGATAATTCCTCCCTCCGACAAAAGCCAATGAAAGCCCAATTATCAGATGTCTGTAATGAGATTTGAGTAGTAAATCAGTATGCAACTCTCAGCTGTAGCAAAATCTAAGGGTGACCCATTCCGATTTGGCTTATAAAATACAACTTTCCCATGATCCCATCAGCATGATGTCAGGAGACGTTCAAAACAATGGCGTCAAAGAGGGCGACACACAAGAACAGAGGGAGGGAAGATCGGGAAAGAGAAGACGACAGATGCTACCTGTCTCCCTCTTAGGTACTCTGATTACTCTGAGATGCAGTGTGTGCGTGTGTGTGTCCGTGCGTGCTGCCACTGACAACAGAACGGAAGTGTATGTGTGGCTAATGAACCACGAACTCCCGGCTCTCCTGGGGTGATGCGAACACTCGCGCACACGGTCGGGACCATCCTCGTGGGAAGTGGCCCCGACACAGTGGTTCAAAACAGCTAACCAAAGCAGGAGACAAGTCACGTCAAGATACATATCCATTCTTCAATATGGTCTCATTTAATCAACAATAGCAACCACTGCCACTAACTAACTGAAACATGAAAGCCTTTTTCCTGATCCCCCTTGCCTGTCCAGACACTTAAATGGGAATCCCAAACCAGCCCGCGCATTGTAACACACTATTGACTGGGCCCATTAACACACCAAGCAAAGCGCGTGCGCGCACACACACGCACTAGGCCAGCATGAAAGAGGGGCCCCCTCAAATGGAGGTTAAATTTGATACTGAAACGACAGGGCCGGATTAGCAAAACTATACATGACAATGGCGAGGGTTGGGATGAGTGTGGAGAATGTCTGTGTGTGCGTGAAAAGTGTTTCCTTTGTGACATCACCCCTGCCCAGCCGCATCGCCAAATGCAAGGTTAAACAAGACGAGAGGTTGGCCAACGCAAACGGCTTTCATGAGTTCTTTTTGGGGGTCTGAAAAGTCTGGCCAAGGATGTAAAAGTACAATAGGAAAGGGATAGGGGAACAAGCGAGGTTAGCGTGACCCGGGAGAAAGTACAAGAGGAGGAAATGCACAGGCACGACAACATTTATAAGAAAAAAAAAGCACAATAGAAGACTGACCAAATTAAGAAAAATGAATGTAAAAAAATCCAAAACATGGAGTGTGGACAGGTTAACGCACAGCTAACAGATCAATAGCGGGAAAAGCGATGATAGACTTAACACATTCAGTGCTAGTCGTTTTCAGACCGCCCTTTACACTAACACCTAAAAGATTTGAAATAAGATACCTGGAATATCATGTCCGGACTCTGAAAAGACGTAAATATGTTTTTAGGATTCAATGAGTTTGCATCCGAATTGTCTTCATTTCATGCTCTTTTGATCTGTCGACTGCGGTGGTGCTTTCTCGGGACACTGCAAGTTGGGCTGCAATGCACAGTGGTCCAGTTATCGGCGAGAGGCTGTTTTGGAGGGCGGGGGGCCGAGAGACCATAGCAAAAATATCCTAAAGAAGTTAGCGCTGGCATACGCAGTAACGTCAAACGGGTAGATCGCAAACAAGCAATAACCAGGAAGTTGAGTTAAGGTATTGCAAAAACTTGGTGGCAGATGATTTGATTAGATGACGCAATTCATGTATGCCAGCCTGGAATTTGCAGAAAATTAGAGACAGGCCTCAAAAATTCTGGGAGGAATATTTATATACTGACTATTTATATACTGACTAGATAAAGATACACCTTGACCAAAGTCATCTTGATCCCAAACATCTACGAAAAAGGTCAATGGAGGTCATGTTTTGGATGCTTCTGGGAAAGGCTTGCTTGTGTTTGTTAATCATGTAACACATGACAGTAGCAGCAAAATGAATTGAGAGGTGGACAGAAACATTTTGTCTGCCAATTAAATATGCAACCAAAGCAATTGGGAGATACTCCATGCTGCAACTTGATAATGACCCGAACACTCGACCTGCCGTGCAATGTTTTTATTTATTTATTTATTTATTTATTTATTTTTGGCAACTAGCTTTTAGTTCTCAATAATATTGAGAAAGTCCACTCAATTGGATCTCGCTGTACAGATTCTCTACTGACTGACGGGGACAAGAGCTGAGGTGGACTACTTCACCGGAAGCATTACTGTGGAGAGTTACGCATTGACCACCTGAGCCGGATTTTGAGGGGGACCAACTTCTCCTAAGGAGTCCTCCTGCGGCTTCATCAGAGCTCCATTATTTCCTTCGGGAGTTGGCACACATTCCATAACAGCCTTGTGTTCGATCTGCGAGGTGCTACCGTAAAAGCAGGTGCCATAACCCTGGTGGAGTTTCCCATCAGCCCATCTGATTGTCCAACACAGGCCGCTCCCCCCTCCTGTTCATGACATGCTGACTATTCACCCCCTGCCAGCCCATGACACCCCGCACCCCTTGGCCACTTACACACCATGTTGGCAGTCATGGCAGGGCAGGTGGCCAAGCTGTCAGTCAAAGCCCCATGGCCGCGTGGCAACACCATAGACACCAATTACCACGCAGCAGGGGCGCGGTCTGGCAACCGCATGGCAACCGCATGGCCCAATCACGGAGCTCATCAACAGGGACTAGAGAAGGCCAACAAAAGTCAACTGGCACATCGGTGTGAGCGTGCACACGGCATGACCAAGTTATCCAAAAGCAGCTTGCGTATCCAAAGACAGGTAGGCATTGTGTTGTTTTAATATCCGTTAGCTCACTGCAACATGAATTTCCTATTCAAAGCACTACATTTATCTCCATCTATTGGCTGATACTGACCACACAGATGTGACTCCTAACAGACTTTCACCAATCAAGCATGAGCACCTCAAAAGAAAAAAAGAAAAAAAAGAGACAGAACCCTCAATGACTCATGCCTGAAACAACAACAACTTTGGTGCTAGTTTAAAATGTGGCCACAAAACACGAATTCATAGCTTTGAAGTCATTTTTGCCCATTTGTGTATGTACTATTTTTCAATAGATTCAGCTCCAGTATGAAAATAGGTTGGAAAGTAGTGGTCAGAAAAACAAAAATGTTGATCAATGAGACATATTTCAGCACAAACCACCAATCGGACAAATGGATGAAAAAGGGTTTTAAGAAATATATGAATGCAAGTGATGTTCCCTTACCATAAGAAATAATTCAGGCTTTTATTATTATTGAAGTATTTACATTTTGTTATTTTTTTAACTCTTATTTTATTAGTATTTTTATATAACTATTTTATAGTTTAGAAAGCTAATACTGCCACTAAACTGGAGCTCTCAACATTTCTTTCAGTTTCACATTTCAAAGCAAAAAGGCCTAAAAGGCGGTTAAACTAAGAAGCACATACATTTCACGACTTAAAATTGTGCGCGTCTATATGAATCGATGTAAGTATATATATCGATCAATTAATGTGTGTGCATGTGTGTGTGTGTCAGAAAATATAATCTTCCAGACCTTCCTTGTTGTCTTTTGCAGCAAAGAACACAAATAGTGTGGCACACAATGTCTGTAAGGGGTAAAATAGTTTTTAATAAAATCAGTGAGTTGCAACCTCAATTTCATTTTGATGAATTTCCTCCTGTGGGACTGAGACAGGCAGAGGGTGAGAGCATGGAAAGGAGTGCGGGCGGGTGTGGGAAGTTGGAGTAATGGGGGGCTGGAAGGCAGAGAGAATTTTCATGATTGTTATTTTTGTTATTATACACAGCAAGAAGGGGGTTGTGGGGTGGGAGATAAACGGCAGTGGTTAATCAGAGGCATTTTGTGAAGCGCTCCATTATGGGGGCTGGTTGGGGATGTCGTCAAGGGGGTTATTTTCCAAGGATCTTTGGCCCCGGTAATTAAGCTCCATTCACTCGGCCCTGTTCCCCAAATTAAAAAATTTGTCATTAAGTGGAATTTACCATAATGCATTTTTATCTGCTGGCAGTACAGTGTGAGTGCGTCGGTTTGTGTGTAGGGTCGGGAAGTAGCAGGTGGGAGTGGGAGGGCTAAGGAAGAACCAATAACAGTCGCACACGAATACATATTGCACACACACACACACACACGCACACGCACACACACACACACAGAGATGGGGCAAATTGAAAAACTGAAATAATCCTGGACAGCACCAGTCATTCGCATGAACCAACAACACAGACATGCAAACGCATGCACACGCACACACCAACACCAACCCCCCATTTAGTCCTTTAAATCCACAGCCTCTGGGATAATTAAATAATAGCGCTTTAAAGTTTTAATTTACATGGGAGACACGCGCGCGCGCCAACGTACGCATGCACCAGGACGTCCGGTGAGATAGCCTTTGATGGAGAGAGAATGATTGAAGTAGCAGAAAGCTGCGTCTCTTAGGACTTTCTAAAACAATACAATTATTAGTCTTTAATTAGAGCGGCCCCTCTGAAGAGACGGGGGACAGAAGAACAATAGAGGATTAGAAGCACGGTTGCTAATACAGTCCTTTATTGCTTCATTCAAATACAGCTCGTGAACACAGCTGTTCTTTTCCACAAGCAATGCATTGCTTTTTGTTCGTTGTGTCATGCAGGGATCTGCCACTGTAGCCCCAATACAATATGGTAGAATTGGCACTTTAGGCTTGGAATACAGGAAAGCCAAAAACGTGGTTTGGAGAGCAGCTCACCCAAAGAAATGACGCCATCACTTAGCTGCCAGTTAGAGATCAATCAATCAATAAACGGTTAAGCGAGACCTCGCCATGAATCTTAAGCGAGTGAGCACCGCACATCTACCAGATCACTGTAACAGAAAACCTGAGGCCCTGTCTCGGGTTTAGAGGCCCCACATACAGCGCTGGCCACACTGTATTCTATTATTTTGTATTATTGGCCAAATACATGGCACGATTGTAAAGAAAATGCCACAAAGGGATGAGTTGGGTAAGAGTTAAAAAGAAAAGGGGATAAATAGAGAGACTGTAAATGATCACCATCTTTCAATGACTGAACGCATAGATTTCTGTGATAGATACTCTTGACTAGGGCTGGCTGATATGGTTGAACAGGGTATCACGATATTATTTCATATCAGTCGATACTGATCGATGCAGTATTGAATATATATTTTGTTATTCTTCAAAATAAGGACCTGGAAAAAAAGACAGACTTTACGTATTTTTATTTTAAAATAGAATATCTAATCATGAAGACGAGGTCACACAACTGTGAAAGACTGTTCAAAATTATGTAATTTATTGCCTTTTTAACGTATTTTGTTTTGTTCATTTTGATGATACAATAAGTTCAAATCAATTAAATCAACCAATCAATCAAACATCAACCATTTCCATTCTCTCCAGCCCTCTGGCCTTCCTTTCTATTACGGTACTCCCTCATGCCTTTTCTCTCCTGGTCCCGTCACACAAAGGACCAACATAATACAATACAAAGAAGAGAAACAGGCACGAGACAGTCCAATACAATTACTATTGATCACTCTCTGCTACAGGCACCAAAATCCAGTCACCTGACAAATGTTGTCCAGCCACAAAATATTGGTAGATCAAAATGTGTTTTTTGTTCACGCCAGACAGTTAACAGTGAGCACACGAAAATATTATTAAAATCCATTGCTTTGCCATTCCCTGATTCGTGGACAAGAATGTAAAAACTCACATTCCAATAAAGTTGGGTAGACTGTAAAATAAATAAACAGAATGATTTGCAAATCCGTTTCAACCTATTTTTAACTGAATACATAAACAAGGACAAGATAATGTTGAAAAGTCTAAATAATATTCACACATTTTTAATTTGATGCCTGGAGCATGTTCCAAAAAAAGCCTTCCTTTGTGTTACATCCCCTTTCCCTTTCACAACACTCAATAACCGTTTAAAAACCGAGGACACAAATTGTTGAAGCTTTGTACGTGGAATTCTTGCCCATTCTTTCATGATCCGGGGAACTCCATAATGTGCATGGCATCTTGAATGGGACACAGGTCTGGACTGCTGGCAGGCCTCACACTAGTTAAGTACGAAGCCACACTGTTGTAACACGTTCAGAATGTGGTTCATTTTCGTGCTAAAATACTGTGGAAGACGGTATGTTGCTCCTAAGCCTGTGTGTAACTTTCAGCATTAATGGTGTCTTCACAGATGTGTAAATTACCCATTCCATGGGCACTAAAAAAAAAAAAAAAAGATAAAAGATATCCTTTGTCCCACACTGGGGAAATTTACAGCCACCAGCAGCAAAAATGTGGGTAAAAAGAGGAAAAAACAAACACTGTTCAATTAAGCGCAATATAAATACAAAATGGATAAATCGCAGTGCTATTTACAATTGTTTTTTCACATCATTTAATTATTATCATTGTTGTTATTTTTTAATTCAGCAGCCTGACAGCAGTCGGTAGGAACGAGCGTCGGTATCTCTCCTTCTTGCAGCGCGGGTGTAACAGTCTTTGGCTGAAGGAGCTACCAAGTGCTGTCAGGTCGGGCTGGAGGGTGTGGGAGGGACTG
The DNA here is from genome assembly GCF_025434085.1 of Hippocampus zosterae. Lineage (NCBI taxonomy): Eukaryota > Metazoa > Chordata > Actinopteri > Syngnathiformes > Syngnathidae > Hippocampus > Hippocampus zosterae. Next base: position 11,461,080 of record NC_067463.1, on the reverse strand, counting down.
GCCATCATAGCTTTTAGCTTAGTTAGCATCCTTCTGTTCCCCACCTCCTCCAGAGTGTCAAGGGAGCAACCCAGGACAGAACTGGCCTCCCTGACCAGTCGCTCCAGTCTCTTTCTGTCCCGAGCTGAGATGCTGCCTGACCAGCAGACAATGCCATAATGGATGGCCGAGGCCACCACCGAGTTATAGAAAGTCATAAGGAGCCACCCCTGAACCCCAAAAGACCTCAGCTTCCTGAGTAGGAAGAGTCGGCTCTGTCCTTTCCTAATCAGGGTGTCCGTGTTTGTAGACCAGTCCAGTTTGTTGTTCAGAAGAACACCTAGGTACTTGTAGGAGGTCACCCTCTCTATGTCCATACCCTGGATGTTCATCGGTGCTGGTGAGGACCGTTTCCTGCAGAAATCCACAACCAACTCCTTAGTTTTCCGAGGGTTGATCTGGAGGAGATTCTGCTGGCACCAGTCCACAAAGTCCTTCGTCAGTCCCCTGTACTCCCGATCGTCCCGCTCTGTAATGAGGCCAACAATCGCAGTCATGGGAGAACTTCTGAAGGTGGCAGTTTGGAGTTGGGTGTCTGAAGTCCGAGGTGTAGAGGGTGAATGGGAATGGAGCCAGAACAGTCCCCTGCGGCGCTCCAGTGCTACAGAGAAGCCTGTCCGACTCACAGCTCTGCAACCTCACGTACTGCGGCCGATTTGTGAGGTAGTCTATGATCCATGCTGTGAGATGGTGGTCCACTCCGGCGTTCTGCAGTTTGCCTCCCAGTAAGTTGGGCTGGATGGTGTTGAAGGCACTGGAGAAATCAAAGAACATGATTCTCACAGTGCTCCCAGCCTTCTCCAAGTGTGACAGCACTGAGTGGAGGAGGTAGATTATGGCGTCTTCCACGCCGATGCCAGGCTGATAGGCAAACTGCAGCGGGTCCAGTGCCGGGCTCACCAGCGATTGAAGGTGAGCGAGGACGAGTCTCTCCAGAGTCTTCATCAGGTGAGACGTCAGGGCCACCGGTCTGTAGCTGTTCAGCTCCTTAGGGTGGGGGGGTCTTGGGCACTGGGACCAGGCATTAAGTTTTCCATAGCTGTGGAGCTCTGCCCAGCTTCAGGCTCAGGTTGAACATGTGCTGGACAATGTCACACAGCTGGTCAGAGCAGGTCCTGAGGAGTCGGGAACTGATTTTGTCTGGACCTGCCGCCTTCCTCACATTCATCTTCCTCAGTTGGTTCCTCACCTGCTCTGTTGTGACGGACAGGCAGGAACCAGGTGACAGACTGGGTTGATGAGAGCTGGTCCCCAGCAGGAGAAGAAGTCCTCAGTGAGAGTGGTTGCAGTTGGTGGTGGGGGAAGGGACAGACGACTGGTCGAAACGGTTGAAAAAACGGTTCAGTCCACCTGCCCAGTCCTTGTCCTTCTCAGTCAATGTCTTTGGGCTGTCATGGCCTGAGATGGTTTTCAGGCCCCTCCAGACACCAGTGACATTGCTGGCCTGTAACTGGTCCTCCAATTTCATCCTGTATATCTTCTTCTCCTCCCTGATCTTTCTTCTCAGCCGAATCTGCACAGCCGAGAACTACCACACATTCAGAACATCACAGGTGCTGGCTTTAGAACTTTGCGCCATTAATACTCTGGTGGGTCCTTTTCCTCTTTGGCCCAGAAGACACGACATCTATGAACACTAATTACAGTATCTTGACATTATACAGGTAGGAAATGATTTCCAAATCATTGTTTTTCATTTACATTTTACACAACATCCAAACTTCATAGGAATTGGTGTTTGTACTAAAAATGTACTAAGCTGCTGTTTGCGGATGAAATTTTTTTTTGGCGGTGTTGCCAGCTGTGCAGAGTTGTTGACAGTTTGAATGAGGTCACTGCATGTGGTACTCTATCTGCTGCAAACGAGTCAGATTCTGCTGCACAATCACAGACTGACGTGTGGACTCGAGACAAACAGACCTGAGAGGGATAAAGATATTGAGGTGGAGAGACAAGATGGATACTTCAAACCGTTTCTCCATATGAACATTTGTGGCCGAAATAAAGACGTGTGAATGGCTGCACGATCCCCCAGTGAGAGATTCTCAGAATTCCATAGATACCAACATGGTCAAATACCTGTTTGCTTTATATAATTTGTTCTCTTAATACGATACATTTGCTTGTCATTGCTACGAGGGCCCGACCGTTTGATCTGATGGGACAATATTAGCTCTTTTAAAATCCCATTCAACATAATTTTCTTGTTGTTTTTTTAATACACATTACAACGAAGAACAAACATAATGATTAAAAAAACAAAGTTTTGTCAATTTTTCTCTGTGTTGTAAATTTAAACAAATAACAAATAACCAATAACTCAAGGACAAAGTAATGTAAAACAGTTAAAGTTCTGCCTATATTTCATATTGTTACGGTAAGTGTTAAGGGACAACACCAATATAAATACAAAATACATGCTTTTTTAATTGGGATCAATCGGTTCTCCGAATTTTACTCTGCCAAATATCGGAGTCGGCATTAGCCTCAAAAAATCCACAGCGCTGGCCCCCACTTACTACCTCTTATCCGAACAAGCCAGTTTGCTCTCTGCGTTGAACTCACTCTTCTCATTTAATTTTCTTCATAATATGCAGCATCCCTTTTAATTGGGCTGACCTGGAAAACTAATTTACAAAACTGGGCAGCGATGACAATGATGACAATGATATAAAGCAATGGTGCCCAGAACTTGCCCAGAAAACTAGATCTCATATGTCAATTTCAATAAATCCCATGCACATTATAATTTATTCAAGTGTCTTTGCATCAGTCCAAGTAGAAACACTCAACTTTGTTAATTATATTAGATAGTTTTGTTTGAACAGTAAACGCGCATTCAGGGACCAAGTACAATTGGGTGCTTCAACTTGTGTTGCATCACCAAAGTGCACACGGTCCAACAGAAGAATTGAAAAAAGTGTGCAAAGACAGTGGAAAGCCAAGGCGTGTTTTCAATGTATGATGCCTCACCAAGACCCAAAGTGTGAAAAGCCCTGCATATATACGCACCCACATGTGTCTTGTTGAACGACAATCAAGCGTGTGTGTGTGTGACAGTGTATCTGTTTGTATATGAGTGTGTTTGTCTGACAGCCTGTTCAGAAATACCAATGACTCAACTCCCCAACGAGCAGGTAACTATCTCCTTGGCTCTGATTTTATCCACGACAATTATTTTTTTTCCCCAACACGCCTACTTCGGCTTTTTCGTCGGCCGGCATTTCATTTAACCATAATCCGTGGGATAAAAGGGAAGCCTTTCTTTTAAATGCACTGCCGTGTGTGTATGCAGGAAAATGTCCACGAGCAAAGACTTGAATTTTATGGACACATACGATGCTTAAAAAGCTGGTGCTGGTAGAGCTGCACTGACGCTCCAAAGTCAAGTCTGTACCTGGTTTGACATACTAGGTGGATTTCTTCCCAAATCTCTCAAATTGTCGGTCCCTCATTTGGACAGATGCGACAAAACTATCTTTTTAGTGAGCCACCTCAGCGCTAAATGGACCAAAAACAAAGAAACCGAGAAAACATGATTGCAATCCTGAAAACTGGAGTAGCCTCACATACTTCGGGTTGTTTTGAATTAAACTTAAAATTAAATCTAAAAAAATAAAAAAGGGATTATCAATGCATGCTGGGGTGAAATGTGCTGGCCAGTGTCAGAAAGCGCATCCCCGGGAGCAGGACATGGGTACTGCAACAATGAAAGACCCTAAACTCACAACAAAAACAAAACAAAAATACTGCTGAAAAACAGCATTGGACTATTCCACAGTGGCCTTCCATGAGTGCTGTTCTAAAGTCTACTTTACTGTAGAAGCAGTTGAAATGCAATCTGGAGAAGGCTCCTTGCAACCCAGAGACTGCTGGAGCAGTTTGTTCACAAGGAGTGGTCCAAAATACCCACCTTCGGTGCAGATAACTCATTGAGACCTTCACAAAATTATGACTTGCATGTCAACCTTATGTCATAAGGTTATGCAAAACAATATTAAGTTAAGGACACCCTCATTTTGACTTTTTTTCAATACACCTGATTTCCATAAGTGAGTTTCCAGCATTTTTCAAATGTATGGTTATCCAGGGACAAGCCGAAAGGAGAAGAAGATTCCAGGTTAGGCTTTGGTCAGTTTCAAGAGTAGCAACCATTTGGCACATCAATTATAAAAGCAAGTAGTAACATGTGGCGAATACATTCGTAAACGACAGCTGACAAACAAGCACTCTCAACCGAGGGGCCAACATGGACATGGAAACACTGCACTGCAATTACAGCGAGTGCCAGTTAAGCCAGACCGGGCCCAGCTGGTCTGTGCCTGACGAGGCCTTTAATTAAGAGACACCAGGAGAAGTCTTGGAATGGCCAACGTGCGCACAGCGAGGAGTCTCTGGAGGGGACATAGCAACACAGGCGCGCGTGTGGAGAGGTGGGCTCCACAACTGCCAAAAATGCAACACACACATTTACACAAGCACAAGTGGAATCTTGTAAAAAAAACAAACAACACATAAAAAAAGTCCATTAAACATATGCATATGTGCGTTTACATGTGCATCTGTGTGTCTGATCTTGTGACTGCAACAAAACACTCTTCCTTTGCTGGTGGTCACGCAGAAATTTGGGTACACCAAGAAAATCGCGTTAAGGGATCCGTGACCTCTTTTGCTCACCGCCCAGCCCAACCCTCAACTTCCTTTTCCTCATTTGAAACATGCATTAATATTAATACATAAACCTCTAAAGCCCCTTGGCTTTAATGCCACAACCCCGCCCCTAAAATAAAACACCACCTAGGGCTACTAGTTAATAAAGCCCTCTTGACGACCCCTGCCGGCCCCGCAATCAAGGACGCACAGTAAGGGGAAAGTTGTCCGTACAAAACGAAAGTAGAGAAATTGATACAGTCTGTCGCCGTCACTGAACAATCACACCCCCACCCCACACCATAAATATATTTCCTATCAAGTGATTGCTCTATTAAAAGGTAAACGGTGTCAGAAATCACCTACGATACTTTTGTATCTCTCGCTTTATCACAGATGCATGACAAAAATACTGTACCTATACAATTTAAATATATTTTCAAATTGATTTACAAAAAATAGATTGTGTGCATCTCAAGGGGATTTACAGTCAATAAATCATACCCTTTTTGTACGTAAAAATGTGCCATTAAGGAGTTATAGTTGTTCCCTTTTATTTAATTTAACCTTATGCGTTTCTTCATGGGTGTTCATGTGAATGTATCACCCATGAGCTTTGGGGGACAATGTCCCCTGAGGGTTAGCTAAAAAGAGACCTCTGTGAGATATTCTGGTAAAGGGGTACAAAATATGCATAAAAAGTAAACTGCAAATAGGATCCACAATTTACTACCAATTCTGCCAGGCTACAATAATATCAAGCAAAGATTTCGCCGCGGCCCCCTGCCCAAAAAACTTTAACATGTTTAACTGTCCCACACTAAAAATAATGTAGCATTTCTGGCTACAAGGAACAAGAGAGAGACAGTGAAAGTCAGAGTTGACGAGGGCACGCTTATTGGGCTCCCCTCAGGCATGCTGCGGGGACACCGATTCACATCAGTTTCACATATGTACAAAAGGTATACAAGAATACGAGTTGATGTACCAAATAAACCTTTTCTTGAAGCTATAAACCTCAAAGTAACTGTCAACATGCATGAGAAGACAGCTGGGCTGCACTTCAATATTTTCATCTCCATTAAGTTCCTGCTGTTTATAGTAAAGAACAAAAAGCCACATAAATACAAATGAGCACCTGCAACCACAGCTGGTTCTGGTTATTTTTACTTTCCCCCCAAAAAAGACATTGTGACATTTTCATACATTATTTGACAAACATTGCTTTGAAACGGAGTGGCTTACACAATCTAGATATCAATTAATGGCAGGATTTTTTTTTTTTAGTAACGACAACTAATTCTGGGAATTATAAACACATTAAAAAATGTGAGTCAATAGGTATAGTAGAAATTAATTTCAAGGCCAATTCTGCACAAATATCTAAATATATCGTTGCGTAATTCACTCATAGCTTTAATTACAGTAGCACTCATAAATACTTACAATGTGAAGAAAAATGTAATGTGACAGCGATGGGCACCGCCACAAACTATAGCGTCATTTGGATTGAAAACCCAATTTTTCCCGCAACCACACCAGTCCGTTTGTGGCATTGTGCTTGACCTGACTAAGAGTTTTACATACGGCACCGCACAAACCGAAACCAAAATCTCAGACTTGGGATGAACCGGGTCCAACAACAGCGTAGCCGTGCACCAACTTCTTTCTCTGCAAATATTTTCCTAATTTCTATCGGACAATACACTTGGGTCTGTCCAACTACAGCATTAAAATAGACCCAAAAAATAAATTACAAAAACTAAATAGTTGTCCAGATTATTTTCATCAATGGGAAAAAATGGCAGCAAAACATAACTACATAAGAGTGAAAATATAGCGCAAGCAAAACATTATCTGTTCAGTATTTCTGAAATGAATGAAATATTCATAAATCCAGGTGTGCATTTATTTATATATCTATATTTTCATATAGAGGGTGACAACAAAATGTAAATAAAAACTGCCATTTTTTGATTAAAACGTATTTTGTATTTAAAAACGACTGGCACAAGAATGTTACCATTCTAATAGATAAATACACATTTGCTCATATAGGGTGGATACAGTATTTCATTTGCATATGCCCTGTAAAAACTGGATGATAATAAAAAAAAACTGGCACAGCATTTTCGTGTGTGTGCGCGTGTCTGTTCAAACACACTGTGTGGTAGTGTGGGTGTGGCGTTACACCTCGTGTGGCACTGGGCAGCCAAGATAAGCACTGATCCTATCCATGCCTCCCTTCTGCAGTGCCTGCCCGCCCACCCACACACAAACTCACACAGACACACACTTCTTTACACTGCCAGTTACGTGTTACTGTAATCTCATTTTAGAATACCAATGTCCAAAACATGATCACAAACACTCAGAACTGCAGCAACCAAATGCAGTGTACCCATTGCGTCTGTATTTGCACTGCAGCCTGGCACGCGAGTTAGAACCCAGAAAGTTCCAAACATACAACGGGGCTAGTAAGGAGTCAGACAGTAGATTGTGGCAAAAGAACAAAGTCAAATGCATCCCTGATAATATAAGTAGGGAAAACACCTCGAAACGTGAAAATTATGCTTCTTTCAATTCAGCGCGCGCACGCACGCACACACACAAACACACACACACAAACACATCGAGTGAGCCTCGTACAAAGTTTGGTGAGCACTTACCACAACTGGAGGGGTAAGGGGAGACAAGAGAGTGTGACCACCGAGGGAGAGAGTTGAACCACTTATTCAAAGTTTAGCTTCAGCACACTCCCCTCCTTTGCCCCAAAGTAATTCACATCTCTTAGGGTACAAGCCGGATTTTGGGGAGGTCCGGTTTTGTTCCCTCTGGTTGCCTTTGGATGCAGATTGAGCTTGCCCTGACCACTTTTACACACTTTTTCCACTCACTTTTTAGAGGAGCTAGGGGTGGAAGGAGAGGCTAAGTTAAGCAAATGGGATTTGAAAGTCATGCAGAGATGTTAAGGCTTACAAATACTATTAGGCGCACTGTGCATACTTGTTAGGCATACACACATGCACACAAACAAAAAAGGACGAGAAAAAGAAATAGGGAAATTACAAACGTGAGCATAATATTCCGTTTCAGAAACCTGCACCCACACCTGAAAACCGAAAGAAAGAAGGAATCTCGAAAACTGCCTTTGAGTAGCGGGACATATTTACATATGGTTGCATTACTTTTTGCATAGTTGAATGCCAGGAACCATCACATGGCCTCATTGGTGGTGAAAACTTGACTGGTGACCTGTACAAGGAACCCCCCCCCCCAGCCAATACAACAAACACACACACACGCACACGCGCACACACACACACACACACACGTACGCTATATACTACATTATAATGAAATATGAATAAAGCCCTTATATGACAGCTCCACAAGATACAAGCCTGTCATGACAACACAAAATCATTTCGCAACGCATTTCTGGGCCATATAATTTTAACACAATGCATATTGTGGATGTGGTTTCCAGTGATGTAGAACTGTACTGCATCATACTGAGTACTGCCTCAACAATATACTGTACGTTATACAGTAATAGAGCTCTCTGTGAGAAGCAGTGGAGATCAAGACTGTATTACACTAGAACCACAATAATAAACAGAGTTAAATTAATCACACTCTGACTGTCAATAAAAACAGGCAGAATTTTTCAAACAGCATTTGTTCTACATAGCCTATACATTGTGCAGGTTGTCAAAATGTTCTGGTCGATTGCTGAATACAGTAAATAATGTATCTTTGTGAGCATATCTTCACCCACACATAATTAACACCAGTAAACCTGCAAGTATGACATACTGTACATTCTCTCTATGTTTGAAAGCTGAAGACGTGTGTCCAGACTTTTCTTGAGTGTGGCTGAGCACTACCAGTGGTTTGCACCAAAAGCAAATGCTTTGTATTTTAAGTTGGGGCTGTGAAATTAATTTAAATGGAATCACGATTTCCATTTTGGCTTATCACGATTTTAAAATCCTTATAATCAAAGAAAACGTATTAATATGCAGCACGGTGCAGGGTATCTACAAGTTCCTAAGATTGTAGAAGTACTCTGAGTGCACCATGTTAGCGGTGCAGCAAGCGTGTGACGTGAATGTGATTCAGCCCTCCCCGAGTGTGCTTCAAGCTGTTTAATGACACCAATTGGGATAACCATAAATCTAAACACACTACAAAAAGAATTACACACACTGGATTAGTTACATTAAGTACAAGACAAGGTTTGTTTTAGAAACATCACCATTGCTAATGCTCAAGCTAATGTTAAATCCCACTGACATGCAAGCATAAAATTGACATTGGCCAACATTCACACACACATTAGAAACAATACTCAAAGCTAAGGGACATTTTCTTTCTAATGTGTGAAAAACGGGTTCTATTCATAGAGCTAATTCGCAACTTTCTTCATTTATTTCTTCTTCTACTCCGATTGTAAGGGTGTACTCCACACTGCCGCTAATGTACGCACAACAGGATCACACAGGATTTGTTTGTTTTTATGATTATTTCAGTATATTTTTATTTTCATCACATTATTTTCTGGTAGTTCCAGCTTTTATATCAAGTTCAGTTTTCAAGGATTCAAGGAATTTTGAATTACGACGCACATGAGATGAAATACGATATCTGAGGTCCCGTGTTAGCCCACTTAGTCCCAAGACTTGTGGGAAAAAAATTGAATAAACACGATCACACTGAAAAAGATATAAGGGAAATGCTTATCCACAGTTTGAATGTGTGAAAGCATTAATTGTAGCAGAATTAAAATACAGGATGCTTAAATTTCAAATTATATTTACAAGGTCATTTCACAATCGACAAAACAAATAGAGCGTCTATGAATAACGTGTTCACCGTGCAGGGATGAATGGGCATGACATCATGGCAGATTGGAGTATTGGAGCTTTGGCAGCAGAATAAATGATATAAAGTCAGTGAATAATCATTTATATTGAGCATGATTTCAATATCAATCAAAGTTAAATTTTTTTTTTTTTCTAGAATCGCCCGGCAAGACATGTTTTTCTACCTTAAGAAGAAAGTGGATATGCAAGACCACAAGTAATCTCATAAATCAATTACATTAATTAGATTTTGAATGGCCACACCAATATGCATCCTCCTCTTTCAGTAGGTATGGCATTGGAACACACACACACACACACAGTCACCAAACGAAACAATGGCATTCCATGAATGCGTCAGAAGAAGCCGTTTTATCAGAACATGGCATTTTTTCATGAAAACAAAAGCACATGAAGGATTTTTAATATAGCAAACTGTCTCTCGCGACACTTACAGCCTACCTTGAGGGACGTCAGCTCAGTGAGAATCTCAAGGATTAACACAATAATAAGCTGATTAGAAAAAGGGCTCAATGTTTTGCAAATATTTAGTTACCCAGAGAAATTACATGGAGGGAACATTAGCCTCCTGGATCCTCAATTTAATTTCATGATTAATATAGCATATAATGGCAAAAGGAGCAATTCTTCTGTGACAAATGCATCAGCTCAAGACAAATGAGGCTCGTCCATGAAATTTTCAACTTTCATTTCATTTTGGGGAGGGGGGGGGCAAAATACACCGCCCCGTCTCACTCACTTTCAGACCCCTTTCACACCCCACATGTGCAGACATGAGGTCAAGCTCCAAAGATCACAGAAAGGAGCCAGACGACACAGTGAGAAAAGGCAGCCAAAAAGGAGGGGACACCGGAGTTCCAAATTCCTCCTTTCCGCAAAAAAAGCAGGCCCAAAGTCTCAGCTACAGGCGCCCTCCTTTACAAAGCCCGTGTGCGGAAGTCAGGGAGCACTGTTGCAGAAACAGCCCAGGGAAATTCAAATGAGGAAGAAGCGGTGCAAGAGACAGAGGGAGGGAGAATGGGGGAGACAGCGAGGGAGGACAATAGTGAGGAAATTGGATGAAAGAATGAGATGGAGGCGCCGTAGGTAGCAAGGAGGGGAGTAGGTGGGACGGCGGGGTCGGCTTGGAGGGGTTGCTGAGGCTGCAGGTTAAGATAATGTGTAGATCTGAAAAGATTTGCGCCACACATTTTTATTCATTTTTTGATTACTCCCGTCCCTCCTGGCCCCCCTTACATTCTCCTTTGATGCTCTTGTCTTTCCGTTTTGTTTGTTTTTGGCATTAGCGTTACGTGTGTCTTTGTGTGCGTGCGGCACATGCATGCTGATGAGAAGTAGAATATTTTATAAACACAAATTGGCACAAGCCCACCACGTAAATATCAATACATGATGCACACAAACATACTTAAAGATGCATCAGAGAGTAAAGCAGCTGAGCCGACAGTGCAGCAAATGCAGAGCGCTTACTAATTTGCAGACAAAGATGTTACCTCAACAAAGCCAAGCCTTTTTCACTGCTCGTAAAAGATAACATTTTTTTGTGTTTCTGTTCTCCATGATGGAAGCAACGAAGCTGAGCTGGCAATTTCACCCACCTTCAAAGGCAGTGTCAGAGCCGTACCAGAGGCAGGACGACAGTTATGTGCCGGAAAATTGTGCAATACCTGGACAGGAGTTTGGCATTCAAGACCTGACACTCACCTTTCATTCTGAGTGGCTGCTGTGTTGAACAGACCGTGGTCTCTATGTTAAAGGCCCGATTATAAAATGACACATGTGGCTTGTATCATAGCTGCATGCTGTCTGATGGTTGTTACAAACCAGGACGTGTCAAAATTGCTCAAGAATTCAAGGAGTTATAATGAACTTGGCACAAACACACCAACGGTGGCAGTGATATACTGTACACGTCATCAACCAGCCAAGGCTTGCTTTAGCTGATGTCTATGGTCTCAGCAGCTACCTAGTAGCTAACAAGTAGCATGCAGGCTAACCCATCCAGCATTCAGGATGTTTGCCGTGAGGACTTATTACCACTATTCTACAAGACCAAAGTGTGCAATAACCGACACAGATTCTAGCATTGGCCACAATGAAATGTGAGATTCTATTTAAGGAAAGCCATTTGAAAATAAAAAGAACAACTATTCCACAGTGTCTGTTGATTATATTAAAATGTTTCCAAATTGAATGTCGGGCTTTGTAAAACGCTTTAGGCACCAGATAGCGCAGATCAAACGCTACATAAGTCTTCTTCTTACATCTCATGTTTAAGGCAAGTTATTTTTTTCCACCAAGTACGTATGTTTTGTCCATGGATCTATGTCATATTCAGTTACGAATCTAATCGGAAGTCAGCAGCACTATTGGTGAATTGCAATTTTAGGAGTGAGTCTATCCACCAGTCAAGAAGAAGTATTTTATATGCCTCAACAGAAGGTAGCGCTTATGATATCATGCATCTAATTATACGAAAAGGGATTCATGAATTCATTGTGCCCACCGTTTGCCATAAATGCTGAATAAAGTTGTGTCATATTTTCTGAATGAGCCGGGCCACATACAACCAGAAATGGATCTAAAGAGTCAAGACAGGGATGGACAAGTGGCGGGCCTTTGAATAATTTCCGCTCCGCATAAAAATAAATAAATAACTGAATAAATACTGGTCCTATGTAGCCCTCCCTGGAGCACCGATGAAAAATTCTGGCCTCCTTAAACATTTAAGTTGCTCATTCCTGTTTTAAGAAGAAACAACGAGTAGTTAAACACAAACACACACACCTGCATTGCTGTCACTCCCGCCTTCCAGATTGAGTGAAATGCATTGGTCTCCATCTTCGTTCCCTTGACCCAGGATCATCCATTTTTCCACAACATCCGAATGGGAGGAGTTGGATGAAAGGGATAAATCTGAATCAGATTTGTACTCCAACTCAGAATCAGATTGGGAGGCGCTTGAATCCAAAGTCACTGGAGTGATGACATCCACCTTTCTATGTGGTGTCTATTTAAAAAAAAATAAAATAAAAAGAGAACAAATTCTTAGGTTACAAATAAAAAACAAAATTTACTTGTTGTACATTTAGCAACATTCAATCTTTTTTTTTAGACCGTGAATGACTGGAGACCAATTTACAGTGTATCCCGCCTCTCATCCCAAGTTAGCTGGCATGGGCTCGAGCTCTCCTGCGACTCTCAAAAATTGGATGGATGATGGATGATTAGGCATATAATAACTTGATGTATATCTGCCCAATAGAGCCCTCATAATATTGTTAAACGACTATTGTATAATTTTTTGGGCGGTGTAAAAATGAACTGCATCTATATTTTCGCTCCTCTGCCATCTGGAACTGCTTCAGACAACAAAGTGTATGCAGGAAAGTGGTTAAGATTGCACGATTGTCTGTGTCTCATGTGTTGCGTTGTATTATTTTGTCATTTTTTTGTTAGCTTTTCTTTAGATGGCGGCGCGGACACCCGCAGCGGCTCATCTTGTTTTATGTTGAGAGGGAAGAAATGTCATCTGTTCATTTGACAATAAAGTTGTATTCAATTCAATTCAATTTCATTTTGCAACAGCTGTATGAAATCTGGTAGTGGATGAGAATATCGCCTGCTAGACTCACGACCAAGGGCTATTCCGATCGCTCCTCGTCTTATGATAGTCAGATGGGCTTGAAGTTAGTTTAGTACAAGGAGGAAGATGCGAGGACATCAACAAACATTATTCCAATCGGCTGCGCAAGACTTACGTCAAATCTTACGTCAAACACCAGCGCCGGTAGTTACAGGCCAAGCTGGTGATTGCCACTCGTTCGCTGGTGAACTCCAAGTTTATATACCACGCAAGTCATCTAGTCCTCTCGAGAACATGCGCAATTTCTCCGTAACAAACCAGACCACTTGGCAACTCTGCATTTACCTTTGGGACCAGGGTGGATGTCAGCAGTGGGAGTCCACTGCCTCCTTTCAAGGCACAAACCCCATAGTCATCATCTGAAGAGGAGGAGAGACTTTCAGAGATGCTTATAACTTCGGGGCTGGAGTCAATGATGATGACGTCCTCAAATAGCGGTGATGGTCTTTGGACTTCTGGAACACTTTTTTTCTTCTTCCGTTTGACCAGTGTCTCACTCTTGTTGCATTGCTCCTGCAGCTTGACAGTCTTCAATGATCGTGGTCCGTTTTTGGCACAGTTTTCAAGGTCTACATCAATGACCATCTCTGTAGTCTTATCAACCGCATCAATCTCCTGGCTAGGCTGCTCCTCTCCATCTTCCACTTCCAAATGCCCAGAGTTGGAAGAGTAGTGGAGCTGACTATAGAGGTGGAACTCCAGCTCACTGATGGCCTCTGATGTCTCAGACTCATCCCCATCTCCCTGGTAGAGATCATCTTCCAACACCTGCCGGTCCTGAGAGCCGCAATACATCACCACAAGGGAACCTCCGTACACAGATGCTCAGATGCAGACATGCACGCTGCCCAGGCCACTTACACTATGAACACAAAAATGAAAACAACAAAAAAATGGTGTCAAGATTATCATTATTTAAAATTAGTTTAAGAACACCGATTAACTTAATTTTACACTTGCGTGACAGGAACCGAGCAGTGCTATGTGACACGATGCACCTTTCTCTGGCCTTTGCCATTAAAGTTAATTTGTTTTTAGGTTTTACCAAAAGCAGTGGTTATTTTCCACTTAGATTTTCAAAATTCAAATGAAAACGATTATGTTTGACCTTCAGAGTCCTTTGTACAAGTCTCCTCCTTATGTAGCCTCAGTAGACCGCGTAAACCGTAGCGAATATGGACAGGATTAATGTGAATTTGGACAACACGTGCGTTAGCGTCGCACCGGGAGTGACATCATGTGGTCAACGAATGTGTCCTTTGGAGGACCTAGCCTGTGACAGTGTTGACAGTGACACTGGTGTTATTTTTCGACAGTCCGATACCGTATCACCAAAATACCGCCCAACCCTAATTACGATATTAACTATTATTATTCTATTTACGAAACCCTGATGTACAAGAAAAATAACGAGGGCAGATTCTGAATCCGTGAAAAAAAAATAGATTTTTCTTAGCATCTCTGATAAAAAAAATAAATAAATAAAAAATTGTTAACCTGTGGAATCTAAAATAGATTTGGCTGGTTCACCGGTGTTGCTCCTCAAAATTAATATATATTTTCCCAGTCAAAATTGACCATTTTCAGTGCCCTTGGTGTAAAACTATTTGAAGTATTATCTTCAGCGTTTAGGAGTAAGAGTTCAAAAGCTGACAACAATTACAGGACGAATGTTGGCCTTGGTTCTGAAATCCATACGGGCTTGTTACCCAAGCTCAGGAGAACACGGTTGAGTTTCACTCCTCCCTCTTGTTTTAACTTGTTTCAGGGAGCTTCTTCTATTTTTCTTTTTTAATTACAGCTTCTGTGCAAAGAAACATATTCTGTCAATTGATGGACAAGAACAAATCAGGTGGACTAGGATAATCATTATGTTGGAAGTTAATTTGCACAATATTTCCTGCGTGCATACATAGACACAGTGAACTGAGAAATGGCACAGGCCCATTGCCCTGTCTAGTCCAGCGTGTCTGTGCCATGATGGCTGGAGATGATTGGCCTGTAAGAATGGCCACAGGCTGCAGAAACGCCACGCTAGGCTGTCACAAGCAGTCCAAGGGGATTAAAAAGACAGAAAAGAATATCGGACAATCTCTGCAAAAACCGTCTACTATGTGAAAATTGAGATGATCGCAGAAACTGTAATCCGGTTAAAAAAAAACAACTGCAACACTTGCGAAACTAAAATTAGTGCATTCAATAAAGGGGAACGACTCAAAATTATGGTTCTAAAATAGAGATACGATCACGAGAATGACAAAATTATATTGAGACGCCAGGAGCGCACAAGCAAGCTTGCCTACGTTTGAAGTAGGTAAAAAGTGACGTGTTGCACCATCATTTAAGATAGCTCGAGCTATCTTGAATATATGTGGCAGAGGCAGTAGCCTTCGCTAGCAAAATGCTAACTACCCGGCAGATGCATTGTAGCGCATGTTGGCTCTGTCATTAAGGTATTTTAAGTCCAATAAAACGCTTAGCTGTTATGCTGGTTGACAAATTAAATATCATGGGCTTTAATTAAAAAAATATCGAGCGATCTGACAAGCATGTGTCCTTATAGTTGTGTCCACGTGCTCGAAACAGTATAGCAGGATGTAAACAACAAGCAAACCGGTCACGAAAACCCTTGAAGGGGGGAAACATCAATCTCTGCATGTGTCCTACATCATGATGACGTAGTTTTGTATGTACATATACATTCACGGTCCACGGCCTTACCTTAAAACCTCAAACTGATGTCTGTGCTCACATATACAAAGTAAAGTCCCGACTTCTTCTGAAGGGAAACACCAAAGAGTACTTCCGGGTTTGTTCGATGGAATAAAAGGTTGGCCAACCAAAGTCCGGATCGTTGAGCTCTCCCCGGCCAACACTCGAGATTACCATGAGTCTTGCAAGGAAGCCAGACAGCAACGTGAGGCTGACATTATTCAGTACATTTTGAATTCCTTTTGATCATTGTTAAACAGTTGACAGTTAAATTGACAATATTTAACTATTTTTATGAGTGATTGGTCGCTGAAGAAGTGAACAACTAAATCAAGTAGTGCGCCTGTAGTTATGTGCCATTTGTTTATGTATTTTTTAATATGTAACTTTAACTTTCATCGTTTTATGATGAACGAATTTCCCGGTGTCAACAGATTGACACTGACACTTCTACCATCGAACGGAACAGCATTCAGTTGTTCTGACTGTCACTGTACATAACTGGCAAAGAGAGATGAATAAAGACATATCTGTAATTAGTAAATAATTTTCAAACAAATTTAGTGAAATTTGTATCACTTGAAGCGATATCCCTTATGATCTTTCACGGCACCTTAGTTGGAGTCACTGTTTAAGCTATGACACTGCTTTTTTTTGCTTGATTGATTTTAAGAGCGGCTGTCATTCTCTCTTTAATTTTACTCTCAGTATGTTTGTATGCCAAATGATAGTCAAAATGAAACACAATGTGATCTGACACATACTGTACTTTGAGGTTGCGGGGTGTTCAAGTCTGCCAGTATATTTCCTATCGCCGCTTCTCTGTCACCATGAAAAATGTCAAAATACATTGCTTCTAAATAACACTGCTGATATACAGTAGCTATACAGTAATGCCATGTAAAGTCATATCAACTTCCAGCGGAATATATTTGTTGTCACAATGTTGTGAAGCCTTTGATTATAGAAATTTCACTATTCAAACTGATTTTGTCATGTTCTGCTTTTGGTATTACACGCATGGTATTATTATTTTAGAAAAGGTTGGAGACCGGCTGAATGGCGGCATCTGGTTCACCAGTTCATCTCTACGTGTGTGGACCAGTGGAGTGTTAAAGATGGATGGACTGTCCGGGACAGGGATTTAAAATCCACTGATTTCCAATCAGACATTCAAGTCATATCAACCTCCAGCGGAATATATTTGTTGTCACAATGTTGTGACGCCTTTGATTATTGAACTGTCACTATTCAAACTGATTTTGTCATGTTCTGCTTTTGCTACAGTCACATCCAGCCCAATTTCATCTTCTTTCAGCCCAAAATATGAAATGTCACAACGTGCACAAAACCCTCGCTGCGTGCATGTCTGAGCAACAGCTCGGAATCCTCAAGCCAGCACTATTATTGCACGTTGATTGGAATGGAAATATATATGTAAATGTACTTCAACAGACTAGCTATCGGCATCGGTCATATTCATAACAAGGTGAATGCAGAAAAATTCCACCCCCCTGACTTTCATGACAGTCCTGCATTAGCATCCGCCTCTTCCACTTCTTTAAATCAAGAGAATAATTGCAAACTCTGTGTATGCAACTATGGGAATCACTTTCATAATAATAGTGAAGAATGGTATTATAATAAGGATTCAGGGAGTGAATGCCACCTGATTCTTGAGGTGTCCCCATGCGTGTCAATACAGGAAAGGCCATCGCCGAGTTGGATTGTTTCCCTCCAAAGGTTAGACTGCACCTATATGTTCACTATCAACTCTTTCGGTCTGTCTCTGTCTGCACGTACACACATTTTTAATCCTGCATCCGCTTTGTTTTTGGGAGGTGCATGTGGGTGGAGGGAGTCTGCGCCTCCTCTGCTCCTCATATCTCCCTAAATTGGATGCCGGTTCGGGATGCCTGACTGCCTCAGTGAAATTGTGATGTGGCTGCCTGATTTAGACTTCCATGCATTTGCTGGTATTTACTATTATTATTTTAGAAAAGGTTGGAGACCGGCTGAATGGAGGCATCTGGTTCACCAGTTCATCTCTACGTGTGTGGACCAGTGGAGTGTTAAAGATGGATGGACTGTCCGGGAGAGGGATTTAAAATCCACTGATTTCCAATCAGACATTCCAGGAGGATGGTTCTGCCTGATGAATGATCTTTATTGGAGAAAAGGAGTTAAAAGAAGCATGTCATTGCTCTCATTTGATGGTGTTTTTGTGTGCCTCACACTGTATGCCTCCCGCTGCCCGATGCTGTGGCCAAGACACACAATGTGTCCTCCTGATTTATTGCCAATATTCTGAAGCTGTTGGTCATTTGTTTAAAAAAATACATCAGACTGAGGTCTGTGATGGGCCCAACTGGATCTTCAGCTATGCTACTGCTTGGAGTCATTTGTTGTGATGAAATGTTGATGATGGGTTTTACGGACACTTCTCAAAATAACACAGAACAAGCTTTCCTGTCTAAATTTGGAGACATTGTTGCAATACGTCAAGAAATGATTGAACTGGAAGAATTACAAAAATGTGTAAGTTTTGCTGAACAGTACCAGGTCAGCTCCACCAGCTCAGTTTGGGTCAGTCACTCTTCTGCTTTAAAATAGTACAAAGGAGCAACTGTGATAAGCATGCTACATAGAACGAAGAACTTGTCGTCAGACATATTACAAACGACATCATTGCTGCAGTAAGAATGTTATCAGTTTTATGAGGAAAAAGGTTGTTTGTAAAAAATAAAAATCTTGCAATGAGCGATAAAATATTTAAATGATTGCCTTACACTTGGGCATCCTTACACCGCATCCACTTAACACAACATTTTATTTTATGTCCAGACCAATTTAATGACTTGC
Organism: Hippocampus zosterae; assembly: GCF_025434085.1. Lineage (NCBI taxonomy): Eukaryota > Metazoa > Chordata > Actinopteri > Syngnathiformes > Syngnathidae > Hippocampus > Hippocampus zosterae. Next base: position 11,442,282 of record NC_067463.1, on the reverse strand, counting down.
TTTCAGGGTCAAGGTCTAACTACCAGTCGGTGGTCTGAAGATGCTCCATGTAGAAGGAGGCTGACAACACCTTCCCTGTGCATGCAGGGCCTGTGCCTGGTGCCGATGGGGATTGAAAAAAAACTTGTGAAAGAAAGCTTCGTATGCACTCACACACTCACACACACTTGCAGTTCTTGATGCCGCAACACCTCTTTCCCGGCAACAAATCTAAAACAACATTGACAGCAACCTTGTTGGCTCTTGTTGAATGGTCACGCTGAAATGTATACCTTTACGTATAAATAGCTTGGTGTCATGTTGTGTCATCTAATATTTCATGGACAAACAATGTGTCCAATTGCTCAATCCGCCCCACTGCCCCTAAGCCGCCTTTGACAGAATAGCCACAGCAACAGCAAGCCTGGCTGCAAGAAAGGGAATCTTGTGTTGCCGCACACAAGTGCCACTCTGAATTACATCCTGAGGATGTTGAGGTCATCTGGGCGGAGAGCAGACACACCACACCAAAGTATTAAAATCAAGGTTTTTTCTTAACCGTAAGAGGGAAAAATTGGATTATCAGACACAAAAAGGGCAGTATCGCTTTGTTAAGTTCACACCAAACAATCCCAAAACACTGCACGTCTGCTGGATAAAGAAAGATTCAAAGTGAAGAATCACCTGCTCCTTTGCAGAAGCACCAATAGGTTAAAAGCAAAGTAAAAAGAACACACAAAAAAAGACCTTTAAGGATAAAGGGTGATAAAATGGGAATGTGTTGGGCACAAGCAATGAATTTATAATACTTTCTGATATCCTCCATGTGCTTACACTCCATGTAGCTCAATTAACTAAATATAGTTGTGCACATACAGGGTAGTCCAAAGCATTTGAAATAGAGAACTACACCAAGCAATATTGTACAGATTTGAATGACAGAGGCACATATTCTGTTTTATTTTATTTTATTTTATTTGTTGCATCCTGCAACAAACAGTAACCACATTCATAAACCTACTGATAAAGAAATACTTCTCAAAATAGAGAATCATCACATCTAGTATCACAATACAAGAACAAACGTCAGAAAAAATACTGAGTCATTTTGTAGAGGCAGATTTTGTGTGCGTGTGTGTGTGTGTGTGTGTGTGTGTGTGTGTGTGTGTGTGAGTGTGTGCGTGTGTGTGTGTGTGTGTGTGTGTGTGTGCAGCTTTCCATGACTACAACTTTGCCTTCAGGGCAAGACTGCTTTCTAGTGACTCCAACTCTTCATTTCTTCATTTCACTTTTGTTTTAAAACAAGTTTTGCCGCATTTTTCAGTGCATCTAAAACAGTGCTGTGAACATCCCACAGTAAGGGACACCATGCACCTTCCTTTGTGTTTACGTGTTTACTTATTGTCTCACCCTTTAATGCGATTCTTTCCAGTTCCGCTCGGTCACATCTCGGGTCACCAAACACAAAGCCCCCACCCCTCCATTCCCCAACATCCCTCCTCAACAGCACCCCCGTATTAATTACATTAATTAGCACGTGGATGAAAGACAAACAAGTGGTTTTTAATGACTTAAAACGACGCAGAATTCTTTTTTAGCGGGGAACCAGCGCCACCACCTCAATTAATGCTGAAAACGGAAGAGGTAAATAAAAAAAGCTTCCTATTAAATCATTCATTTATTTAATACATCAGTAAATGGTGTTACTAATTATTATTTTCTAAAAAAAAATGCCAAAAGTACTTTTCTCATGTTGTGTGAAAAAAGCATAACCTGAAAAAAATATTATAGAAATAATAATAACACAACAAATTCTACTCTAGTCATATAATAATAGGCCAATAATATTAATATGATAGTGATAGTTTTAAAGTCGCTGAATAGTTACAATTAATATATAACAGTGATTATTCTTACATAGCTGTACTGTAATTAAATTCTTCTTATTTCTCATACTGTGTGTGGGGGGGGGGATGTTCAATAAAAACGTTTACAACAATAAATATACTCAAATAATCTCCCGTGAGCTGAAGAAATGCACTAAATAATCCACCGTTGTCATGCTCATGCATACAATTTGATGTTTGGGGTTTGAGAAATAATGATGGCAATTCACGTTGGAGTCATGCTCTTCATTGCAAGCATGAAGATGGAGGTTTCTCACATTGTTCTTCAGTAAAACATGAAATACATAAACCAAATGATGTGATTATTCGTTTCAGCAGGTTGTCCAATTTTTTTTTCCTGGAAAAAAAATTAAGTATTTCATCTAATGTAGACGTGCACGTCTAGAGAGTAAATAAATTCCATCATCCGCCTGTATTTCCTTAATAAATTGAAGTGTATTTTGTACTGCTGGAGCAGTGAGTGGACGGAGAATGTCAGGGTCTATTTGTTACTGTAAACTAAATGGACTGACGTGTGTCTGCGCTTTGTTCCACGTTCGGTTGTTTTCCGACGGTGTGTGCGTGAGCCCTTGACACCCGACCTGCAGACCTCCAGACAAGTTCGACATGATGTGTAATGCCGTACGTAGAGCCGCTTTATATTTGGGGAGACATATGCTTGCTGCACAAAGCGAGATCTCTTTTCTCGTCTCAAAGTGAAATGTGACGGACGATAAAGGCACGAGTGCAATTTTGATTTTATGTATGGATTCACACGGGTTCATCATAAGCTTCTTTCTTCCTCGCTGCGACGAAAAATAGCAATAACATCACCGTGATGTGTTTCTTCAATTGCCTATAAAACACAACCACGGTGCGCTGTACACATCTTAAATTGGAAAATAATGTTGTAGGCCATTGAGAGAGAGGGGGGGGGGGCAAATCCAATACTATGTGAAATGTTCAATTGAAATAGTTATTCAAATGAAATGGGCATTGCGTGTGTTTAAAGTCACCATGAAGTGCAAATAGCTGTGTGGCAAAATATATCAATGTTGGCATAGATGAGAATGTCAGAGACATTGGCAGTCAGAGGAAGTAGGCAGTGAAGATTTTTTTTTGTAGGAATTATAACGTAAATTTGACATAATGGAATAATTAATATCACTAAGTCTTGGATATTCTATTTTATTACTTCCTTGCACTCAAAGAAATATTTCAGTTTGACCTAGAAGCACATTAGCAAACAAAATAAAACATCTGTTATCCAACAACCAATCTGGTAAATTATTTCTAACAACTAATTGTGAAGTACTGTACATATCGTGTACAAGAGACTTCGTATTTGTGACCTTGCAACAGGCTTACACGGTACTTCAGAATGTTTGAAAGGCTACATGAGCAAAAGTGAGCAAATCGTCACAAACAAATGAAAAGAAGAAGCTTGTCAAATGCTTAAAAATGTACACCATCTGCGTTTAAGCCGGTGATGGGAAAAGTTTTTTTCAGTGAGACCAGTTTTGTCTTTTACTAACGTTGCATTTCACATTAGTTTTGTGTGTAGTAATAAACTGGCAGTATGTCCGTAAAAATGAATGCATAAATAAATTAATAGTAATAATTGAAAATTTATCGTATGGCTGAGCCAAATGAAGAATTCAGGAAAATTGTAAACACTAAATATGGGCAACGTGTATTTATTCCACAATAAAAGTAAACACAATCTTTTTTTATATTGTTGCTTTTAGAACTAACAATTTAAAATACATCATTTCAAATACTGATGAATGGAGTTGAGCAAAATCTGAGTAATTGCCAGAAACTTTACTTTAAAGATGTCACTTTTTTTAATGTAGACTGGTCGCAGCACTCATCAGTGAGGCAAAAGAACAAGAAGGTTGTAGATGCCAAAAGGAAAACTTTTCTCCCGGTAGCCTATAACACGTTAACATGAAGATACGTCAGATCTCCACATTTAGTGTATTTATCTGCGATCGTGCATATTAGAGTAAACTCCGTGAAATCTGTTGTTCTTGTATACCTACAGTAATCCAATCGAAACGGAGATAAAAGAGAGGACAAGTTGAACAGACCGCTTCGAAGTTAACTTCTGAGGAAACTTTGGTGCGACAGTTTTGCACGGTAGGTTGAAGGTTGCATATGCATGCGCACGCACATGCACGCGCAAACGCTCGTGTACGAGACCTATTGGGCCTATTGGTGTGTGCAGTTTAGTGCCCGGAAAGGGACAGAGAACATGAGCGCACATTTCGAGGACGGCTCTACTTTTACTCATTTCACGCCCCCCCCCTCCCTTCGCCTCCACGAGGACCCTCCTTTTTTCCACCTAAAGCGTTTAGTTGCAGCTGAGTGAACACTTGCAGGCAGCGCAATAAGGAGCGGAAGGGTCGAATTATTTCAACTTGCATTGCACCCCCCCCCCAACTGTACACAGCTGCAAGAGTGAAAGAAGAGAGCGAGCGACTTACAAAAAGTCAGAGAGAGAGAGAGCGAGAGAGAGAGAGATATAGAGAGAATAGCAAAAACTTTGCTCTTTTCCCTTTATCCCCCCCCCCCTTCCCCCTTCCACTCTTCTATCATGATGGACCTGCAGGGGCCCATGAGTAGTGCACTGCGGCAGGGAAGAGCAGGTAGGCTGGCATCGGGTCACTTCCATCTCACGCCTTGTTTGTATTTAACTTTCGGATCAAGTGACAGTCGCGCGTGTGTGACAGCAACGTGTTTCTAGGGCGCTTTTAATTAAAGTTGCTTCCTTCTAAATCTTCAAACTGCTGTCGAGTTGTACAAATTGTGTGAACTATTTCAAAGTTCTGGCAAGCCATTCAAACTTTCAAAGGCTTCAACAGAACTCATTTCAAACTCGCTCTGCTTATAAGATTGGGGACAGCTTTTTTGTAAGACAGTGGCAGTGTAAGATTTATTTATTTATTGTTGACTAGCTTGTTGTGTTGACCTATATTTCACTATTGCCATAGGTGTGCTTGTTCAAAGCAGGAGAATGGGACTTCTGCAGGTACCATTTCAATGTTACAAAGTCATCAGAGGGCCATACTAAATTTATAAAAATTGATGCTATAATGACTATTTTTGGGGCTATGTGTTTTGGGGCTTTTTATACAGTTCTGCAGTTTCATTTGCTCCAGTAGAATGATTTTGAGGGCCATATATGGCCCATGTACCGTAGGTTCTCCACCATTTCTTTAATGAACATTTTATTCATGGGTTGGTTATGTTATGTTTATTCCATTATGCCTTGTTTAATGTAAAAAAAACTGATAGCTGATAGCAGTTTAGCACTTTGTAAGGAAAGCAACATGTTTTTGTAGATGTTTAAAATATGCCACTTGTTACAAAAAGGCAGGAGAGCAATGTGATTGTCAGCCAATCTGTGATGAAAGTAAATGATAATATTGTACTTTTTTGGAGGGCTGCATTTTTAGACGAACGCTTGGGCCTACTACACGACTACTGATTTTTAAAATTTTGGCCTTGATGGTGGAACTTTTTTGAGGCAGATACAGTTACTTGATATGCAAAGTCTGAGAATTCCTGTATGTATTTTTAATTGTTAAGTATCTCTGCTCCTGGTTCAGAGAAGCAATTTTTCACTCCAGTTTTAAACATTCTGAAATAACTTAATTGGCTCCTGTGTGTTTTCCATAATACAAGTAGTTCATCTGCGATATGAGTCTATTCATAAAACAGCGGGGCTCCCAGAACAGCACAATCAACCATTGTATGGCAACCAGTGGATTGCACATCATTTCATATCCATGCCTGCTGCTCTGTATTGATAAAACGTCCTCTGGACAGTGGAAAGCTAAGCTTCATTATTGTTCCTCATCATTTATTTTCTTGGGTTGATGGACAAATACACAGAAAATATGTAACATTTAGCAAGCTTTATACTTAATGAACAGTGATATATGAGATATAAGCAAGACAAATCACGTATCATTTTTCAGTCTTTTCAAATAGGCTATTGCCACGACGAACTTAAAGAAAAGACACGAATAATAACCACAGAGGAAATCAGAGTTTTTAGGAGGGCCTCTCTGTTGACTGGTGCAGTAGTAAGGGCCCACGGCCTTTGCTTGCAGCCACTCCATGAAATACGTGATCTGGGTGCAAAGAATCCAATATGAGATGTCCCAAGCCGCTGGCCATGTGTTAAAGTGTGCCATCCGTTCTTCAGAAGGCACAAGGAAGCAAGGATCTCTCTCTCTCTCTCTCTCTCTCTCTCTCTCTCTCTCTCTCTCTCTCTCTCTCTCTCTCTCTCTCTCTCTCTCTCTCTAATAAATATGTTAACTCGGTATGATATGTAATGAAAGGTCAAAAAGCAATTAATGAATGAGACGTCATCCACGTTTCCTCGGCAGAGTCTTCATAACGTTTTTTTCAAATCCAAAATTTACTGCTAAAACGGCATTTTATTTCGATAGACAAGTGTCACGAAATTGTACTAATGGCAGCAATTAATAGAAATGCGATTTTGCACTGGTTGAAAAGGGGGAGGGGAGAGGTGTGGGGGGGGGGGGGGGGACAGAGATGACCTCAAGTGCCCCTCAAAGTGCGTGAGAGCTTGTGGTCAGGCCTCACTTGACTCCTCATTATGGAGCATTACCAGCCAACCAAGTCATTACAAATGGACAAAGTGTGAATCGCCTATATGCGCAATTTGTCGACATATATTTTATTTAGGAATTTTTTGATTTCTATTTTGAACAGGAGGCCTACATCTCATAAGCAAAAAGAAATGTAAGAGTTGAGACGAAGGGGCTTTCTCATTACGTTGACAGCCATGCGGGCGTGTAATAAACGAGCTTGGTGGAGTTAACATGCGCTATTAATTTTTCATTGCTTTTTCGTTTCGAGGCTCGGGCGCAAAAAGGCAAAACAGTCTTTCACGGTGGATGGATGGAGGGAAGGAAGAAAGACACTACAACATGACCCTCAATTTGCCTCCCAATGATTATCACGAGCACATTTCTTCTTACTAATGTTTAAAAAAGTCTAATCTCCCCTTTCCCTCCTCCGCGCTCTCATTTCCAACACCGAGAGGTAAACTAATGAAATATGGTAATGTATCAGGACCCCGGATTAAAGTCGTCCCACCCTGATGGAAGTTTTCTCCAAATTTCCAAGCCTAAAGCAACAACAATTTGTATACATGATTGCTTGTGTTTGGCTGTTTTTAATTGCTTATGTATTTAATTTGCAAATGGGAGGCATGCGACCAGAAAGCGTTTTGTTTCTTCCAAATCTGTAATTCAAACTGAGCCCAAAACAGAAGAGGACAAAATTAGACGAAATAATATTTTCACATTTTCTGAATTCATTGCAGCCATGTTGTAACTTAAAAGCGATATTCAGGGGTGAGAACATACAGAAAACATATATACCGTATTTTTAACTAGGTAATTGAAACGTTTGAATTTGAAGTAATGACATGTCAAACAAATGATCGTATATTATTATTATCATTTTTATTATTGCCCAATATATGGCCTAAATAAAGTGAAAACGCCAAAGTTGCCCAATTTCCATTTTAACAGTCCCCAACTCCCGATGAAAAAAGTTGAAACTACAGACTACGGAACAAGTATTGTTTAGCACGGACGAAAGATATTTTATAATTCATCCAGTCAAGAAAAGAACCATCAAACGTGAATTCATCGTGACATTTTGACGCCAGTAATACAACTTTTTGTTGATTTGAAAATGTGCAATTTGGTTCTTTTAGGGCATGATCAGAGCAATTATACAATGCAATGATAATATTTTCCATGGATGAATTACAATTTCCGCAAACGGAACACATAATCACATTTAGCACTGCTAAAGTTATTTTGTTTTTTTTCGTACACATTGTGCAAACTATACTTGCTTGTTTATATGCACATTTGAACGCCCCCTGGTGACTTTTTGGGGAAGCACACACAAAAAACGACGTGTTTTCTGAAAACAAAATCTAAACATTCATCAAAAAGGCATTTCTTTCAACTGGCAGTGCTGGTGTTTTTGAGTTTAAACCGCTTAGGCTGTGAAAAGTCCAGAAACCTAAAGCTCAAAGCACATTTCTCAAGTGGCGCTATTCGTTTATTGATTGAATAACACGAAGTACAGTATTCCATGAACACGTTCATTCCTTGACACCTCAGGCTGGCATGCCGTTTTAATGGAAATAAATATTATCGTGTATCTTGTTTTTTTTCCCAATAATATTTCGGGGACGTCATATGGTTCTTTAGTTGTGGATCTGCAGGTCTGTTCATGAGGTAGAATAGCAGAGAAAGTGAAATCATTAGATATCGAGGAGCGGGAAGCACATGGAAATAACTACTTTCTAATTTGGCTCACGCTTAAGGCTATTTGTGTGCTTAATATTACACGATCGCGGCTAAGATATGCCTTAGAAAATCAGGTGGGACGAACATTTATTGAATCTTCCCGCTCTCCTCGCAGTTTGGAGGGATGCTGGATAATTGCAGTTCATTAAAAACGACGCCCGGTTGAATTCACAGGCAGCTCATGGAAGGTAATACTTGTTTTATGCTTTGGGTTCTCCTCAACTTTAAGCTTTATAATGACTTCTGTAATATTGACAACATGTCAGTTGTTTTCAGTCAGCTTTCAGAAACATGCACGGTTTATAAAGGACATATGTTATGTAAACTGCAAAAAAAATTGTTGTAATGAGGAGTCGAATGCATTTTCAATGCAGGAGAATTGTACTGAGGCGTCATAAGACATTGCTGCAACAAAGCCTCATTTTAGTAATATTCATTTAATCGGCTATTTAATATTGGCACGGATAACTTGAGCGCAAATGCCCATCAAAGCGTGAGGTTTCTACGCGCTTAATTGAAATTAAATGTAAAACCGTCTGTGATTCCTTCAGTAGGAAGGGGTGTGGTCGAGTTCATCCATTGGTTAGGGATTATAATAAACTTTAAAGAGTCATTGGCTGCTATCTTTCGTGTCAACCAATCGGAGCCACGTTGAACCCCGCCCTTTCAGTTCAAAGCAAGTCGTGACGCAATGAAGATCACGCGTTATGATTGGCTCTAAGGTGGCTGAGTGACAGGCAGCTGGCCGGCGGCTGGACGTCAGGCTTCCAGGGGGTTGAGAGCGCGGGCGCTGTCCGCAAGAGAACAGGTTCTGAAACGCGGGGGTGCACCAGCAAGCAGCCGCTCTCTCGGTGGAAACCTCCCGATTGTCGCACATTTACGCCAACGCCGCCGCCTTCTTCTTATGTTTTGAGTTTTGAGCAAAGCAAATCAACTCCTTTCCAACTCGCGCGGGACGGCTCAGTTGGACTTGGGCAGCGAATCGCTTTAAAAAACCCTGAGCGGTTCTGAACGGTGCCTTCTATTCATTCGGGCTCCGTGGATATGACACTTGGACGTGGGATCATTCACTTGCCATCTCAAGCGTTACTGATGGGACATCACACAAGAAAGCAATGGAAAGCAGACCTAATTGTGGATTTGTGACATTTTTAGTGAACGAAACAGCTTTTTGATTCTTTTTTGTTTGTTTTTACTTGTTTTCGTTGTGAGACTGAGCGGAGAAAGTTGAGCCCGAGGGGGACCACGACCAAGAACTGAGTCTGTGGGGGCTGGGAATGTCTTCTTTTCAAACGTTTTGAAATCCATTTTACGTGGTTTTCCCCTCTTATTTGGCCCGATCACTGTGAAGATTTCAAGGGATGAATGGCAATCTCGTTCTTTACTTGCTTTGACCGACTTTGGTATCTCGTCCCGTTGAAGACACCGCTTCCTTCGTTCCTTTTCCAAACCTGATTTTTCATTCCTCAATTTTTCATTTATTTCACCCCACCCGGGGACACTAACAAGTGAACGAACCAACCAGAAATAGATTTCGTCTCTCTGTCTTTTTTTAAGGAACTACTTTGCATCAACTGGAGGACAGATCTATCAAAATAAAGGGTGGCCCGAGACTGCGCATTTTTCTTTTATTTTGTTCTTATATCGGGGCCCTGGAGCCCTAGCTCACATGGAGATCCACTGTAAGCACGACCCGTTTGCGGCTATGCACAGTAAGTTTTTAACTTCTAATGTTCTATTTTTTTGCATGTTCACTCCACAACTAAATCGATGCTTTATTCGAAGATACACTCATATTGAGGCCAATTATGTATTCGGTGCACTGCAAAAAACAAAAAACAAACAAAAAACCCCCACAAAAAACCCAACCCCCCCAATTTTTAAAATTTATTTATTCTTTCATCCTGAAGTGTCTAGGGTGTCTGCAGTGGTGATTTGTTTTTTTCTATTTTATTTAAATCTTGATACAAAATGATGTTTTTCTTTTACTGACATTTTTTGGGACTCTGAACTTACTCGATAGAAGTTGAAATATCAAGCACGGTGTTTCAATTGTTGACCAGACTTTCATTTCAAAGGAAAGACCTCGTTGTTGGGGGGTGGGCGGTCTGGGGTTAGAACAGACAGAGAGAGAGAGAGAGAGAGAGAGAGAGAGAGAGAGTGAGGGAAGGGGAGAGCGGTTGTGCGAAGTCCATTGTGCTTTTGCGTGTAACGTGGATGGACAGACTGAAACCGTACTTTTCGCGCTGCAGGTGCAAGTACATGTGGTCTTGGAATCAGAACTACGTCGTTGGGTCCGAGAGGAAAACACATCCCACGGCCTCAGACATCAATGGCCCCTTTGTCATTTATTAATAACAATAACAAAAATGATAGAAATAATAAAAGCTTGGTTTTGAATGGGACTAGAGAAGGATGTACATTTAAAAAATATATATGTATATGCATATTATTGCATGGGTGCTTGCAGTATTGGAGGCGGTTCGTAATATTTTTGTTGACCGCATGGACGGAGAGACGCGTGTTTTGTAGTCAGAAATGAAATAAACGTGTTAACAAAGCTTACAGGTATGCTTAAATCGGTGAAACTGTCATAAAACATTACACACACAAATGCGAAATATGTGCTTGATAGTCACATCATGTTTCTACACTGTATAATTTATATATAAATGTATAATTTAAATTTATGGACTTGACACCATAAATATTTGATAAAATTCTGTCTCCCTTAACTTCATTTTGGAGTTGTGAATCTACACCAAACATATTTTAAAATCGTATCATGTTGGATTTCTCACTTAAAAGCCCACACAAAGCGTATAACAGCATTCCGAAGCATTTAATAGATATTGCATTCATTCATTTTCCTGGGGGGAAGCGCATTATGTGAAACGCGCACACACGCACGCGCACACACACACACACACACGCACGCACACACACACGCACACACACACACACACACTCACACACACGCACACACGCACACACACCCAAAGGCTAGAACAAATTGTGTTTCTTCTCGCAGTAGTTGGCCCAAAGTCAATGATCCGCGGCGCTCGAAGGCAACAGAGAAGTTCTGGGACGGTTTAAAACGATTACATCTAAAAATGTCAAAAGGGAGAGTGAGAGAGGTTGCTATGAATGAACTTTGACGCGTGGAAATGCTCTGTTTGTGTGTGTGTGTGCGAGCGTGTATGGGTTTTTGTGTGTGTGTGTGTGAGTGTGTAGATTTTTTGGTACGCTGTTGGTAATATTTTCTCCACGTTATCTCCTTTTTTTTCTTAAAACACAATTTGAGCAGCAATTTCATCCGGCGTGATACCGTCACAATAATATGAAAACATTGAACAGATCCAGTAAATTATGAGCAGCTCGGAACAATTTATGTCCGTTTTAAAAGGAACTCTTCCAGGTAATTGTGATGATAATGAGCTGCATATTGTAATGTTAATGCTGCATGCTGGTATCCCAAATATTCATTTGGCTGTTAGCTGTCCGGAGATCATGAACGGAAGAAAAGGAAAAATAAATGTGAAATTATTATACAAAAAAACACACACACAAATATATATATATATATATATATTTATATATATATGGCGTGCCCCTTGCGTAGTGTTGAAACGAAATTCACTTAAATTAGTATCCTCGCTGACAACTTCTCAAAAAGCTCTGCTGCCCAGTCTGTACAGTATTTGTTTTTCAAAGACAGTAGGAAAAAGGATTTGCATCTTGCAGTTTTTTGTTGTTGTTTATGTATTTATTTTTGAGACTTCAGGCCGTGACACAGAGCAATGTGGCTGCAGGAAAAGAGAGACGGAGAGCTTAATGGGCTTTATTTTCTGGATAGGGGAGCTTTTAATTTATTTTATACTTTTATCTCTGTATTTTTTTTACCTCCTCCAGAAACAGTGAATCAAACATTTAGGGAGGTGCTTTGCTCCCTAGTCAGCTCCTATAAAGGATATATAAATGAAAATACAACAGGGATGCATAATGACTCCTGGTCCCCATGGCTGGCAGGCTGGCAGGCTGCGTCCCATTTGATTCTTGCAGGATAGAAAATAAAACTGCTGCACGTGCCAAGAGTTCCTCTCTCTCTTGAGATTCAAGCTTTTGGAGGAAGACCTTTAGAAGCCAAGAGCCTCGATTTGGCAAAAATCTTTGTATCTAATTTGCAACAAAACCTCCCCAGCTGCCAGCTGTGATTGAATTCCTGAAAGCAAATGGTTAATTTGTTTGGTCAGTGGCTTGAAATTACTGCACTAATCTGTCACAGTTAGAAATATCAGACCCTGATTTCTGACAGTATACATGCAGATGTTGATTTTAGAAGTTTGAGGTCATTTTGAATATTGCTTACTGTCTTCAATGGGAATATTTCCTTTGAAAACATGGCTCTTAAATTACCTTGACCATTTGAAGTTCAAATCCACTCTTCAAAAATTCCAATGTCATCATTTGGAAGATGAAATGAGGCGTTGTTTCGAGTTTCCAGCTCAGCAAACATTCGAACGATTAGTCTCTTGCTTGTCTTGCAGTTCATAAAGTTTTTATGATGTGTCATTCTCAACCTTTTGCAAATTCATTCACTGTCTTCTCATTTCTATTAAATTTGAAAGTTGACATGTCACAGAACAGATTGTGTCCAAATAGCAGGTTCAATTTATTGTGTTTTTCCGACCTTCCCTATCAGTGTCTATAGGATAGGGAAATAAAATTTGGACACATAATCCAAAGAGCTTTACTCCAAGAATCGTCTAATGCCAACAGTAAATACACAGATAAGTGAATAGTTATCTGGAGGTTGTTTTTGTTGGTTACCAGACATTAGCAATATTTTCCGTGGTCCAGCCCGGATAGGAATAGTGAAAGAAATCATTTTGTTTGCTCTTATCTGAGAGAGCAAGAGCAGAAAAAAGCAGCAGCAGACTTGCGTGCGCACAGCAGTTTGCTGCAAAGTGGGCTTCTATGGAAGTGAAAATGAAAATCATGATATGGGGCATGACCTTTTACAAATGTAGCACAAACACAATCCATTCTTTTATTAAAGATTTGATTTGTAAAAATTGTAAAACAATTACAGGAAATAAAATTATTGTAATATGTTGAAACACAAAATTATTGCAATAAGCTAAAAAAGACGGTCAACCTGAGGTCCGGGGGCCAAATCTGGCCCGCCACATCATTTGAGGCGGTCCGTGACAAAAATGTCTGAATCATAAGACTTTTAGTAACTCTCCATGCAACTTTGTAAATAAAGTTTTCGTGTACTTGTCAGCTATAAAAACAAACGAACTCCTGGTAAAACCTCTACAATGACATATTGGACAGCTATAAAACATTCAGAATCATTACAATTTGTTAACAAGTAACAGGAACAGGACCAGTAAGACTAAAACACTATCTGTGAACTGCCAGGGTGTCGCGAACCGAAGTTTTATAAAGCCCTTTCAAATTGTAGTGAATCTTCTCCCATTTTTTAAATCTCAACACGGTCCTTTTCTGACAGTGTACATTTTAGCCTAAAATGACAAATATTTGGACCCAGTCTAAATTGAGTACAATCAAGTAAAATATCCCTCTGCTCAGATTTTTCTTTCAGTGTAAAATTGAGTATTTTGCTCTTAAATTTTTCTCTGTTTAACGTGGGACCAAATATAGTTTATCCGAGTAAAAAGGTACTATCCCAAATTTACTGTGCAGAAGTAAAAAGCAGAGTGAATGTTTTGTTGCTTGCAATGTAAGACACGCTGACATCTTGAGACTTTGGCCATTCGACTTTGTACAGCAGAGGCTCTAGTGTACCAGCAATGTGTTTGGGACATTGGAATAGGCATATAAATAGAAGCCCGCAGGTCTGGCCATAATTTCAAACTGCAGATTAAAAAAAAAGTGCCTGGATAATTATTTCACTGATACCAAAGCAATGTAATTCCTTTATATCCACCCTTCAACATTACTGATGGCCAGAAAAAAACAGTACAATAAACTTTGGCATTTACGACACGTTACATTCATTTTAGCTTTGCTGTACTTATTTTGGATGACGTACTGTCACGTTGTGTGGTTGGACCCCAAAAGCAGGCAAGAGTAGAGGAGCAGGGTGAACTTGACGAGTTGTATTAAAACAGAAAATAAATCAAGAACAAACATAGTCATAAAAACAAAAAGAATCCAAAGTAACAAACCAAAACCACGGCTGTGGCAAAAAAAAACTAACAGGAACAAAAACATGACAGCAGCAAGCAACAAGCAAAAAGCAACAAACAAACATGACAGTAGCCAACATCAACAATGAGCCAACAATGAGTGCTTGGGCTGGGAGTCCTTTTAAAGCCACTAATTACTGAACGACCAACAGGTGTGCAGCTGCAGGGAAAAGCCCCACAGTGCCACCTGTTTGTCACAAACCGAAACATGACAAGTCCAACCTGGAGGTATTGATGTACGCCGTTGTATTGTCCCATAACAATTCCATTGTGTTGATAGCCCAATTTGGCAACATCTCTTTTTCCCCCGCAACAAGTGAACTTAAAGTTCCAGCTTGTCAACATTGTCTAACCTGCCCGTTACACAGACGAGCACTCCTGGGTATGGCCTTGGTGGATGCGACTCCATACGTTGCTATCTTTCGAAAAAGTGATTGCTTTTCAAAACGTGGCAGCGGGGACATCTGCATAATGAGTTTCATTCTATCGAGAAAGAAATAAAGTGATGAAGAAAGTGAAATAGCTTTGTTTAATTTCCAAGTACAAGACTCTCCAGACTTTCTCATTGCAGTTAGCCCTCATGTGCAGACGTATTTGTTTTGGAGATGGAGGCGGTTTAGTGTGATTGTGTGCTTGCTTCATGGGCATGCAGAAAAGAAAGACGTGATCAGGTTTAAGGAAGAGCTTTGTATTTTATGGGGTATCCCTGCAGGGGTCATGTATTTAAAATCTATTACCCTCACAGCTGGGATTAGTGTGTGTGTGTGTGTGTGTGTGTGTTTGTGTTTCCCCTGAAGACACAATCACTATGGTAATACAAAAGCAGTGGATTACAGAAATGATGCATTGCCTTTTGGTACAACATATACTGTACATGAACATATTGTGGGGGAGTAGGAGTGACAGTGTCCTGAGCCAGTCCCTGATGCATATCTCGTATCCCTCATGGAGGCTGGATTCATGTTGGATGCCTTAAGTTGCTCAGACTGTTGTCGCCGTGGCTACCCGAAGACAACATTTTTGTTTTGAGTGTAGATTTGAAGATATGACTTAGTTTTCCCTTCTGAATTATTTTGTGTATTTACAGGTCAGCATGCAATTGAATGAAATTCAATAGACGCAGCTACCTTAAATGTGCCTTCTTGTCAGTTTAAGTGATTGACGTATTCATTTGACAATAAGTTGACGATTGTGGTTGTATGTTGAATTGTTATCGCACTGAGACCTATCGCTTACATTCCGGTTAACAATGCTTAATAGTAGACGAAGCAAAGTGAAATCTTAGCTTTGCTGTTTACTTCATCTATCCATCCATTATTTGAACCGTCTGTCCTCACGAGGATCACGGGTGTAGCCTATAACAGCCGTGTTCGGGCAATAGGCGGGGGACACCCTGAACTGGATGCCAGCTAATCGCCGGCTGCTTACTGAATTCACAATAAAATAATATATGCATAACATACGCAATTACACAAGTGTTGTGTCAGAAAATGCACCACTTAGTTTCAGAATTCTTCAGCCTTCATGAAGGTCTGCTCTTTATGCATCATTATGTTTTGATCAAAAGGGAGTGTTAAACAGGATCTCTCGAAATGCTATATTCTTACTGGGTGTCATTAGAAAGTATCGAAGTTGTGTGGTGGTTCATTCCAATTTGTTCCCATCCTATCTCTTTATTCCCTCTTCCCTCAGGGGGAAATTGGTGGCGTCACTCAAGCCCCTGTGGATCAATCATTAATTGAAATCCTTTCATTTACGTGAAATCTTAGTTTAGTCTGGCTAAAAGGGTCAGGGGAGTATTATGTTGGTAAGCTAGGATTTATTTAGCCCTAACTGTGTGTGTATATGTGTGTTTGGTTGTGGTGGTGTTGGGGGTGTGACACAGTCCAGTTCGACTCTGAGCACCCTAATAATAGTAAATCCCTTTCGAATGTTTAGGAACTGACTCGCTCGTTCATCTGTCTTAGACCAAACTTCAACTGTCTGCTTTTTACAGGGCATGGCGGCGTCAACCAGCTTGGGGGCGTGTTTGTAAATGGCCGACCTCTCCCAGATGTTGTGCGACAGCGAATAGTAGAACTCGCCCACCAAGGTGTGCGTCCCTGCGATATCTCCCGCCAGTTACGCGTCAGCCATGGATGTGTCAGCAAAATACTGGGCAGGTATGGAATACACGTACGCCTGGGCACTCATGTGACCTCTGAACTTTACTCTGGGCTCTTACATAACGAGAATAAAACTAATGAGGGATTCTGTCATCAAGGTAGATCGCCTCGTAGGTCCTCCATCGCCTCTGCTGCCAAGCTGCCAATTCCCCGAGCTTGCACATTTCCACTGCCATCATCTCCTCTGTTTTCTCCCGGTCTTGTTCGTTCCCTTTTATCCTGACTCACATTTCTCCTTTTCACCTTTCTTTCCCCTCCTGTCCAACTACTTTTTTTCCTTCACCTTTTATGAGGCCAATTTCAAAAGTAAATCCCGGCTCGCTCCGTCTGCCAGAGAAGAAAGGGGCACAAAGGGGGGAAAGATTCATCACTTTTTGGAATTAGCATCAAAATGAAAGTGGCACCATATTCCAGCACCACAAAATATAGCGAAAGGAGAATAGGGACAAGGATGGGGAAAGAGGAGGGAGGGGGCATGCTGAAGAAGAAGTAAGGAGAAGTCAAAAAGGAATTAGAAACGGAGAGACCATTTGTGGTGACGACAGGGAAGGATTAGCCACAGCGACCCTCAGTTATATCAAAAAATGTGTTGCTCATTGTTCTCCCTTGCTTCTTTTCTCTTTCTCTCTTGCTCCTTCTCTCAGTCTCCCACAATCCCTTTCTCCCCCCTGTCCTGGCCGTTCAACTCACTGAAGCATTACCGCAAGAGGGGGAGGAGGGGATCGAGGGATGCAAGGAAGGAGGGAGGCTTGTTTTACCCTCTTTTCTCTGTCTCTCCACTGCCAGCAGAACAAAAACACTAACTCTGCCTCCTTGTTTGGGTATGTGTGTGTGTGTGTGGGGGGGTCTCTCATCGGTGCAGATATCAATAACCACGCTCATTTATTCACCAATGATTTGCCTGTGAATAATTTAAATTGGTTTCCACTTGAAAATAGATTGTTCTTTTCCTTTAACCGTGTTTAAAGTCCAGCAGTGCAGAGTGAAAATGGGAAGCACACACACACACACACACACACACACACACACACACACACACACACCAGAGAACTACACGCTTAAAGAAACAAACATCACGGAAGGGATTACTCCACCGTGTAGTCGCGGTGAGAGAGAAAGAGCAGCAGGTTTAAGACTGACTGACAGCTTGCATCCACACACTGCCTCCCCCTCCCTTTTCTGCAAGCAGAGTAGTGCATTTGCTGTCCTCCACCAGCAGCCCCCCCCACCCCCACCAGCAGCCCACCTGCCCCTTGTGCATGCAAATACATTCATGAAATAGCCACGCCAGAAAGAAAACTCCTGGATCTCTGTGCGGGCGAGCCTGTCAGTGTCACCCTCGTCTTGCATTTGAATCTCAGTGTGATGCGCTGTCACGTCAGATGTGCGTGAGGTCATACAATTTAATACATGACAGGAGTCAAAGCAGCATTATCTCAAGAAATTGAGATCTGACGTCACACTAAAACCCAGGATTCGAACCATTACTGGGCAGTGAGCGTATATGTACTGTCAAGGAGTAATTTTCCAAGTGTGTTTTGCCTAATTTAGATTACATATATATATATATATATATATATATATATATATAAATCCTCACCTCACCCCTCATCCTGGGTCCTGCGTAGTATCCTTGCTGCTCCCAGCACTGCACATTTCTGGACTGAGATGTCCGATGTTGTTCACGGGATTTGTTGCAACCACTCATCTAGTTTGGGGGTCACTGCCCTGAGTGCTCCGACCACCACATATATACAGTACATACACACACACACATATACATATACATATACATATACATATACATATACATATACATATACATATACATATATATATACATATATGTATTCAATTCCAGCTCTGGCTGTGTGGAGTTTGCCTGTTCTCCCCGTGCTTGCATGGTTTTTTTCTGGGTCCTCCGGTTTTACTCCCACAACCCTAGTGAGGATAAAGCGGTTGGGAAAATGAATGAATGAATATTCATTCATTCATTCATTCATCTTCCGAGCCGCTTGATATATGGTCTTTGTCCAGTCCGATTGTGATGATACTCAACTCAACTCAACTCAACACAACAGTATTTATAGAGCACTTCCAAACAGCCATTGCTGCATACAAAGTGCTGTACATGGAGCAATTAACATATACATACACATATACTTTGTAAAACAACATTGGATTGCATATTAAAAATTGGTTTTAATTATAGGGTGATACATGAAGAGGCAACGGTTCATTTTTTACGTAACCAAACCTATGCTCAATAATGTAGTCCAGAGTAGGCATGGCATCGAATGCAAATAACATATGCAACTCGTCCTTCTGTAGAAAAATCTCCACCTACGCTGCTCAGGACAACATAGTTAAGCCATCTATGGTATCTGTTTACAAGTTTAGCCTAAATCTAGGTGGCAACCATTTGTCGAAAAGTGAGTATTTTCACACCGGCGTTTTGAGTGCATTTAAGTGCATTACAGTTATTGTCACTGTAGTCATTTTGATCGAGGTCATCTCAACTATCTATAGAATGCAAGCAAAATAGATATAAATTACGGTCACATAATTCTGTTGAGCGGCACGGGGGTTGACAGGTTAGCACGTCCACCTCACAGTGCGGAGATGCAGGGTTCGATTCCGGCTGTGCCTGTGTGGGTTTTCTCCAGGTACTCAGTTTCCTCCCGCATTCCAAAAACACGCATGGTAGGTTGATGGAACACTCTAAATTAACCCTAGGTGTGATTGTAAGCCCGAATGGTTGTTTGTCTTTGTGTGCCCTGCGATTGGCTGGCAACCAGTTCAGGGTGTATCCCGCCTACTGCCCGGAGACAGCTGGGATAGGCTCCAACGCGTATGCGACCCAAGTGAGGATAAGCGGATTTGAAAATGGATGGATGGATTGTAATAAGTGATACTGCATATTAATATCGTCAATAATACTTATGAATTAAAGGTTACGTTAAACAGTCGTTGGAATTCATTTCATAGCTATAAATTACGGCACATGGTAAAATCAATATTGAATGAGGAATTATAGTTCAAGCTTAAAAACAAACAAAAAAAGATTCATATGGTTGGAAAAAAAAATCCAAAGTACATTTTAGGAAACATAAAGCCAGCTCTGGTTAAAATTTACTGCAGACCACCGTTATTGAACAGACTGGCATCATGGCCAACACAAGCTTCCTCTGCGCTTTACCAGGTACTACGAAACAGGCAGCATTCGGCCAGGTGTCATCGGAGGATCCAAACCAAAGGTTGCTACACCCAAAGTGGTTGACAAGATTGCCGATTACAAACGCCAAAACCCCACCATGTTTGCCTGGGAGATCCGGGACAGGCTCCTGGCCGAGAGAGTGTGCGACAACGACAGCGTGCCCAGCGTCAGCTCCATCAACAGGTACCAATGTTCTGATCAGTGTTTGCGTGTAGCAACTTTACATTGGAAGGTAGTAACTCTCGTGCCACTGACAGTATAGCAATGAGTGTCACGCAGTGTGCTGTGTCGATATATTTCTGGGACGACGGTAAGCCTAGTTAAGAGCCCTCTCCATATGTATGAAGTGGCTGCAGCTCAGTGGTTCAACACGATGATACAATGACAAGGCTCTCTCTTGAGCATGAACGGAGCCACCGAAGAGGGAGGGACAGTGAAATAGGAGAGAGAAGCAGTGCAGACAAAAGGGAGGAATAAGGGGAATACTGGACACAAAGGAAGAAGGGGAGAAAGGGAACGGGAGGAAAGGAAAAGAAAGGCGAGGAAAGAGGAAGAAAGGGACTTGCATGAGCAGCCAAGCAGGAAGTGTGAGGCCCCTCTGCCATGTCGGCCGGCCGCAAGCCTCTCCGCGCACGCACGCACGCACGCACGCACGCACACTTGCATGCTTACACACCGCGTGGCTCCCACGACGATCTTGTTCTCATGTCCTTGATGCATCCCTCTTTCTTTCGCACACACAAGAAATGACCACTTGTCACACATGAATGTCTGCTCTCTCCTGTAGGATCATTCGGACCAAGGTTCAGCAGCCACCGGGCCAAACGGGCTCGGTAGCGGCTCACAACTTAGGTAGGCACCTGACTCGCTTGTCGAAGCACATTTTACAGCAGCACTGATATGAACTTTAAAACTCAGGATAATCTTGCATTCAAGCGAAACCCTTGAATGCATAACTTTTTAATTATTTTAATAATTTTAATGAGTGTTTCGGTTGCATAACGGTTGCCATTACGTGGCACAAACGTGTAATCAACACACCGCGCAACATCACAAGGGCCTTTTTCACTGAGGATTTGGACACTCTTTTGGTCTTGTTTGTTGATTAATATGATGATTGATTAGTTGTCAATTAATTGATTCATCGTTGCACCTATAATCTATACAGTATTTTAGCGAGCTCCATTGACGTACACTCAGATGGATACAGCCAATAAAATTTGGTCATTAGGACGAAAACGATTCAAGATTGAATCTTTGGTCTAATCTTTGATTTTTGAGGAATTAAAGTAACATTACCTGTGATACTTGTCGTTTCTCAATTATTGTCTTTATACCGCATAAAAGTTGAGTCATGATGAAAATTAAATCGTAATATCACTTTATCATGTCAAATCATGTCAAATAAATATGAGAGCCTTTCTTTGCCCCCCCTCATCATTTTCGCACTTTCAAGCACCGGATTGTGTTTTGGTGTCTCTCATATCTTCATAATTACACATCATCTATTAATCTAAATTAATTTCAGATGCATGGCTTCCCGGCTCTTCCTCTTACACACACACAGATACACTCGCACGCTCGCAGATTATCCAGATAAATGTGTCCCACTCCCAGGCAGAAAATTGAACATTTGGATTTGCAGAATAAAAGCATTACATTCAGATTAAAAAAAAAAACAGTGGCGATGAAAAGGAAGGAAAATCAGATAATTCAAGTGCTAAATCAACTGATAGGAAAAGGTAGGATATGCATTCATTATCATCTTCCCGTTGTTGGCGAAGGTGTAACAGAGTGGAGGGAGGAGGGGGGCGTCTAGATCCTCGGGGATTGGTGTGTGTGTGTGTGTGTGTAGGTGTGTGTTTTAAAACTTCCTCTTCAAGTTCTTGTTCTTCTGTGTTGTTGGGGAAGGGATGTGGGGGGGGGGGTCTGCT
This sequence comes from Hippocampus zosterae, assembly GCF_025434085.1. Lineage (NCBI taxonomy): Eukaryota > Metazoa > Chordata > Actinopteri > Syngnathiformes > Syngnathidae > Hippocampus > Hippocampus zosterae. Next base: position 11,420,512 of record NC_067463.1, on the reverse strand, counting down.
GGGAGGTAGGATTAGGATGTCTTCCTTCTCACCTTTATGTCCCTCATGGGATACCAGACTGTCACTCAGCCCCTCGCTTGCTTATAAGGGCACAGATAAGGAGACCAGGCATGAGTGACTGGATGTTGTTAATGTGTGTGCGTGTCTAAAGCAATGACAAGTACGTTTTTGCCGTGTCGCCTGACGAAGAACTCGTCCCCCTCAGGGTCCCCGAGGGTGGGTGAGACTAAAGAAAGAGACAAATACTGACGGTCTCATCCCCCACTGAGACTTTTTCTTGCTTCTAGTTAGTCTTCATGGCCATGTTCACTAGGCAAAGTGTGTTTGGAGACAGAGGCATAAGATTAAAACAGTGTCTTGTCACAAGTCACAGATGTTGACAAGGAATGGAAAACATGAGATTATACTTGTGCTTTGAGATACGAGTAACACAACTACTAGAGTTTTTAGCGATATGCGTTGTGAGCACCAATTTGAGACTCAATTCTCATTTGAAGTTTACTGTCAAACTAAACATAAAACAAAGAGACGCAGTCCTTGCTTGGCATGCCGAAAAAAGAAACTGATTTGCTGGAGCCCATGCAGGAGGTCAAATTAAGTTTATAAGAACTTTATATAGACCCACACACAACAAAAAGCGAGCCGGTAATATATCGGATGACCCGGAAGCGGTTAGCCCGGTAGCTAGCAGGTGGCTATTGCCTTTCATCGCAGCAAGGAAAAGCCCCACAACGACACCATGGAATATATTCCAGCCATTGGAGGCTTTAAGTGTATTTATATAAGATGTTTTTTTCCCGTTTTAATTTAAAAGGATGTGTCACAGCCACCGTCTGTATAAACAAATTTGAGTGACAGTTGAACGACCTACCCACAGTGCCAGAGCTCTGTGAGACTATTCACTAAACAAGTACTTCAAACTATTTCATGACATCACTGCACAATTAAGACAACACACTTTTTTTTGGGGGGGGGGGGTGTTATCTTAGATCTCAGAATGACAGACTGCTAACAAATGCAACTTTCTTTGCCTTCAGCCACATCAGTGGCCGCGACACAGGTCTCTGCGGTGACCAGCGACTCTGCCGGCTCTTCGTACTCCATCAGCGGCATTCTGGGTATCAGCTCAGCTGCTGATGTTGGGAAAAGGAAGAGAGATGAAGGTGGGTTGAAGAGAGAATCTCTTTGCATGTAAGTTTATATGTTTACTCCCCTGCTTTGTGTTCATTTTATACTTATTTATTCTGCTCACACATTTATTTTCACAAGTGAACAACAAAGATAAACCCATTACAGGATCGCCCTCAATTCCTTTCCAGTATGGAAATCCCAGTTGGGAATAGCCGTGCACATGACGATCAATGACAGATGTGTGTGCACATGCAACACCTGAACACAACACCAAATATCTTCATTCACAAACCCTGCTGGAAAGCCATTTAGCAGGAAGTTTATTCATACGCTATCGATCCCAATCGTTTTCACTGTTGATCAATGTTGTATGTCTGTCAATGGTGGTGGGAGCCTGTGTGAATGTGTTCACATACTGTAAATATGACTGTATGTTAATGAGTACGTGTGTATGTGGTTCTGTCAGAGGCATTAAAAAGTCATCACACAGAAAGACTCCTACGGTAAATGAGACAGGACCAGATGTCTGAACAGGGGGTTTTGAGGGTTGGCGAAAACCACTGGGGGCTGCCGTCCAAACCAACCCCCCATACCCCTCCTCTTCCACGCCCACACACACTACACACTGGTGAAATATTAGGTACACTTGCATAATGTAATGAGGTTCAGAACTGTGGTTGTATCTAAAATTCAGCCTTTGGAGAAATAATTTCGATTTACACTGTCAGTTAGGTATCAATTTCTGAATCATTTCATTTTGATTTTGTTTCTTTGATGTACCTTCATAGCGTAACTAAAACACACCTCCACGTGAAGTAGTGCAGTTACATCACTGCCAAATGCAACTACAATCAAACTCTATCTGTTTGTGTCATTCAAACGTTATTAGCATTGTAAAGGAAGATTTTACAACTCATGTATTCGACCTATCGTGGCACGGTGTTGGACTGGTGAGCACGTCCGCCTCATACCGCAGAGGTGCAGACTTTGATTCCGCCTCCGGCCTTCCTGTATGGATTTTCCATGTTCTCCCCATGCATGTGTGGGTTTTCTCTGGGTACTCTGGTTTCCTCCCACATTCCAAAATCATGCATGGCAGGTTAATGGAACACTCTAAATTCTCCCGAGGCTTGAGTGTGAGCACGAAAGGTTGTTCGTCTCTGTGTGCCCCGCGATTGGCTGGCAACCAGTCTGAAGACAACTGGGATAGACTCCAGAACCCTTGTCACCTTTGTGAGGATAAGCGGATCAGATAATGGATGGAGGGATGTATTAGACCTTGTTAGACTGTGCAGATGTACCTAATGTAGTGTCCATTTGTAAAACATTTCAGCAGACAACAAGAAAAGAGCCAGGTGAGATTACAAGCTTGTTACGCATCAGCGAAAAGACACCGGACCACACACAGCTAAGAACCTTATAATGCCAAATAGCTGACCGCGGTCCTCAACCTTTTTTGTGTCAAGGACTGGTCTCACATAAAGACCACGGCTTGAATTAAGTCAAAATTTGCATTTTGTGCCTCATGTAGACAAACTGAAAGGAAAATTGCAAACTGACGTACAAGTAGCACAACACGCTTACGTCATATACATGCAACAAGTCAGAGGCGGAAAGCGGAAGACATTATAGTCCGGTTAAAACAGCAGACGAGGGCAAGTCAAAAAACGAGATGCCAAAAACACGTGATTAACGGTCACCGCTAGTTGACCTCAAACTGTAAATGCTGATGTGGAGTAGTAAAAAATTACTTCTCAAATAGTCAACTAATTGGTTCAACGCCTCGTGAGCACTTGGATCTTGAACAAGTTAACTTGATTAATGAATAATGAGTTTTGGAATAAAAAGATACCCCCCACCCACACCCCCAGTCCACTAATTATCATCATATTGTGATCACACTGTTTCATTTTGGCATGCTGTCAAACAGACATCATTTACAGGGAGCAGAGCCATCCTCATTATGGTACCAATGAATTTCTGTGCTATTTTTGAGCTGACAAGCCCAAATATCTGCAGTGGAAATGACCCATAATTGGGATCCTTTAGTTGGAGACTGTATTTCTTTGACTTGAATAATAAATGTCATGTTGTATGGATAAACTATTATGCGTGCCCTCGCAACGATGGCAGAGCCTCAAATACGAGTGCTGTAATCTAATTTGGAGCGTGATTGTTCCACACTGTTTTTTTATGTGTAGCACGCTGATTGTTTGACTGAACTTTCTCATTCAAATTTCACTGAAGCATCCAGAAAGCGTAACTTGCATTGCGTCGTCTCAATCGTGCATGTGCCATCAGCCCCGCTGCAGCGGAGGTCTGCCTGTTTGACTCGGTGGTCTAATTAACAGCATTGCTAATCACAGCTTCCATTAGAGCAACCCCCGCCGGATAATGACACACAGGCACAGCGAGGGGCGACAGGAGGAACAGCATGCAGCGACATGGATAGACATAGACAAACGCAAACAGGACACAATTATTTCATCTTGGCCCCATATGTTGGCCCAGGGAGACATTTGAATTTATAGTGTATGAATGAAGACCCGCTACTCAACAATAACCATACTTAAGAAAAAAAATCATATTAAAGTGCCGTTTGCACAAGACTGAATTCAGATGAAAATCTTGTTTACCAAGTGCATTTTTGGAACGGCAAAAATAAATTACCGTATTTCTCTACTTGTAAGTCACACTTTTTTTTTAAGTTTGGCTGGTCCTGCTACTTATACTCAAATTAAAATGAAAGGTTGCACTGGCACCCCAAATTCCCCATGTTCATTTTCTTCTGTTGGTTGCCAAATACTCGAGGTGCAATACCGCCCGGTTGTCACCTTCTTTAGAATGCTAAAGAACAGAGTTGGGTATTGTCAGTCCAAATCGCCATGATGCTCAACTTCTTGTCCACAGGCCCCAATGAATTTGACAGCGAGATAAACTTGTGTTCAGGAAAGTTATTTTTCTGTTGTTTGTATTCTCAAAGTTAATATGCACCTGCTACTTCTGCACACATCCGCCACAAGAAAGAAAGTTGTGTGTGTGGGGGGTGGGGGGGGGGGGTTGGTAAAGCCCTGTGATGACCTGTGCCCCCCAACCAAACCAAGGGGAAGTAAAGGTTAGGGAAGGGGGAGTTGGGTGATGGGGGACAGAATGTAGATGAATGGGATTGAATGGAAGAACTTGACTTGTGGGGATAAAAGAGGACTATTGTTTCTTGACCGATTATCTTGGTGCGCGTGTTGTTGTTACTGTTGTTGTTTTTATTGGGACACATGGTACTATTTAACTATATGAGAAGAAAAAAAACATCCAGGTGTTGCTTAAAACAAAACTTGAAACAAAATCATTTCACTCAGATTATTAAACCAGCATGCCAAATTGACCTTTGAACCCCCTGTGCATCCACTGTGACACGCAACAGCTTACCGGATAAAAAGATGCTGGGAATGAGCATGAGGCGGTGCAGTCAAGAGGGGAGGATGGAGGAGAATAGGGAGGGAGTCTCTGCCCTTCACCCAGAGTTCCTCAAGTCTCTCCCACCACCCCTTCCTCCCCCCCAAAAAAAGAACAACCTTTGATCACTGGAGTTTAGAAAGGACATACACACTCACATGCACAGGCTAGCACCATGAGGTCACATTCACTGCATTTTTTTGCAATCTATGTTTGCCATCATCAGGTGTGTCTTGGAAAATTACCCCGTTTTACTTAATTGGCACAAAAATGATTTAAGATCTCTGTGTGTCTTTTTTCAATTCCTGTAAGTATATCAGCTTTGTGTTCAGCTAGACAGTGCCCAGATGTTCCACAGAATATGGTTGCTTTAAGCTTAAGATGGTAACTTGCTGCTGTTTAGTTTGGTGTCTGCAAAGGTGTGGAAGAATAAAAACAATTAGACGGGGTGTTGTCACGTTCATTCAACTTAAAACAAATATTTCATCCTTCAGCAGCACGCATAGAGGCCCTCACACATACAAACTTTGTTCTCCGGTGGATTTTCCCGTGTTCTTCACAGCACTCAGGTTCACACATAAGAAGGAATAGCTGTCTCAAGACATGCTGGTAACATGGCAACTATCCTCCAAAACGGAACTATTATCTACATTAGTAATTTGTGTTTTGTTTGGTATTAACCTCTCTGTTACGCTGACGACACTGATACTTCAGTGTCTGGAAGAAGTTACTAGTAACTTCTTACCTGGTATGAGGAGTTCTGTGCATGATGCAAGTATGTTACAAATTCACCGCTGAGCATTTCTGATGCCGAGTAATGTAAGACGCAAAATCTGATGCCGCGTTACGTCAAACGGACACGGTAGGAACAGATATGAAATGACATGATCACCAATATGGCTGCACTTGCAATGCTCTGTGAGTCACACTGAGGATAATACAGTTGAACATTAGATTTTACACATCATATAGGAAGGATAGCATTCTGTTTTCAAATCTTCAAGGTACCGGTAAACATCTTTACAATGTGATGAGGTGTCGTAATTTTAATGCACTCGCGTATAATACGCTCCCTTGATTTTGGATGATTAACGCACGGTATACTTTAGAAATTCCGGGACACATACTGGACATTCTTGTTTGTTGGTGCGCAGTGAAATATTTCTTGAGTAAAATATTCGTCAAGTGCATTTCTTGCAAACACAAACACATACGCATGAACACACGCACACATCCACTCGCACAATACTGAAATAGTCCAACAGGTGACCTCTCTTCCTGTGCGTAATCTATTTTGATGGGATATTAAAAAAAATGTCAACAGCGGGTCAAAAGGACGATGGAGGGAGGAAGAGAGGGAAAGCAGGCGGAAGAGAGAGGAAAAAGGCAGAGAAGAGAACAATAATGGCTCATTGTTTGTTTTGTTCTGCTCTGAAGAAGAGGGAAGAGAAACACTTCCCTTCTGAGACGGACTCCCAGAGATAGAGGCAGCTGTGTGTGTATGCGTGTGTGCGTGTCCAGCGGTGAATAGGATTTAACCCGTCACGGCAATGAGTTTCTTTACCCATCCATGGATACAATGAAACCAGCCGGATATCAGGCTCCGCACCCGCCCATCCAGCCACACGGACACACACACACACACACACACACACACACACACACACACACACACACACACACACACACGCACACACACACACACACACACACTCCATCCAGACGAATGGACAATATTGATCATCATAAATACAAAAGCTTTGTTCTTACTTGTAGTTTGTGTTGTTTCTCCAAGCTCTCCCTTTTGTCTGGTGCTTTGTGGTTGCACAATCTGGGCAAGCCTGAGTCCGACTTTTGAGAGTGTCTATTTGTATGTGTCCGTGTGAGGGAGTGACGGAGAGACGGCAAAAAGCAATAAGATGGCTGAAATGGTGCCATCAGAGCTACATGATTGATCAATTTAATTCCATCATGGGGACCGGCCGACAGGATTAAATGGGTCACTGTGGGTTACCAGGCTGAAGCATCATACTGGCTTTATCTCCAGCCTGATTGGTCTGTCACCACCAGAGACCCGCGGACGTTACAACCATACGGCAGCAGCCGTGTGCGCGCACTCGCTTGTGTGGGTTATGGGGAGAAGCAGAGAAAGAGAGATTATGATCGAGGACCGTGTTTGTCAGAGTAGATGAAAGGTTTTGTGTCCTGAAGGTATGGCAACTTCTTTTTTTTTTTTTTCCCAGGCGCACTATGTGTTGAGGGTGAGCCGCCAAGAATGATACCGACTCAGGGTTGTGTCTGTTCGACCTCAAGACTGACCCTTGATATCACGCAGTTCACACACTGAAAGTTAATCTAAAAATGTGTGGCGTTGGCTTCTGAAGGCTTCAAAATGATACGGTTGCTCTTTGGCAAAACTGGTCGAGACTGAATCAACTGTGCCTCCGTGCACTGCATTTTGACTCAATCATCGGGATAGAATAACAAATCGTATGTAGCCACCGTGTTTCGAAATATGATGATAGGAGCAAGGGCGACGGTACTCAACATATTCGGGAAAGATTCATGATCATCGAGAATGGTAAACACAAAAGGAACAAGATGGCCACTCCGTTAAGTCCAGACCTCAACAAGTAAGCATGTCTGTTTGACTCATTTTATGTAAATAAATAAATAAATAAATAAAACAAAGAAATGAATCATGATGTGCTTGACTCTGACGCAAATGTTCCTAAAATGTGAAGTTTTTTAAAATGTGTCACTTCTCTTCAACGTTTCACGGAGATTGTTCATGTTACTTTTGCAGAATCTGGCTAGCCCAGGAACCGACAAACAGCAATGAAAACATTGCCTTTCAACTTGCGTAAATCATTTTGACTCATTTGGACCTGTAGCCCCCATATTTACATATTTTAGCGTTCACTGTCATGAATGTGTGGTTAGCATAACCAATAGAAAACGACGGCCAGAAAATGTTTCTCTCATTGACTCTTCTTTTCTTTTTTCTTTTTTTACAACACAACACTCAATTGTTATTCTTCTAGATCAGGCTGCCCAAATGCATTTTCAATCTAAATCGAAGAAAGAAATATTTGACGGTCCCTGAGCCGTCTTCACTGTCTGTCATATCCCCACTGAACAAACACACTCACACACAGTGACCGCAGGACTAAAATAGGCTCTCAGGAGCAGTTTGAAGCAATGAATTGGCTCTATAGCGAAGGGGATTTTCACCCTCATCCCCACCTTTCCCCTTTTTCTCTTTATCTATTTCTCTGGTTCTCCCTTTTCTAATCATTTGCGGGCTGTGACTTTTCAGAGTTCTTATAATTGTCTCGTTCGGTCCTTCAGCCTTGCGGTAACTGCACGATACGAGAGCTCACTGTCTAATACTGATACCGCGGCAATATATATTTTGGCGTCGGGGTGTGTATGGCTGATGCGACCAGAATGATGGAGAGAAAAGAGAGGGGGCGTGCTGCTGAGAGATCAAAACGGAGAGACAGCATATGCCTGGTAATAGCTTGCATTTGTATAGCGTTGACTTGCGGTCTCCACAATCTAGGCTTTTTTAAATCATCCCGCTGAGGTTCATTTAATTCTTTTGCAGAGATTTACTATATCTGCCACCTCTCTCTGCTGCCCGCCTCCGTCAAGCTTCCTAATCTGATATCCAACACTTGAACCACTAACACCCTACTCATATCCGTCTAGAATTCCTCCCTGTGAATAGCCTCTGTCTGCCACGGTCCTCAACATCGACATATCCTCCCTCCCTTTTAGGTGTGCAGGAGTCGCCGCTGGCCAATGGGCACAGCCACAACGGGCGGGACTTCCTCAGGAAGCAGATGAGAGGGGAGCTGTTCTCGCCGCAGCAGATCGAGGTATTGGACCGCCTGTTTGACAGACAGCCATCCTGTCCAATCCAATCCAGCTCTGACCTCTATGCGAGCCCAGACCCTGGCAAGGTAAGGGCGTGGCACAGTGCAGAGTTTGGGGGGCAGGTCAGGCACGGGCCAGATCATTTTTTTGGCTGCTTGGTCAACTATGGGAACCAATAATGGAGTCATTCATGTTTTAATATTGCTAATTGTATAGTGCTGAGAATGTTCTGATGCGTTTCACCCGACACAAACAACATAATTCTTAAAAATTCATCGATTATCATCCCCATCTTGAATTCTGATTGCTTGAAAAGAGAAACAGCGATTTCAACGATATGTCGATGGTTGACACCAGCACTTGGGATTCTGAAGGCGTTGGGCAAATAATATGCGCATGACAAGGCATCAAAGCTGAAAACTGATTGGAACATTTGCTTCGGATGAATGGAGTTCAATAATGAATCGAATAGAGACAATGCATGGCCAACAGAAATTTTTTCAGACCATACGACCCTTTTTATCAGTTGCCACGTGATTGGATGTCATTCCTCCGTGAGTGTCAGACAAAACGTTTGCAATTTCAAATGAAATAACTGCCATAACCAGCTATACCCTCATCACCTTAAAGTTATTGGCTGGCTAACGTAATTCCACTGAAGATGTTAATTAGCTGGCTCTCATTTACTGACTGTTACTTTTAGCAGTGAGTTTCGTACTGATGCGTCTTGGGAATCTTCAGCACGGAGCATAGACAAAAAGTTGCGCCTGCTGCATCGTGTCGTTGCATTCAAATTGACCTCACGCCCTTTCCCGGCCGTACAATAATGTAAGCGTGAGTGGAAGGGACAGGTGTAATAACAAAACAACAAGAAACTAGCATTTGTATTCCATCCGATGCTTCTCAAGCACGCTCCTTAGGTTGATATTAAGGAAATAAGTTTGCCAAAGTCGCAAAATGACAATTATTATTGGCCCACCTTCAAATACATGCCTCTTTCACGTTTGTTGATTTGAGCAGTGTCAAGGGCAAGAGAGCAAACACAGCGGTAGGGTCATGGCATCCAGAAACACAGATCGGCTGCAGCCTTAGACCTTAAGGGCAGAGTTGGCCTTTTTAGCCCATTCATTTTTTTTGACCAACATGGGGAGTGGAGTGGCACAGGGCGAGAGGTCGACAGGGATTGGCTGAAGTAGCTCTATAGACTTCAAGTCAAGAGTATAATACCCATGATTCATAGGTCAATGTCCTCTGTGAGCTAAGTCAAGCCACTGAGGTCTGGTGGCAGACAGGGGTGTTAAATGCGGGGTCGCCTCGGGGTCAGACTGGCTTTAGCAGCTGCATTGTGATTACAAAGAGGTGCAAGTGCACGCGCGCACACACACACATTCTGACGGACGATCTGTTCTTCTACCTCCGCTCCCCCTTCCATCATCTGGTCGAGTCAACTAAAATGCCCCCCCACAACCCTCTTCACATTTTCCCAGCCTGAATTTCCCAGAGGGGATGATTGACAGTCATATGCTTAACACTGACAGCCACAGCTCAGCCTCTTTGAGATTTTTTTCTGTGCATGTACATGTGTGTGTGTGCGTGTGTGCGTGTGTGTGTGTGTGGTCAAGGATGGTCATGTTGGATTGTGACAGACCTTGCTAAAATATGCCAAGAAGGGTTCGGACCTGTTGTTGATGTTGAGTGTGTGGGCGTGTGCGTGTGCGTGTGCGTGTGTGTGTGTGTGTCTTTTATCTTTGTGGGGACCAATTTGAATCTAGGCATAGTTGAATATAAATGGGGTATAGTTAGCCTACATTTTGAGTTTGGGATTTTAGTGTGACCTTGCAATGGAATGAGCTGCCAGTTTGATACAAACCTCTGACGAGAAATTTGTCTAAATGACCCATTTGTTAATTTTCAATGATGAATACAATACACTACACCATTATTTATAGAACAATTCACAAAAGCTGCAGTTGTGACAAATGAGGTTCCTATTTGTGAAGACACTTATTTTGCCAATTATTTTCTCAAAATAATAAGCATATACTTATACTTTTCATATAACAAGGCAGGAACTGTAAATGTCAATATGCAATACTTCATTTCTACAAATCTGTGTTTACGTTTTCAAATGATCACTTAGAGAAAATTACTAGAAAATTCACCATATCCCATCACTAGTGAGCTATTTTTAGAACAGGCATCTGAGCTACTCATGTGGTTCTCGGGGGCTTCATGTTGGTGACCTCTCGACTATACTTTCTCCTTTTAATAGTTATCAGTTGCTCACATCCCTCATCGGCAGATCTTTTTTTGCCTGTCATCAAAACATACTCGTCCTTCCTTTTCTAAACCTTTTTTCCCTTGCTCTCGTTTTCCCTCTCTCCGTAGTCTATTAAGCTGCACAATTAATTTGTGGGTGCAAGGCGGAAGGTGTGTCTGCACGTGTGTTTGTCAGACAGAGTTCATTAGAATTTCCCTTCAATCACTTCCCATTAGTCAGGTGATAAATCAGCTCAGATCAGCACCTCCTACCCATCCGTACCACGCCGGGTCCCAATGTCAGTTCCCGTTTCCAAAAAGAGAACGACAAAACGTTTTGTTTCTTTTCTCTCATGCTTTCCATCTGGAAGGATAAAAAAATGAGTGTCACATTTCACTTGTTTAAATTTTGAGCAGTTAATCAAAAACATCAAAATGGCAGTGCGCCCTTTTAACTACTTTCAAAATAGATTATTCTAGATTTCTAACAAGAATGTGAAAATGGAAAAAAAACAACAACCCTTTTTGTTTTATGAACATGAAGCTATTGAAGTAAAATATATATTAATGAGTTGTTAGATATCAAACATATGTACTAATTTAAATGATACATTTTCCTTTATGATCTTCAGATCTGTATTAAAAAAAATCCTGTACAGATTCATTTCATTGAGGGGTACAAAGTTTTTTTTAATTTTTATAACCAATATTCACCTTAAATATTAAAAAAAAGTAAAAGTTAAAATATTTGGATACAAATCTTCTACATCTCATTCAGCATATGTACTTAACGAAGTGCTCCATAATATAAATCAAAATCTCGCAGCTATTACAGTCCCTCTGCAGGATGGAGCCGAAATGCACATTCCCATGCAGCCCTGCTGTGCTCAATCTAAGCGCAGATGATTTCCTTCCTCACACTCCCTTTCTCAGGCCATCAGTGTGAATTGTATTTGTTTACAGTCAAGCCTTTTTCCATCAGCAGAACACAAGAATGTGCAGAGAGGGAGCGACAAAGACAGAGATTGAGAAATGCGCCGGGGCAATTTGGCGATTGGGGAAAAAGGGGAAATACCATTATGCAAATGCCCTACTGCAACATGGCAAGGTGCATGTGTGTGTGAGTGTGTGGTGGAGGGTCGGTTAAGGCTCATCACTTATTGATGTGAGATCTGATCTGGACCAAAGCATCACCTCGCTACCCGGAGAGAGCAATCGCTGAACAGCCACTGATGAAACAAAATGGCAAATAACCAAACATGTCACAGTGCTGTGATGAATTTTCTTTCGTTAGACTGTCAGCTGTGTTTGCCACCCCGCACTCTTTATTCAGTTTTGAAACATTGTGATGCTATTTAATTTTTTTATGTTGACCCTGGAACCATTCATAGTACCGTAAATGTTCCACACTCACAAGCAGATCAGGAGTGACCCAAGCGGTGCCCACTGGCACCAGGTAGCCCTCAACGACCAAACGAGTAACCTGCAGGTCTATTCTAAAATGAGTTTACCAGTGATTGAACATTTTGGTTTTGTAGGAATGCTGTAGAAGTGATCATTTCAAAATGATGGGATGGGATTTACAGAAATAAAGTGTTGCACATTGATATTCATTGGTTTCCTAATTATTGTGAGAAATTAACATGATTTGTGTCACCACATAAACATCATTAATTATGAATATCATATGTATTAGTAAAGGTATTTACACTGAATTTGTATCAAACTGGTCGCCCGTTACATGAAGGGTGGAGCAGGGTGGATTGAACAAAATACATGAACAAAAAAAAATACTTGCAGGAGTATACTGAAAAAACTAACTCAAATACATGAACAAAGTCCTGAAAACCACATGAAAAACAAAGTAAGTAACAAACAACCTATGGCAGAACACCCCCCCCCCCCCAACATGACAGCAACACAGTGATCTGACAAAGACTGCCAGAACCCAGGGAACTAAATACAAGCAAAGTGACGAGACAACGAGAAACACCTGGGCAAGACCCAAAGGGTTGAGCGAGCTGATTGGTTAAACACAAGGGACACGGATGACGAGAACAGGTGGAGACAAAAAGGGCCCATGAGGGAACAAAACCAATTGTAACCGAAACAAAAACAAAATCATAACAGTAGCTCTCAGTGTGAAAAAGTTGCTGCCCCGCCCTCTCCCCGCATTAGATTAATTCCAATCTGTAACAAGAATTGCCTCAAAGATTCGGCATGAGAAAACGGGGTTAGGCAGGCTAAAGAAAGAGAGGCTCCTCTATTATACATTTTATTTTTTTACATTACGAGTTCAAGCATTTTCCCCTTTAGTTCACACAGAGAGTGTGAATGTTATGAGAAATTTCAAAGAAAAAAAAAGTAGGATTTTTGATTGCTACTTTGCTTGACTGTGCAGGAGTTACTGTATTATTTGGCGAGTGTATTCCATGCCAGCTGAAAAAAAACCCAAACAAGATCTCTCTCCAAGGTGCTGAAAGTCATTGCCGGTCAATCATCTCAAACTTTAGTCGCTGACGTCACATCCACCAACTTCCTCTCCCTCGCCCAAAATCCGGTATGCCTCCGTTTTTCTCTCATTCCACCATCTTGCCCCATGCAACCGCGCCCCCCACCACCCAGACCCTCAACCCCCAAATCCCCGCGCCGCCTCCACAGCTGCGTCCCTCCTCTTTGATGCGGGCTGATGGTGCCGTATGAGCGGCAGAATTGACAGCATTTACGGGGGCGAATGAGAATGATCCATCTTCCTTAGCAGGCCTGTCACCCTGCTGGCCAAACTTCATCATGGCCAATTACCAAAACAGTCCCCTTTTTCTCCACTTCTGCCTCTGCCCCCCCCCCCCCCCCCTCCCTCCATCTACATGGACTCATTAGGCGCCATTATAATAAGACTGACGGCAGCCAAGAAATGAAGGGGAGGGGGGGGTAACTCGGGATAGTTGCCGGAATGAGACAATGTACAGGTGTATGAATGCAGGGGATGGAGGTGAGGTGGGAGTCATTAAGAGCGGAAGCTTAAAACGTGCATCAAGTCTTAAGGAGGAGAGACTGGGCAGGCAGGTGTGTGCGTGCGTGCGTGCGTGCAAGTTGGAGGACGTGGTAAGCGCTTATTTGGCAGGTCACAGTCCAGTGGTTGTGTTGTGTGCTGACGAGCACAGAGGTGTTTAAGAGGTCACTGAGCACAAACACACGCTCACACTTATTTCGTTCCCTCAAACAAATTCAGAGATATTAAAAGGGTCACTGCAAAGCGCTCACCTAATCACCGAAAGGAAGTTCTGATCGCTGTCGTTAGTGTCCGCAATCTGCAAACACACACAAAGACACACATAATACTTCTCCACTCAAACTGGAATGGGTTGTTGTCACAGTCCCAGGCACATGCGATAGACGAAATTACGATAATAATAATTTGGGCCTGACCACAATGGATTTGTTGAGGCTTAGTTTTAAGAATATATCGTGAATAAAATGTCTTTTTTGGTCCAATAATGCTTTCAACACCATAAATATGAATTACATATAGAACAGGAGCGGCCCGGTAGTCCAGTGGTTAGCACGTCGGCTTCACAGTGCAGAGGTACCGGGTTCGATTCCAGCTCCGGCCTCCCTGTGTGGAGTTTGCATGTTCTCCCTGGGCCTGCGTGGGTTTTCTCCGGGTGCTCCGGTTTCCTCCCACATTCCAAAAACATGCGTGGCAGGCTGATTGGACACTCTAAATTGTCCCTAGGTGTGAGTGTGAGTGCGAATGGTTGTTCGTCTCTGCGTGCCCTGCGATTGGCTGGCAACCGATTCAGGGTGTCCCCCGCCTACTGCCCGGAGACAGCTGGGATAGGCTCCAGCACCCCCCGCGACCCTAGTGAGGATCAAGCGGTTAGGAAGATGAATGAATGAATGAATGAATGAATGAATATACAACAGGAGATATTCATGCAACAACAAAAAAGCATTAACTGATGAATTCATCTTTAGATTTAGGACATAAATAGTATAAAAGCAACATAACAGGCTCTATTTCGTGGTAAATTTTGATTTTCATGCCGGAGCAAGCTGACTTGAGCATGTTTGGGAATTTGGTAGACCGTGCTGCACCTCACTGGGCTTTATTTTTTATTATTATTATTTTTTTGACACACCACCAGCGCACATGACAATTTGGTGGCTGAAAATAAAATAAAAAACAAGTATAAGTTGTGCTGCAAGTGGTGTAAAGCGTTTTTAGTGTATTTCATCAAACTCCGTGATGGACGTCATCGAATTTCATTCAGAAATATAACTGCATGCATCGAACCCTCTGAATCATTGCTGGAATAAATCAATTGAATATAATATTATCACTATCGTCTTTAATACATTTGTACAACCACCCCTTGGCCGCGCTCCTTATAAACGTACTTTGCGTGCGTAGTTGTCTTGCATGGACTCCAGCCCTGTTGACCGTGTGTCTCTCCCATTTGCAGGGTGTTATAATTGGATAATCTGTGATGCTCATTTAGGCCGCTTATTAATTCAAAACAATTATACAATTATTTATATAAAATACAATGGATAAAAACCAATTATATTCTTTTCAAGAATATGCAGAAAAGTGGTTAAGATTGAATGATTGTGTCTAATGTGTTGTGTTGTATTATATTGTTATTAGGTTATTATGACTTCAAGAGTGGCTACCTTTCCAGCAACTCCTATACTTTTGTTCTTTTACTTACTTCCTTTCATAACTATGCTGCTATAAATTGGGAATTTCTCCATTGTGAAACGAAAAAAAGGTATTCTTATTCTTATCATCTTATTTTTATCTTGAACTTGAACCCCATCCTGTTTGAGAATGAAACGACTTTTTACTTCATCTGCTTCAGAATGAAATTACTTTTTACTTCAGATTTTCAACATGTTAAAGCATTAGATTTAATGCATACCGTATATCAAATGGCTGGTTTTCTTTATTTCCTGTACTTGACCGACTATACTAACCCCCTGTGTCCAAACGCATTACCAGTAGCTGATAATAAATTGCTTCTGTAGGGTCAAGCACGGGTCAGGTTAAGGGGAACGTGACCATAGGCTATCATTGTGTCTGCATTTTGCCAGATGCTGTCAGTGGCAGCTATGACTTAATAAGCAGTTGATGATAACAATCGATTGGCGTATATGAAACGAGATATTCTAAAGGTGACGATCGATCACTCTTCTTCATGATAGACCTGTAGAAATGTCTTTACTTGAGCTTTGTGTTAGCTGTGGTATACAGCATGAGTGTACTGTGCACTCCTGTACTATGTGTGTGTGTGTGTCGGTGGGGGGGGGGTCTGTGTGGGGAGGTGCGTGCAATAGAGATGGATGAAGAAAAACAGCAAGTTGATCCTGTGATTATAAACTGTTGGACTTGGTTGGAGAGTAAATCCTTGTCGTTGTAAACAGATCAATAGGCACTCTGTTTTGTGTGTGTGTGTGTGTCTGTGTGTGTGCGTGTGTGTGTGTGTGTGTGTGTGTGTCTGTGTGTGTGTGTGAACATAAATCGAGTCCTGAAGAAGAAAGCAGTGTCATGCAGCAGGATCAAAACGCTGCACGTTCTACGTGTCTGGTCAGCAGGTAAAGTCATGATGTTTTGAGCTTCCTCCACTTTCTGTTTCTACCCAGTCATCGGACTACTCCACCATGGCCTCGCTCGCCAGTGGGCTGGACGAGATGAAGAACAGTTTGGCCAATTCCGGCACTGGGGCAGAATTAGGAGCCAGCGTGGCCGGCCCACAGTCTTATTCACTAGTTCCAGGTAAGGGAGATCAAGAAACACATGATAAATGTAAAAAGAAATGAAATAAATAAACTAATTTTAGGGCTGAGATGACAATAAGTGTGCCAATTGCTAGAGTAAATTCCTGTAAGCTTTTTTTGTGGTTTGTCAGGCTGGCACATTTTCATGTTTTTTGATTCTTGTTTAATGATTGCTTGTTTCTAATCTGCCGTTTTCTTAATGATCAATTTGCATGTACCGTATTTGTTTGGGAACCGCTGCATTATGGTGTATTGTTTTTTCACACAAGGCCATAACATATTCCGATTAAACCTGATGATAATTCAGCATTGTTAATAGCACTTTGACCAAGAAATGTGCAATAATGTATGGTGGAAAACTAGATACATGGGACCATGCAGATTGTTGCTATTAAGGAGGTAACGCAACGGATGTTGACTTGATTCTAATGTACAGCCTCAGTCTCTCTAATCCATTTACGAGATAGTCCACTTCCATATGCACTACGTGCTACATGTGCGTGCGTGTGTGTGTGTGTGTGTGTATGTATGTGCGCGCGCCCGTGCATGTTCAATATGTTCCTGTGACAGGAGGACAATTTAGTTGTGCAAACACTATTAATTCTTTATATATGCACACAAACCTTTCCTCGCAATGTTTTTCAATGATGCTTCAACCCCCAGTGCACCCGCTTAATCCACGTATTAGATGAAAAAATTAAGTCATTCATATACGCCAAATACTGTAATCCTTATAAAGTCTACTTGAGCAGCGCCGTGGGCTCCACACTTTGAAAGTGTTTTCAGGTCTATAAAGAGCTCAGTGCCTTCGATCTCCAGAGAGACATGCCTGAAGGAAATGATGGCAAGAAAGATGGACAGATAGAGGAGCGGTATAAAAGCTCGTCTCCATTTAGGGACACTGGGAGAAGCGGTTGTTAATTAAGAGTAGACCAGGGAGCGTTCGGACAAGGCTTCACTGCTCCCATTGGTAATGAGGGGAATCATAGAGCTGGGAATTTGGCATATCTGGGAATTGCTTCTTTTTGGCCGTCCGAAACCACAGAGGAATCATACCTGCCGCAGCAGAGACGGCAAAAAAATACATTTCCATTTCTGCTTATGCATGCGCACATTTCATATTCACACACACACACACACAAGTGTTTGGAATATTTTGCATTACATTCACGGACTGTCTTTTGACTCAGACTAGAGCTGCCTCTAGGGGGTGCGATGCCTGCGCCTTCGGTGCGGTGTTGACACATCCCGCGTGTTGCTATTCGTAAATTGATTTGGTGGTCTTTGATGTCTTGTCAAATCTTAAGTGGGGATTTGTTTGGCTCTTGGTAATTGGGTACAGACACATCTGATGGTTTGCCATCGGGGGTGGTGACTTCAGCGCAAGCAGTGCGGATTGTCCATCTACAGTATATTTGTGCCACGCGGTGACCAGTCATGGGTGTAAACTGCAATTTGCCTGAATTCAACTGAGACAGACCATAGCAAACATGTGACCCTGAACAGAAGAAGCGCTACAGAAAATGGACAGATGGATAGATTGATTTTGCCGCATGTGGTAAATTCGTTCTCGATGCCGTTTGTTTTTTGCCGATGACCCGTCCGGAACTGAAATACTGACGGACTTGACTGGACTGATGAAGCCTACCTCCGAAAATTAGTATTTCTTCTCAATGAAAATACTGAAGTTAATCCTTTCATGCACAAATAATGGTAACCTACATCCGGATTTTTTTTTCTCAAGTGTTTTTTTATGCATCTTTTGGCAGGAAAAAAAAATAATAATGGCAGTGGATGGCAACACACATAAGGGTCCATTGTAGTGGTTGATGCACAATTGTGACATTAAGATGAATTAATAGGAGGGAAAATAACATTTGAATAGCTGTCCACTCTAGTAATTGTTGTCCCTGAAAGGGTTTAAGTAAAACGGAAACTAATCTGACGATAGTACAATGTATCCAAAAGGTTATTGAAGTAAATATGAAAGACTAAATGAGTATGTGACTGCCCGCCTCCCTTCATGGACCTTGCCTTGTGCACTGAGTGCAGAACAAGTCTTTCCTAAAGTGTTCCCGCAAATCTGGAACATGAAAATTGTCAGTTTGAGTTGCGCGTCTCAATCGTTTTGTCCATATAAAGCGCACGTGTTAGGGACTTGAGTTTATGAGCTCAGAGGAAACTTGTTGACATTGTGTTGACCTCTACGGCAAAGCTGTGGACAACAGATACATCAAGCGGCGCTGGCACATATGCACACAGACACAAACAGGCGTAGACGCACACCTCCGAGGATCTGGCCCTGTCTGCCCCTTCTAAGTTGGGTTGCAGTGGGTCCATCTCGGCTCTGTTTCAACCTCTCTCCTTCCTCCCCCTCCTCTTGCCCTGTGCACTGACCCTTATCGGATGAGCAGCCCGCCTGAGCTAATGCCTCGCCGTCGCGTCAAACACTGAGAAAAACTTTACTACACGAAGACAGCAAAGATGAGGTGGAGAGGGACAGAGGAGAAAGGGATCAGGCAGAGTAAAAATGTACGTTGGGAAAGGTACTCCTTCGACCCCGAAGGAAATGCTAGCATAGACAGTATCTGAATTGCATATTTGGTCCATATTTCATTTACAGGTTTTTTTTTTGGACAGCTTCATTAGTCCTCAATTCACTTTCAAAGTTCCGCCTCAGCACTCATTATTCTGTTTTTGTTAAGACCTGGTGATATAACGGCTGGGACAATTTCGATGTGAAACTAGAATAGCACTCATTAAAATGAAGTCTGCTGCCGAGGTTTAACATGCCGAATTTAGATCGAGACTTCATTGTCACCTAAATATGTCTGAGTTTTGTGATTAAAACAGCCATGCGTTATAAAGTGTGAAGTTACAATGAACTATAGCAATTGTTTTTGCATTCGTCTTTGCTTAATAACAGACAAATGGCTATGAAAAATCTCTGGAGGACATTGCTGAGGGCCATCTTGTCTTAATCCTGTGAGTTTTGTATCTTTGTAACACCTCACGTCACGGGATGTTGTATTGGATTTTAATGAAACAAATATCCGCCTTTAGGGCAGAGTTTATCTTTGCGGTTGTAGAAAGGAAGAATGAAAAAAAAAATCACCTACCTAATGTATTTGTATGGACACTTCTACATTGGCAACACAGAATGTTGAATTGCGCATTGTAACTGCCCCCCCTTCCCTCTCTCTGGTAATTATTGTGTTTTCCCCTTTCCCAAAGACCTTCCTTTCTTTCTGTTCCCACCCTCCTCATCCTCTTCTTCCCAGCTAGTTGTGGTTAAGTGGAGAAGAAGTGAATGGGATTGATGGCGTTAGCATGTGAGCTGTTTATAATGATGATAAATGTGCATGCGGCAGGGTATTGATGCATGTGTAGGTGCGTTTGTGTATGATGAGGATGTTGATGATGATGACGAATGGTAGTGATGGCACTCTAGTCCACACACACATACCATGATGCACATGCAAACAGAGAGAAATGATTCGTGCCGACACGCCGTCATGTGGTCTATTGCGGTTATATAGCCTGTCTAGCTACTGACAGTCAGGGCGTAGGCACTGTTAATGGGAGGAATGGGGTGAGTTTGTAAATGAAAGGATGCAAATGGGGGGGAAGGGGAGGTGAAACAGAAGAACAATGAGCAGACATAAATGGTACAAATAACACAAATCACACCCGAGGATGTGAAGTTTATGGCAGCCAGACACAGAAACACTCACCAAAATCTAAACTAAATAGGCATCAAGTCAATAAAACTAACAGTTCCATTCATCCATTCATCCATTTTCTGGTCCGCTTATGCTCACAAGGGTGACGGGGGGTGCTAGAGCCTATCTCAGCTGTCTTCGGGCAGTAGGCGGGGGACACCCTGTACTCGTTGCCAGCCAATCGCAGAGCACATAGAGATGAACAACCATCCGCGCTCATACTCACACCTAGGAACAATTTAGAGTGTTTAATCAGCCTGCCCTGCATGTTTTTGGAATGTGGGAGGAAACCGGAAAACCCGGAGAAAACCCACACAGGAACCGGGAGAACATGCAAACTCCACACAGGAAGGCCAGAGCTGCAACCGAACACTGCATCTCTACATTGTGAGGCGGACGCGCTAACCAGTTGACTACCGGGTTGCCCACAGTTAAAAATCAAGATTCCAAATTTCATTCATTGTATATCTCTGTCTGAATGACAGGAGCACCTTCTCAAACGACGAACTCTGAGACAAAGAATAATGTAAAATCTTGTGGAATACAAGTAGCAATACAGATGGCACGTTACCGCTGTGTGACAAAAGACATTGAATAAAGAGAAATGCAAGACTACCGTATTTTCCGCACTATAAGGCGCTTTGGAGTATGAGGCGTACTTTCAGTCAATGACCTGTTTTAAAACTGTTTTCACATACAGGGTGTGCCGCATTATAAGTCACATAGAATAGAAGCTACAATTGTGGCTGCTGTAGCATTTTTCATCCACTAGATGGAGCGAAGCTAAAGGGAATACAATCCAATACAATACAGATTTATTTATACGGACCTTTCACAGCCACTGCAGCTGCAACAAAGCGCTTTACAGAACATTTAAAATACTACGTCCAAGAAATCAGACTATTGATCATATACAAGGCGCATCGGATTATATGGTGCACTGTCACCTTTTGAGACAATTTAATGCTTTTAGGTGTGCTTTATAGTGCGGAAAATACGGTACTTGTTATAATATAGATCAATTATAAAGTCAACGGGTGACAGGACAATTCAAGTGAGTTTATCATACTGTCATTTATTTCTCCTTACTTAACATGCCACACCACAGTGTGTTGTTTGCTGCGGCTTAATGAAGTGATAACGCTGTCACAGTATCCTTGCAACCAAAGATTTGAACACGTTTCGATCATTTTATTCAGGCATTGATTGACATCTACGTGTGCCTCATTACAGGTCGAGACCTCGCCAGCACCACCCTGCCAGGCTACCCTCCTCACGTTCCCCCCACGGGACAGGGCAGCTACTCCACCCCCTCCCTCACTGGCATGGTACCAGGTACTCACAATTTGTGACTTAACACCATATCACTTTGCCAAACATCTCGGAGGATGGATCCCAGTGGATACGTGCGGGTGCGGCTGTTTTCGGGATATTCATCTAGTGTTGCCGTTTCCTCTTGTTTTGTCTGCCAATGCTACGGCTGACAGTGTTCCCAGTGGGGTGGCGCATGCTTGCGTGTGCGTATGTGTGCGTGTATCATTAGAAAGCAGCCACAGTCGCACAGATGTCCCTCCTCAACATTAGTAATTTGTTTTTAATGAGAATCACCAGTGACCCACGACTAATTCATTCATTCCCTTCCACTCTGCCATCTTCGCCGCTTTTGTGTTTCAATCCTGGGCCGCTACGCTTGCTCTCGTTGCTCCTTCTCGCTGCCTCGCGCTCACACATTTCCAGCGGGGGCTGACAGGGAGGAAAGGAGGAACAGCGCATGAAACCCAAAATGCTGAAATAATGTTGTTTCAAAGTGTTTGTTTTGATCGAATCCCAATTATTTCATTTCTGACACACACACGCGTGCCCAGACCCAGTCATGCACACTCGCGCAGTCTCAGTGGACGTGTTGGAACAGCACGTCTGAAGATGGCTAACCCTGTCGCCTTGTCCCCATGCACTCACCCCATCCTGTCCTCAGGTTTGACAGCATATTTGGGAGCGTCTTCACTTGTGTGCCGTTTGTGTGTGCGTGGGTTTGTTTTTGACAGAGCGCGTGTGCGACCTTGACACCGCGCTACACCAGGGAGACCCGCGAGCCTCATCTCTCCTCCTTACCTCCCACACCCTCGTCTCCTAAACAACCTGACATGTTGCCGTCACCACGGTGATGACAAGGAGCGGATGTTTGCACCCGGGGATACCACGGAGAGCGCATCCCGACCCCACCTGACAGTTGCAGACAAACACAAACACACCAACACTTCTACTTGTGGGTAATGCGGGGAGGAGAACTTTGTGGCAAAGTGGAAATATGCAAATATTCCGAGCCGAGATGGAGATCGTTTGCAAAATTTGCTCCTCTGCCTTGGCGGTGTTTTATCGCTCCGAAATTACCCTCCTTTTTTGAGTCCACCCTGTCTAATATCATACCTTCATTAAATAAGCAACTCTCTTCTGTTTTCTCTCTCTCTTTCTCTCCCTCTCCCTCAGTGCAGCAGGGGGGCTGACACTCAGAGGGGGTGTTGGAGAGCATTGAGGCAGAACCGACAGAGAGAGAGAGAGGGAGAGGAGGGATAGAGGTGGCGTCGGAGGTGCAGGGGGAGTGGGGGGTGCACCAGGGTCTGTGACTGTCAGCGATGGGAGAGGGATCCCCCGGGAGAAGTTGAAGGTTCAGGAGAGAGGAAAGAAAGAGTAGAAACGATTGAACAAAAAAGAAGAGCAGGTCAGCAGCAGGGTGAGGAGAGAAGAAATGGGGGAAGAATGTTGTTTTGATGTGAAGGGTGATGGACCAACTGGAGCCACGCAGGCAGGTCGGAAGAGGAGGAGGAGCAGGGGGAGAAAAAGACAGGGGAAAGGGTGAAGCGAAGACAAGAGAATGAGTAAATCCCAGACAGTGGGTAGTAAATGAGGGAGAAAAGCTACACTATCATCCACTGCACGGTTTGCACTCCCTCGTAGCTCGACTGCAAACTGGACTGCAAGGAAAACTTGCATGTTGCCTCAGAAGCCCTGAGCCAGATTTACCCTCCTTTTCCTTTTTTGCACATTCCCTTTCACTTGCCTTAAGGTTTTAAGTAAATATTTTTGAATTCTTACCAGACTTAAAAAAAAAATGAGTTAATGGTTGATGTATCTTCCTTAATGAAAGGAAACTCACTAAGGTTATAGTTAACAAAAACGAATGAAATAAATGAAACTAACATTGACAAAACATTTTCATAAATTAAATAAAGAGGAGATTTTTTTTGGTGGTTTTTTTTTACACTATAACAAACTATATTACACAGTTACAAAACTAACTGAAACCAACTAAATAGAATGAAAATGAGCTTTGTTTTGTCTGTCAATTCCACACATAAACTTTCGGGGTTTTATGTATTCCCATCTATCTGTCTTTCTTTTCTAATCTAACACAAAAATAACTTGTACAGTATTAAAAAAAAACAACTAAAACTCATACTAAAACGAATAAAAAACTAAATTGAAGGATTATAAAAATAACAACTAAGGAAATGTAACAAGAGGTTCGTAAAAACTAATCGGATCTAACCTACTGGTAATTTGAAAAATGAAAAAGTCAAAATGAAAAAACTAACTAATGAGAAGTCGCAAACTATTATAAACGAATCTAATCTTTGAAATTCTTAACTGCAACACAAGTGTTTGAAATCAAGTGAACCACAATACCGCTTAAAAACAATAAAACATGCAACTCAACTTCCACTTTGACAAGTGTATGGTGTCACAAAACCCAAAGAAAGCGCAGACACAGATTTAGTTTTAAAGATGACTGATCTGAAATCTTGTGAGATACACTCACATTTCTAAATAACTTTCCAAAAGGGGTTTCCAGTTTGAAGGTTCCGTGAATGCATTGTGCCTTTTGGTGACTGTACGAGCTGATGCTAATAGACTAACGCATCATAACAGAGGAAAGATACTGCACTTAGTTTGTGAAGCGTAACGCAAGCATGATGGCAGAAAGATGCTATTTTCTGTGTTCGCGAACTCTCATCAATTCATTACGTTTCCGAGAAAGACATTGAGAGTGTGTTAATGCCAAAGGTAAACAAACAATACAATCCGACTGCTTTATTTTGTTATTTTTAACTACTAGGGAAGATTTGAACTTACAGATGGCACGTTACCGCTGTGTGACAAAAGACATTGAATAAAGAGAAATGCAAGACTACCGTATTTTCCGCACTATAAGGTGCTTCGGTGTATGAGGCGTACTTTCAGTCAATGACCTGTTTTAAAACTGTTTTCACATACAGGGTGTGCTGCATTATAAGTCGCATAGAATAGAAGCTACAATTGTGGCTGCAGTAGCATTTTGCATCCACTAGATGGAGTGAAGCTAAAGGGAATACAATCCAATACAATACAGCTTTATTTATACGGAGCTTTCACAGCCACTGCAGCTGCAACAAAGCGCTTTACAGAACATTTAAAATACTACGTCCAAGAAAGACTATTGGTCATATACAAGGCGCATCGGATTATATGGTGCACTGACAGCTTTTGAGAAAATGTAATGCTTTTTATGTGCACTTTATAGTGCGGAAAAAACGGTACTTGTTATAATATAGATCAATTATAAAGTCAACTGTTGTTTGACATGATCTGCTTCTTCTTTTGGTTTCCCTATTCAGGAGGAGATTTCTCTGGAAGCCCCTATTCCCATCCACAGTATTCCACATACAACGAATCCTGGAGATTTCCTAACCCTAGTTTATTAGGTATGTTTCGACTACATGTAGGGAGAAAAAAAAGCATAGTTGATTCATGTCATTTGACATCCAAGGTTTCATCAGAACAGATTTGAGTGTCTCCTGGAAACGATTGCGGTTGACTTCCCATGGTCACGATCGCTTTGGACTTCGGTGCTACTCTACCTTTCAAAGCATGATTATGCCATTTGCAATCATATTTAACGCCAATACAGTCCACAGATCTTTACTGTGAGATGTCGTTGTCAAGTTCATTGCAGAGAGCCATTTCAGTGCTTCCGTTTAAACCTGAAACAATCAAGGCAGGGGTCGTCAGGCTGCGCTTACTCACTGCTCCATGAACTCACCCCTCTCCCTTCCTCTGCCCTCAGTGTTTCAGCAAGATTACGGATCCCTCTTAGGTACTGAAATCGGCTGTTCCTCGAGTCTCTTCACCAGCCAGGCGGGACAGATGCAAGGTAGGTGCAAAACATTCAAAATAAATAAATAAATGAATACAATAAAATAAAATGAAAAAAAGGAGAGAAATCATTTTTACTTGACTTTTCCCCTTTAAGTACACTTTGGACACTTTCAGACACACGAGGGGCTTATTGCCTAAATGACAAGGAAAAGGACTAGGCTCGCATAATGAGGCGCAGGATGTGAGTGAAGGTGACAAACGAAAGCAAGTTGTGTTCTAAATAAATGGTGCGCGAGGGAGCCTGAAATCATGAGTGAGACTAAATAGTTTGTCAGGCCGGCTTAATGCTTCACTTCCCCAAAGAGCCTCCTGAGATTACCTGGACTGTGGACATACTCTGTCAGCACGCAGCCAGCCAGATTGATGGATGCGACATCGACAAGTGTGTGTGTGTGTGTGTGTGTGCGTTGACCTCTTTCCAATGGAGTGAATAGACTCAAGGGATCAGAAGCAGTAGTTGAGTTGTACTGAGTGTCACCTTAGCCTGTCACTTGTGTGTACATTGGTTTGTGTGTGAATAACGGTTATAATAGTTTGGGAATTGTTTTTAGTTTTTTTTCCTCAAATACGACCTTAAGTCATGTTGCGTGGTGGTGGAGGACCCCAAAAAAGCAGGCAGGAGGGAGGGGCAGGTTATACTTGAAGAAGTGTATTGATAAAACACAGAAAACGAAATCCAAAACAATGTCCTAAGGACAAAACAAATCCAAAGTAGCCAACAAAAACCATGGCAGAGGCAAAAAACTATAAAGAACAGAAACATGACCAAAATCATGACAAACATACAAGACAGCAACAAAGAAATGTAGGTAGGTTCCAGCTTACATATGACCCCTCGTTGGCCATCTTTAAAACTCTACAGTCGAGTCGAGTTGAAAATGGATTGATCATAATAATTTGAAACTCGTCATCCCGAGAGACATTTTGCTGTTGCTGAGTTTCATGGTGCGTCCAGTATAATTGAAATAGAGACAAAGCAAGTGTGTTTCACGACATCCGTTTCCCTCAGGCTCACCGTACTACTACAGTGCGACATCACGTGGGGCCGGACCCACCGCCACGGCCACAGCCACGGCGTACGATCGCCACTGACCACGCCTGCTGAGAAGAGGAGAGGACAAGGGAAGGAGGGAGGGAACGGATAGCACCAGCACTGCTCACTTCAACAAGTCTGCCCCCGTGCACTGACCAATCACATTTTGACAATTGTGAATCCTTTTTGGACTGCCATTGAAACCGACCTACGCACTGCCACCCTGTCAAAAGGTTACTCTGAGGACACGCGTGATGCAGTGCGACAGGTAGGCTCCATCCATGCATTTCGAGTACATTTTTGCAACTCTGAGGACTCTTCTACTACATCAGGCGTGGATATGTTCATTTTCAACCACTAACAAATCCAAGAGACATATCCGCAAGCCACTATTTAGCGTTTCGTAATCTTGTGGGCTGATTGCTTTGTGTGTGACGGTTGGGATTATTCTTTTTCTGGTGATACAGTGTGGCCTGGCTAGAGCAAAATCAAACCACGCTTTTTTAAAACCAGTGGTCAATCAATTCAATGTTCTATGCCATGTTACGCTGAAGTAAAGACAATCCAACTTGCATAACTTTAAATGACCAAAACCTTTTAATGCCAGCCTCTTGGATTACAACACGGGTGGGGAACCTACAGCCTGTGGGCCATATCGGGCCATGACAGCATTTTATTCGGCCCACCCGCTAAATAAAATGCTCCAAATTATCTGCAATTGTTCAGAATTTATCGAGCCATCCTTTTCATACCCTGCAAACTTTGGGAGAGAGGCTCGATACACACAGGGCTGTTTGCCAGCTAATTAATTATCAGGGGTGGCAAACTACGTTTTATTGACGGCCACATTGTCGAGTTCATATAGATGCATTTTTATTAATCTTCATCTTCGTTATACTACTTCATCCTTTATAATTTCACCTGCATTTAATGGTTGTTTGATACTGTTTATTTAAACAGATTGAAGTTGAAGTGACAACCCAATATTCAAGCATACACCAATTTTTCAGTCTATGTTAAAAAGATTTTTTGTAATGCTTTTAAGAGCATAACATTTGAGCAAAACCAATCGTTTTGGTAAAGATGTTCTGCCAAATGAAAAGAACCAATCAATTTGGCTACAAACATGAAGTACACAGACACACTTGGTTTGCTTTAGTGAGGCATCTGAAACGGCCCCACATAGGTTCCCTACCCCTGGATGACAACAAAATAACGACGACGAGGATGAGCCTTTCGGACAAAGCACAGACCTCAAGTGTAAAATGAATTATGGACTATGTTGAAATGAGACCCAACTAAATTCAAACAGGGAGTGTTACCATACAGGAAGGTGCTATCCAATCTCCCCCGCCAAGATTTCGTAGTCATCAATAGCTATTTATAATGGTGGAGAAAGAGTAATATATTGAGAAGCTTGTCTGCTCTGCACTCAGCGAGGAGAGTGAATGCCTGTAACCATTTATAATGTGTCATGCTGTTGTGCTAGAATAGTGATGATGATGCAGTAAAGTCTAAAAACAAAACAAAAAAAAACACTCAAACAAGAATGGTTGTCCGTTTATAAATGTGTTCTGAGGTTTTCTTGTTTAAAAAAAAATTGTCCACAGCCATTTTATCCACTTCCTGCTTATTCACAAAGAAGAGTCAGGAAATCAGGAAGTGATGACACCACTTTTTCAGTCTCTCTCTCTCTCTCTCTTTGTATGTCTGTCCCTGTCTCTCTCTCTTTCCCCTGCGCTCTCTTTAAATTCCCCAAAGATGCCCCCCCCCCGCCCCCCTAGTGGATCGGCTGACTAACTACAAAAGCACAAAGAGACTCAATCATTGCTAAAAGGCGCCATTTTAGTTTTGGGACTTTCTTATGAAATGTAGTTGGACTTCTTCTTCTCAATGATGCTTTAATTGCTTGCCCCTTTGCTATTTTACATCCCCAAATTGTTTCAGTTAAAAAAAAAACATTTGTGAAAGAAAAAAAAAGATTTTGTTTTTATTTCATCTGTTAGTTCTGCGCTGTGACAATTTATGACACCAGGGTCGAGGCCTTATCACTATCCGGCTACACACAGTAGAAGATTGATTGGTCCGTCAACATGGATCTGACTGAAAACCACAATGCTGGTCTATGATCATGGGCAGAATTTTCCTAAAATTGAATGTGCTTCCCGTCTTACATCCTACAGCATATACACCATAAAGACTGAAAGATAAGAGATACATAACAATATAAATTATTCACATTTTGGATTTAGATTTGAGTAATAATGAGTTCCTTAAGGTTTAAATGAAAAAAAACAAATGTTTTCTGGTGTTAGTTTCTTTTCATTGTAGCACTCCACTGCCTCTGTGATCGATTGGATGCACCAAATCCTAATATATAAACAGCATTAGCTTTTCAGGTTTTGTTAGTCCGCAGATTGGAAATCAGAATTGAGCGTATTCTTTTGTATTCATAGTCCTTGAAAGTTGTAAGTGCGCAACTCTATAGAAAAATCTCCTGTCAGCTCTCTTTTTGTGCTGCCAGCCCACACGGCACAGTCGAAGCCTTCTTTCAGTTCTCCCTTTCTTTCTAAATCTTTCTGAGGCATTATTAAACCTGAACCACACCAGCTGAAAAGGACAGTGCCTTTAACACCCCTTCAACATGACCGCATGTCAGAAAAAAACAAGCCCTGTGAACAAAAATTCGAAACAAGCCAAGGCACAGTTGGAAACTACAATAGGATAGACACTCATTTGTATTCCAGTTACACCGATGCTCCAATGACAAGAGTTGAACTGTGTTTCATGGTCCTGCGCGGACATCACAACATGGACATTACAGTCACTTCTTTGCATTAAAATTGAACGTGAGTATTCAATATTAACTCAGTGAGAAGGAATGGTTTAGACCAGGGGTCACCAACATAGTTCCCGCGGTCATCAAGTAGCTCAACAAGCACCATGTGAGTAACCCGCCAGCTGTAAAAAGTTGCTCACTAGTGGTTGGACACTGAGGGTTCCTTGGAATGTTGCAGAATGTTGTGATCATTTCAAAATGCAAAACTCTTGCACAAATTTATAAAGTTAATTTATTGCATATTGACAATTGTTTTTTCCCCCCCTTACTTTGTTAAATCATTGTTGGGAATTATTGAAATTATTTAAGTTATGATCATTGTCTTCACATGGACAAAGAGTAGAATACTATTAAATTATTAACATTTAATTAAAGGTACTTTGAGGCAATGCGTTATTTCAGAAATGTGTATTCAACCGATAGCCCTTTAACCAGTAATCGAGAAATAACGCTGACTTTCAAAAAGCTTGGCGACCCCCGGTTTGGATCAGTTCAAGTGGATCCTGTTTGAATGCTGGGAAAATTTATACAAAGAGCCATACAGGATACCAAAGCTGTAGGTACCATGCCGTATAACATTTATGACTGCATGTGCAGTTTTCTTCTGCATGTTTCAGATCACGCCCTGCAGCAGTGTTTGTCAAATTACTCAGAATGCAAATTATTTAAAACAAAATAAAATAGAATCAACTCATGGCACACCA
Organism: Hippocampus zosterae; assembly: GCF_025434085.1. NCBI lineage: Eukaryota > Metazoa > Chordata > Actinopteri > Syngnathiformes > Syngnathidae > Hippocampus > Hippocampus zosterae. Next base: position 11,390,515 of record NC_067463.1, on the reverse strand, counting down.
GCAAACAAATATGTTACAAAAAAAGCAGATAGGCAGGTTAGTTATGTACTGTAGTTTCTGCCATCTAGTTGAACAGCATCTAATTGTTCTGTATGTCAGTACACGTCGCCGGCATAGATAAAAGAACAAATATTTTTTAGAGCAATTCAGTGAAAATGCGTAATTTCTCCAACAGGCGACATGACCTCTCATGGGACACTAACATGCCACGGCACAGTGGTCGGGAATCAGTATATACTATACATACAATTTACCAGACCATGTACCATATCATAAGCCACACAATATACAGTATGATTTGCTACTGTGGGTACCATATCTTATATAATTTATTATTGTATACCCCACATCATTTACCGTACGGTATACATTTTATTGCCGGATGAATATATAGCATTTGCTACTGAATGTACCATATCATATACCATTGACTGCTGGATGGCATATCCTACTTTGTATATCATATGTCATTTACTGCTGCACAGGTACCATACCAAGCACAATTTACTCCAGTCGATCATAACAGGCCATATCATATAACATTTGGTACTGTACTTGCCAGACCAAATACCATGTAATGTTGTACTTTACCGCTTATAAAATAAATGCTATGCACCACTCGTAACCGAATAATGTTTGATCGCTATAAATTAATACTGGCGCTTTGTCCTGTCATATTTCGCTTTATGCATACTATGCCCCTTGATCTATGAGCCCCCCCAATTTACAAATTTTCCAAGGAATGAGCAAGCTTCAGTCACAGAATGAATTAAACACGCAAGTCATGGTACCACTGTACCATACAGTATGTAATTTACTTGATGTTATTGGATATACGCCATTAATAAACTATTTACTAATCTATCATTTATATATTTGTCCTACCCTTGTTTCTATTTGATTACATTTTATTTGCAAACAAATTTGAGTATGTAGTTTTTACTAAAAATATGATTGGAGGAGGTGACTGGAATGTCCCTGCTGGGGCCATGATTTGCAAACTAGCTAATGCATAGCCTACATGTCACATTCTCAGAGAACACTCTATTCAGCTAAATGGGCCTCACTATCTTACTGAAGAGTGACACTAAAATGGCATAAACTGTATTTAAAAAGCCAAGTAGTTGACGCATAAAGTATTTCCACATTCAATCCAAGACGAACATCTTTTCCCCCGCCGACATATACGCACGCACTCCGCGTATACCATATTGATCGTAGGCCATTCTCCTTGTGGAGGTGAAGCCGGAGGTGCCTCCTGTCCTCCCTTGTAGACGCCTCAGCACCAAGGAGGCCCCAACGGAGCCTGCTGATACATTAACAGGATTATTTATCAACAAAAGCATAGCCACACAACATAAATTGCCATTGCTATGACCTAATTGGCTCACACTGGCTGAAAGCGGCCACTCATTGGCCTGCCCGAATGGTAGCCATGACATTGAGCAGAAAACGCGTCGGTGGGGGTGTGGTCTGTCTTTGTGGGTGGTACCGGTGGCACTTAAATTGAAGAACACACCCGCTCCTTTCGTCGTTTGCTTAGTGGGATGGAGCCACTCAACCCCGCCCATGCCCCCGTGTTCCCCCTGGGGAGATCGAAGCTGCTGCGCCATCAGAAGCTCATCCCGTTTTCTCTGGCTCAACTCTAATCTCATCATATCCCCCCACCCCCACACCCCACTTTACGCCACCACACCACCAGGATTAGGAATATTAAACTATTCTGTTGGATTTCAGCCTGGTGACCTTCTCCCTTTTTCTCCAGACAACCGATTAATCCTTTTTCTTACTTTTCTCTCACTGACCATTCGGTCGCGATGCTCGCTGTCCTGTCAGTAATTCATAAAAGGAATAAAAGTCAGGCTTTTTGTGCCAAAGTGAGGTCATTTCAATGGCAAAACTTGTGTCTTGTGATCTTTCCTCTCATTATTAAGGCCGCTTATGTGATGGGTTTTTTTTCCTGTGTTAAAATAAAGGCAAATGAGCCTTTTTCTTTATTGGTATTTCACGGAGTGCGCGTGCAGCCTCAACATGAATTCATGAAGATGGCCGCTGCCTTTATATAAAACCTGAGGGGATTTCGGCATCACATCTTGACAGCAATTAGTGGCACAATCTGTTTGCTGCTTGCTGATATGAACCGCGCTCTGGACAGATCTCATAGTGAAGTGCAGCCATGTTGTGTACGTCTTAATTTTATTCATAAACAAGACACGGCTCACATAAAATGAGTTAAAAAAAATGAAGGATGACTTTTTTTCACCTAACTGTGGCCTTTTGTATTCCAATACGGACTTTATTTTACATCATGGCTTCCTATTTGGGGTGTGCGAGGGATGTTTACAGTAGGAAGAGGTATAATAGTTGCTTCACTTACGATTAAAAATGTTGTCAATCGTGTGGAATCAGTTGGTGATTCAGTTTTGAAGCAAGTGTCGGTAATGGAAAAAAAATGTTCAAATGCCACTCCCTAAGAGAGATCAGTGAGCAACAAGAAAAACACAAAGTAGTTTTTCACCACTCTCAAAAGACGACATATCTGTAACGTTCACCAAAGCCTGTGATGCCTGTTTAAAACTCTTGTAAAAAAAATAATAAATAAAAAATAAATACAAATCAAAAGTTTCAGAAAAGACTTTCGAGGACGAGAAATGCCTTCAAATATCCTAGAAGGGGAAGGATTTTAAACAAGACGTAAAAGAAACTGTGTATGTTTTCTATTCACTGTTTTTGTAGGTGCAAAACAAAACTTGCTGTTTTTTTCCTCTTTTTGTGTTTTGTGTGTTGTCTGAATATTTGAATGTATTTGACTGCAGTGCAAATTTGCCAAAGATATCATATATCACTGGAGACCTCGCCTTTTGCTTTGCCATTTGCTTTTACTGCCCTATTGCTGTTACTAAAACTCGGTGAAATAGTGGAGATGTGATCAATTTTGGTACATTTACATTGGTACTATTGTTGTCATTTTTTTTCATATTTGGCATTGCGTTTACACTGTGAATTTCTGACTGACAGTTTGCTCGATGCATCTTTTCCATCTGTGCATTTGTCCATTCGTCCACCTGAGTGACTGTTGGTGATTTATTCCATTTCTGTACCTGTATTGTGGAGCGAAGAATTAATTTTATTGATCCTTCAGAATAAAAAACAAAAAAAACTTTTTTTGGAAAGGGAAGTGTGAGTGCATTAGTGCAACGAGAATACAGAACAACAATCCACCAGTGTAAATGCCACATTCCTTGACACATTCCCAGCCTCGGTCTTCATATACAGACATGGAGGGAGGCTGTCTTATGCTCAATGTGAAGCCCCCCCCCCCCCACACACACACAAAACACACATGCGCTTTCATCATCAGGACATTCATTTTGGATGCCACAAAATTAGAAGAGGGTGATGGGTGAAGCGTCCCGTGGTGCTATTCTTGGCTCTTGGATAAATTTGCACACTCCTTTCCTGTAGATTTGGAGGAAACAAAGGTGGTGGTGGTGGTGGTGGTGGGGGGTGGTTAAATCAGCGCATGTGTGTGTGTGTGTGGGGGGGGGGGATAATTCCAGTGTGTGTGTGTATGGGGGGTAATGTGCAGGGGAGGGGTGATAATAGGACACAAACCATGACATGGCGACAACACGGCATGCACACCAAGAACAGCACATAGCCAGCTTGAGACAAAGGCTGGGTTGGCCTCACTTTGGGTCTCTGCCCAGATGCCACAACACAAAAAATTAAGTGAGCATGTGTGTGTGTGTGTGTGTGTTGTTCCTTTGGGTCCTTGCCAGCTAAAGCTAATCCATTAAGCTTCATATTGTATAGCAGAGATCCTATAGGCTGACTCTCACCCAAATCTAGACACACTTGCTTTTCTATATGGACCCCGAAACTATTATTGGATAATTTTGATAAGCACTTCTAATTTACTCAGTGCAAACTTGACGGGATTAATGGTAGTAGGAGTTTCATTTTAACCAACGCACGGTATTAAAGTGTACACAGAATAAAATAAACGGGAGCTAGCACATGCATTGCAATACATCCTACATGACACGAGTCAGTCAATCAAATCTTTAGCTTAATTTTATTTCCAACATCTATTTGTGAATGGAGTCTGTTGGTATGTGTGAGGCAGGAAAGCGTGGAGAATTTTTTGGGTTAAGGGCTGCCTAGCCCACCGCCACCCCATTCATTTTGTGTTCAGTGAGTTAATTGAGTAGTTGGTTAATTTTATTCTTGCAAAGAAATAAATACACTTTGTAGATTAAGCAATTTTACATTTGCATTTTACTTTAAACATTAAATGAAATCTGAAAATGTTATTTGTTAATGTTTGTTTTGTTTAAAATAATGTATTTTACATGATCAAGTTTTACTCGGATAATATGGCTCTGTTGTTCATTTTAAAAATGAAATATGGCCTGGAGCATATATTGACCCATGCTGGTACAAACAAATCATGTCATGGTTTATGACAAGTCTGTGCAAGAGTGAAGAAATTGTATAATCTAAATCATGGATGTTAAACGCCGGTCCTGGAGGGCCACTGTCCTGCATGTTTTCCAAGTCTCCCTGTTGCAACACACCTGATTCAAATGAACAGGTTCAATGTCAGGCTTGCGCAGAGCTAGCTGATGATCTGATGCAAACATGCAGGACAGTGGCCCTCCAGGACCTGAGTTTGACACATATGATCTAATGTTAGTGGTGTCAATTTAAAGAAAATGTTTGCTTTTGTGACCTTGCCATTAGTATTTTCCAAACTCATCAAGTTATGAAGTTGAATCTTGATTCCGACTTTTAATTTCCCCATTTTAATCACTCCGGATTAGATAACGTGACATTTGAAGCCCGCCCCCACACACCCTCCACTCTTCCTCTACAAATGAGAAGACGGACAACAGTGGTACTCATGGAGGCCAAGGAGTCATGCAAATTAACGTCAATCAGCGTATGTACTTTTTGGCCCTCCAGAGCCCCGTTAGGAGAGGAGGCGTGGGGGCCAACAGAGTATAATTGGGCCTTGCCTGATTAGCAAATGAACGAACGAAGAGGAAGAAGGAGTGATGCCCAGGAGATATGGAAAAAGTAGAGAGCAGGAGAAACTGATATCAACATGCACAAAAATGGATGAGATCACAACGTGATATAATTCACAATGAGCCAAATCATCGCCATGGTAGTTTGGATTAGATCAGGGGTGGGCAAACTACGGCACGCAGGCCGGATCCGGCCCGTTGGTCTTTTTAATCCGGCCCGCCGAAGATTGGCGCACAATTAAGGTTTGATTGCATTCATTTCGTTTGGACTTGTAATGACAGCTATTTCAACACCAGGTGGCGCAGTTACTTCAAGTTGCAGAGCACAGGGAGGGAGGGGAAGACTAAGAAAGAGGGAGAGAGTAATGACCATGGAAGGGAAAGTGTTATGTATCTGATTAAACGAAGCGGGTAACAAAGTATGAAACATTCAGGAGATGCCTGGAGTCGGAAAGACTCAAATCTACGAGACTTTGAAAAACAAGGAAACGCTTCTTACTCCGTCCGATTCTGGCAATTTCCATGCTCACAGTGAATTGCTTGTGGCTTGAGTAAATGAACATTTCCTAGAATGGTTTGATTGTTATCAGGTTAAAAACTTTCCGCAAACTGGACCGCTAATAAGAGTCGGAGAGCAGTCAAATGTGTAGAGCGTGAACAACAGGGGGCTCAGTACACATCCTTGAGGAGAACCGGTGCTGAGTGTGATGGTGGAGGAGAATGTTACATTATTACTGGCATACAAAGACATTGCCCCATCTTCTTTAGTTTCTATTTCGATTTCTAACTTTTGGCCCAGCCCTCCACAATATTTTCTGCTTCTCATTTGGCCCCCCCGAAAAAATAATTGCCCACCCCTGGATTTGATAGATAATACATATCGAGAAATGAGATAAATGACATCATGAAGAAGTGGAAGAGTGCAACCAGTGAAGCTCTGGTGAATTCCATGGCCTGAATTCCACTTTGTGGACAGTTTTTTCACTTTGGAGTAGACTCAGTTTTGTTGCCATCCGATTCGATATTAATGTTTGTGTGTTGAGTAATTTTGAGGAACGGCAAGCAGATTTCCACTGCCAAAACTGGTGAACTTATTTTTAACCATATTTAATTGTCATCACTGTATGTTTTGAAATATTATGGTGTGCAATTTCTTCTCATTAAAATACACATTACAACATTTTTTAATGTATTTTCTGGGAAGGCTGGAATGGATTCATGACATTGCTAGTCCGTTAAAGATAATTTCTGATCCAGGTTTTTCAGTTCCAAGCATGGTCATGAAACTACATTAAACTTGTATCTCAAGACGCCAAAGTTTTAAAAACATACCAGTACATATCGTGATGGGGGAAAAAAAAACAGAGGCTAATCTGGCCGTCTAATCATCAAAAGATGAGAAACTGCACTCTCTCGCTCACACTCACACACACACTCAAAGTGGAAAAACATCCAGTTTGACCTTATCACTGCAGACATTTGGACCACACAGAATCAGTCGTTACATGCTTCTCATTGCCCTTTGCAGCCACACACACACAAAATTGAGTACACAATACCAGTGGTAAAAATGAGTGCTAATGCCCAACAACCCCTTCACACACACACATTTAGATCCATGTCACTTCATATCACACAACCGGCACACGGACTAAATGTCAGCCGTGAGTACCATGCAAGCGTGTTGGGGCAGCACTGACAAGCATGGAAGAAGCTTGTTGAACTAATAGCCTGACTAATATGTCGACGTTGCCCCTCCCTCCACCGCTTCGTCTTTCTCCGCAAAATTGTCTATGAAGCTATGAAGTGATCGTAAAGTGTTGAGACGTTTTTTCTTTTTAGTGGGAGAGCGAGAAGATGAGGAACTGGTTGACAAGCGTCAGACCCTCTCACCCTCCCATCTGATTCTGTCCATCCCTGCAGGATCCCTCAGGGTTTGTCTCTGAGGATGGTGCTATGATGAATAGGCCTGTCCAAGCTAACCTAGCGGAGACCAATTAGAGTGAGGGAGCGGTAGGAAGGGGGGGGGGGGAGGGGTAGGCGGTAGAGCACAAGGGGGAACAGCGGGATGGAGTTGAAGGGCATCGAGGTTAAAAAGCAGGTAGCACGATTGGGGCAAAGTGGCAAAGTTTAAAGGAGTAATGTTGTCTACAAGTGTGTGTGGAAGCTGTCAGTGGTGAAGAAGAGGAAGCGATGTAAGGCCTCGAAGTGTTAACCTTGTCTGTTACTCCTTCCAAGGAATGCTTTGACAGTCTAAATGCACAAACTGGACAAGGTCTTCCCTCTCCGTTCTCCTTTACTTCCTGGGAAATAGGCATAAATGGAGCCTCGCACATGTCACATTTGCCAGGCCATTGTTTTATAACAGCCTGCACCATTACATTCGATGAGAAATCAGTAACCTTTGCTGCGTCAGCGGCCGAACGCTAATTGCTAGCCGGACAGAGGTAGAGGTGTTAGCGTGTTAGCTGCGGGGTGGGGCTAATAGTGCTACGTTTGCCTGGTGGTGGTGGACCCCAAAAAGCAGGCAGGAGAGAGGAGCAGGTTCTACTTGAATTGTATTAAAACAGAGAAAACTAAATCCAAAACAAAGTGCTCAGAACAAAACTAATCCAAAGTAAACAAAAACCATGGCAGAATCTAAAAACTCACCAACAAAAACATGACTGAACAAACAAAAATGACAGCAGCAAAGAAACAGCAACAAACAAACATGACAGTAGCCAAGAGCAAACAATGACCCGACAATGAGTGCTCAGGCAGGGAGTCCTTTTAAAGCCACTAATTACCTAATGACCAACAGGTGTGCAGCTGCAGGGAGAATCCCCACAGTGCCACCTGTTGGTCATAAACCGAAACATGACAAAAAGCTGCCTAGGTTTGGAGTCGAACAAAAATTTTGCATTGCGAAATGCGTGAAGAGTGTGACCAATTAACACAAAAAGTTCATGTGCACTCTTGTCCTCTTCATCATGCTGTAAAAAAAATCAAAAAAAAAATAAAATAAATACATAATCGGCACAATATTTTCAATCTTGTGGAAGTGACAATGGCTTTTCATCATCGGAGCTCACATTTAACGTCAATAAAATCCCAAATATTGTACCGATCGCTTTTATATTTTCAAAGGTTGAAGAGAACACAAATAGAACTGTGCATATGAATTTTGGGGACTACTAGTGATTCTTTTCAGACACTAGGTGACAACAGAACATGCCCAAGCAAGTCAGGAAGCAATATTGCGATGCTTGCCTGCTTCCTTCACAAACAGTCAGGCTGGGATGAAAAAAAGAGCAGGCCACATCCATAAACAATGGACATCATTAAAATGTACAGAATGTAGTCATGAAAAAAATGCATTATATTAATCTTTCACAGGGGGGCGGGATTTGAATGCGAAATCATTTTTACATCGAAACCTATTATATACTGTAAGTACCAATGTTGAGCCCAATCAAGTGTCCCTTGAATATTTCCAACTTGAGCTGCACCTGGACAATTTCATAAGAGCCCAATACTGCTCGGTCATAGTGTCTCTCGACTCTTCTCCTCCTCCTCCTGCTACGGGCCATCGGAGAGACAATTACAAACAACCCGGCATCCATTTATCGTCAACAATTAATCTACATCAGAGCAGGCCTCCTTCATAAACGAATGCGAGAACACAGAGGAGAGTGAATGCGAGCGCAATGAAGTCGAGTCAACAGCGAGAGCGAGAGGGGAAGGCTGACAGCACAATTAGGCTTTTTAATTCTCTGCTTGAATGGGCCGGTCCAGTCTTTATGCTAATTAGAAGGCCACGGACATGTCATAAATCTCTATGATCCAGCCTCATTTCCCCCTCTGTCTGTCTCTTTCAGACACAAAGTTCACTCATTACTTTTTATGTCAGGGCTGCGCGGGTGCTGTGTAAATATACTGCGTCGAAAATTGATTTTTGCCACTTTGAATTAAGCCAATAGTCTGCAACATCTCCTCGGTAGTTTCTCTGGCCGTTAACTCGCTTTATTAGTTTCTCAGCTTGTGTTTTGTATGCACACAAACAAAACAACACTTGAGTAGAGGGGGGGGAAAAAATTCCTTGTTCTTATTTCCTCACGTCTGTTCATCTCCATATGACAGACAAGGCTAATGATGAGAAAGCAGGGGAACAAACCACACATAATTGGGGGTGCACATTGAAAGAAAGCTGGAGAGGGAGAATGAAAAAGATCTATCAGTGGACAACGAGTGGCTTTAGATTTTCACACTCATTCAAGCCAGGCCTGTTGCAGAGCCAAATTAAACAGAGAGTGTATGGATCTAATAAATCAAGTTGTATGCTGATTAAATAAGCCAAGGGAAAAGTAGGAATAAGGTGTTTTTATTGCACTTTTTTTAAAGCATCTTAGGTTTGTTTGACAAAACCAAAGATTGTCAGTCGTCTCTTCTCATGGTGCTTGACCTTCTCATGACCGACATCAGCGGGCTGCTGAGTGAGCGTCCAAATGGCCACGCCCCCCAACAAAGCCAAGTGCAGCAGATAGAGGCCCGCGCACACACAGGTAAGGAGCGCTGATATGAAGAGGCTGAGCACGCACACGGGCGTCGCCACCAGCAGCAACACTGAGTGATGAAGGGCACCGAAGACCAACGGTGGGATGGAGAGGACCAGTCTGACCAGAGTGGACATCAAGTTGGAGTACAGAGACAGTGGAGACAAGAGGAGGGAGACCACTGTCTCACTCATTGATGCTCCCTACAGGAAAAACCAAATTCACTTCGAACCAGGGCTTTGGCAATTCATCAAAATTGAATCGTGACTTTGATTTTGGCTTCTCACAATTGTAAATACATTGGGATCAGAAAAAAAAATGCATGGTGCCACATCGGGGATAGTGGGTGCTGCAGCCACGTCAGAAATGTGTATAGCCCGCCTTCAGCTACCCCAGAAATTTAATTGAGTTTAAAAACAAAAAAGTTGACCAGTAACCACTCTGTTCCAATACAATTCATGTCCCATGTTTGGACAGCAAAAATAAATAAATAAATAAATAAAATAAAAACTCCAAAGTTTCAGGAACTTCAAATATTTCATGTTACCAACAAGAAAGGATCTTGAACAGAAATGTTGGCCTTCTGTATCGTTTTTTTTTTTGCGTATCTTTATGCCATAATCATCCAAATGAATAAAGGCTTGAAATAATTCACTTTGTGTGTGGTGAACGAATATACCCGAAACGTTTCACATTTTGAAAGTAATTTTTGAAATAAATGGACTTTCCTGATAGATTTTTACATTTTCTGGGATCCACCTGTCGATTACCATATTGCAAAGCCTCTAAGAAAAAAAAAATACTGACATCAGTGACTAGCCAACGTTAACTTTCATCCTTTTAGTGTCCGCCTAAACAAAAAAATTAAGTTACGTAACTCTTTATGCAGCTCACTACACAGGTGTTATTTGGAGTTGGCTACATGTTTTGATTAGATTAAACTGACATGGTAACACAGAGGCTGAAATCTGATGGGACAAAAAAAAAAAAACAAAATCCAACTTCCACATTTGAACATATTTGAAGCAGCCAAACCCAGATAATGCTGCAAAAATAAAGAATATAGACTGTTGTGAATATATTAAGACATAAACAAACATGCAAAGTCAGCGCACTTCTGATAGTGCTGCAGCAGAGAAGGCCTTGCTGGCCCTGACTGATCACCACTGTGACCAAATTGAGTTTGACACTCCTGTACTATACTAACATTGGAACAGAGTGTGCACTCGACAGCCTGTGAACCATTCACAACATATAACATTTTCCCCAGACACCATGTTGATGCATGCATGAAACTTTTGTTGCCACAAAGTTCAATCCAGATCACATAGCAGGCCCAATTTTTTTTTTTACGTACCTCACATGGAGTTGCATGCACGGTGCTGTTGGACATCCAGGCCTTGTGTAGCCCTGTACTCGCCCACAGAAGAACAACAATAAGTCTCAAAACAGCAGTGTTAAATATTACTCGTTCAAGAAAAAAACCCTACTCTCGACTTACACAAGAAGAGCACAATGAGAGCCACTGCCAGCAGAAGTCTCATCTTTCTCCACCACTCACACCTGCAAACAATTTGACTTTCAACCCAAAGCCGGAAAATGTCAAATGATTTCAGCTTGCGGAATCTCTCTGTAGCCTTTCACATTCCTCACATTTAATCTTCTTAGGTGGCAAAATAAAACACAAGTTGCAAAACAGGTGGCAGGATTGGAATTAGAGCGCCACCTGTCTGTATGGAGGAACAGTGACAGAATACTGAAATGATTTTCCCCCTTTGTTTTTATTTTATTTACCGTATTTATTCTTTTTTTTTTTTACCTCCACAAAATTCCTGAATATATGATTTGTTTCGGTTAAAAATTTTTGTGTTTAAATATACAGTAAGCCCTCATTAATACGTTCCAAAAAGAATCAATGATACGTAAAATCCGTGAAGTTGTGAACTTAATTTTTTTTAGTTATTATACAATACTTAATTATATATACAATGAAATCAAAGACCAAAACCTGTTTTCAGGCCCACTTACAACCCCCCCCAAAAAACGTTTTCAAAAAATAGCTATAATAGTTTTTGGAAATACTGTACTGTCGACATGCGGCACCGCCGGCGCGTTCTGATTTAAAGGGTTAAAAGTATTTTAAAAAATGCACGAAAAAAATCAGTGAAACCGCGAAGCCGCGGAAAGTGAACCGCGTTAGAGCGAGGGATCACTGCACACTGTTTAATTCTCTTTTACGGGTAAGTTCATTTCAAATGGTAGTGACAAGCTGCTTGATGTGAGCACAATTTGCCTTTTATTCGCATAATTGTGTCGTTCGTTTTCTTTGCAATGTGCAATAGTCTCCTATTTCTTGACAGCAAAATGAGAACAGCAGCTAAGCAATACTTTAAAGTTAAGTGTTTGGAGGGAATGGGAGGGGTAAAACTATTTACCGAATTAGCTTTAATTCGATTTCTCCATCGATTTTGATTTATCACATGTTGGACTGCAACATGATCACCCGTGACATGCGACAATATTTCCTATTGTTTAATTATTTGAGAAATTGACTCAATTTAGATGCAGAAACCATTTATTTTGCTCCCTTTACATTGTCACAAACATGCCAGACAAACATCGATTTACAAAACAAACATCGTTGTAAACACACATTTTAAAAAAAGACAACTAAGTTGTGCTTTATGCGACAAAATCAACCAGATTTAGAGGTCAAAACATTCCTATATCCAGATTAAAAATCTGTACATTAAATACAGTTTATACATGATTTGTTTGTGAACTGACAAGAAATCAAACAAAATTTTGATATGGGGGGAGAATTGACTGTACATGATGTAATGGTAATGTAATGTGTCATGGTAGTTTTGAGGCTTGCTGGTATTAAAAATCAGTGACTTGTAAAGCTCAGATGCTGGATGTGGACAGGATGTCCTCCACCAGGTGCTTGTAGACCCAAGCATCTCCTTTTAGTCGCTGACGTCGCACGCCGACCACTTCCGGCCTGTGCAGCAGGCACACCTCTAGCTCAAAGGCCATGGTCACCTTGCCAAAGTCATCCCAGGTCCTGCACTTCACCGTATAGCTGGACAAAAGGAAAATAACGAAGTTTCTCGATGTTGCATTCATATTCAGGGTGATGAGGGAGACAGGGGCAGATATTTCTTACCCTTTCTGTCTGAAGTCAACATTTTTCTCAGGCAGGACGGAGAGAATCTGGTTCAGCACCTGGTCCGGGTTGGTCTGCCCCGTCAGGGTCACGTTGTACTGGGCCTGTGGGGAGGTGAAACACGCAGTTAGAAAAGGCACAAACGGAAAAAGCGTGTTCATTCAGGAGCGCGTGCGTGCCTTGATCTTGCGCGGGTTGTCTCGCAACGCTCGTCTCTTGCTGGGGGTGAGCATGGTGATCACCTTGTCCAGGCCCCTCTCCAGGGAGCCAAACACTCGGCCTCCCCTTCGCTTCTTTCCGCTGTCTCCGCTGCCGGCCATGTCCAAAGAACGAGACCTGTGGAAGAAGACGTAGAAAAAACCTTTAACAGATGGTGTCGGTCTTTATTTTTTTCCCCACCCCTTGCAGTGGGGTGTGACTTGCCTTCTTTCAGGACTAAAGGCGAGGATCTCGATGTTGGTGGACTCTTTGCTCTCTGCTACTCTCCTCTTATGAGGCTCCTTAGAACCACTGCCTTCAGCTGCAACACACAGACAAACACACCTGACCTGAATGAAACGTCACCACCCTAGGATCATCTCAGTAACAACAACAATGATATACATGGATGTCCCAATCACATTTTCTTTGGTCAGTCAACTGATTTTGAGGATCTGGGTCTCAATCTAACACCTCTTCAATGTGTGAAGGAGAGAAAGAGAGAGAGAAAAAAAAGAACAGATCCAAATTGTAGGGCGGCCCGGTAGTCCAGTGGTTAGCACGTCGGCTTCACAGTGCAGAGGTACCGGGTTCAATTCCAGCTCCGGCCTCCCTGTGTGGAGTTTGCATGTTCTCCCCGGGCCTGCGTGGGTTTTCTCCGGGTGCTCCGGTTTCCTCCCACATTCCAAAAACATGCGTGGCAGGCTGATTGAACACTCTAAATTGTCCCTAGGTGTGAGTGTGAGCGTGGATGGTTGTTCGTCTCTGTGTGCCCTGCGATTGGCTGGCAACCGATTCAGGGTGTCCCCCGCCTACTGCCCGAAGACAGCTGGGATAGGCTCCAGTACCCCCCGCGACCCTAGTGAGGATCGAGCGACTCAGAAGATGAATGAATGAATGAATGGATCCAAATTGTCTTGTTTTCCCTCACAAAACTATCCCAACATGACACCCTCTATATGGCTAGCGGATCAGTGAAACCGAGTAAAACATTCAAATCTTTGTGGGGAGATTGGGCATGTGAGTTCTTCAGGAGCCGTATTTTGGTGGTGTGGGGACATCAGTTATTCAGGTGGCGTATTAAATTAGTTGTGTTAAAACGCAGTTCGATCCTTTCCCCCACGTGAACTAGTCAATTTTCACAAACTGCAGGTTGCCCATTGCACTGTCTCCATATTCCACTTTAAAATATTTCCATACTGCAGACGTTATCATTGTTACATGATGCTAGCTTCATGTTAGTACCCGGCAACAATGACCACAACGTTCCCTCACTGGCTGCGTTTACTGACACCGTTTACGGCTGTGTTGCGTAGTATTAAATCTAGTATACAGTGACTTTTGGATTCAAAGTTCCACCAGGTTGATGCAGTACATAAGAGTTGTGATGTAAGCAGCCAGAACTCTGGAGTGAGGTGGTTTAAAAAAAATTTTAAAAAGGAAAAAAAAAGGGGAGAAGGACACAATATCCGCAATCAGATTTGCCTTGGCACATAATTAAGGCTGTAATGATCCGCCATTTCAGCCAATAGAATTAGCGTCATGATAAGCCGAGCAGCCAGTTGACAGTGGGAAGTGCGTGCGGCCACTTTCAAAAGCCTAATGACGGGGAAAATCATAGAAACAGAAAAAGCTACAAGGAGAACAAAAATCCACCACCACCACCACCCCCCAAATAAGGCTATTACCACAAGACAATTTATTTGCAAATGTTCACTATGTGGTTTGGGGTGCTGTAATAATTAGAGAAACACGACGACAAATGTATTAATGGAAAGAGACAATAACACTGGACGGGCAAAAGTAACGGGACACCTGATCACTCCTACCACTCGATGCAATGTCAACTTTGGGACGCGCTTGGAAAGACTTTCGACTTTTTGGAGTGTGTCGACAGGAGTCTTTGAACTATTCATCCAAGTAACACTGACATTAGATCTGAGAACGGGCCGGCTGGCTAATCTCTCCTCTAGTTCATCCCCAAATGTTTGATGGAGTTGGTCTCTCAAACTCTTCCACCAAAGTCACCGAAGCACGCCCTTATGGATTTTGCTTTGTGCATGTACACACAAAATAAAGGGCTTTCCCCAAAGTTCTTCCACAAAGCTGGAAGCGAAAAACTTGAATTCATGGATGAACCCAAAATGCAATCGAACCTTTGCAGAGTAATTCAATCTCCTTGGAGCTTATTAGGCAACATAAGAGTCGTATTCCAACCTTTTGGTGTGCTTCTAGTACCACTGGACACATTTTGATTGGGTGTGGTCAACACGTTCTTGGGGCGTGTGTTCTTGTTGGAGGAAGGAGTGCGAGGTGGAGGCTGTGCAAAGATCTCCACCGCTTTCTCCTGCTGAGCTACATTCTCTTTGTTCTCACTGGCTTGTTGCTGCTCTTTGCGCCTCCTCTCTTGGTGGTGCTGGCCTGTCACTTGACCTCTGTCAGGCGGCGGGCTTCGACCATATCGTTTCTCTACCGGCGATGCCATCCTCTGTAGAAATACATTTTATAGTTGAATATTTATCCGGTAAAGCATAATAGACGCACTTGTCTCTACTAGGGCTGAACATTTAATCAAATTCAAATCGACATCGCAATGTCATAGAATGCTATTTAAAAAATGCAGACGCTGCACTTTGGAGGGGAAAAAATTGTAAAATATTTCTCATCATTTTAAAAAAAAACATGCATATTTATATAGTAATTTTCAAGTTGAGTGCTGAAGATGTGCAGTCCACATAACATATTGTTTCACAAAACATAAGTTTAAGTGATACAGCCACAGATTTGTTTGCATTATTGCTGTAATTTGATTTATGACTGAATGAATTATGTTTTTGCCACATTTGTTCAATAGAATTTTATGAAGTTGTCATAGATAGTGAGTCAAAGTTTTAGTGAGTTATTTCTAATTCAAGTGCACACTGTAAATAAACTGCTTCGTATTAATTCATGGTTCATTTGCCTTGATATATTATTTATATGTAATATCAAAACTGATGTGTCATAAATCTGAAATTGTTTATTGTTAAACTTATTGCTTGCATTTGAAAAAAAAGGAAACGGGCCTTGAAAGAATAAACGCAGTAGCAATATTGAGGGGTAAAAATAAATCGCAATTAGGTTATTTTTCAAAATCATTCAGCATTAGTCCCTACTTGAACCAACCTTGTCGTCCATAATTCGTATTGTCCTTTCACGCACCCCTTGAGGTGTATGACGTGAGACGGGTACCCACGGGCAATCATCGATGTAGTCTGAGCAAAGATCCAACGAATCCAAAATTACAGCTTCGTCGTCGTCGACAAAATGAAGAGATTTATTAGCCTGGAAAAGGGACAATTTCTTTTAGTGGCTGAGGACAAGACATTGAACAGGAAAGGTATGCTGGGAGTCGCAGTTGGACCTGTAATCGGCCATGTAGTGGAGAGCAGGCATCCTCTGTGATGTGGGGCTCCACGTGGAGGCGCACTGGCTTGCCTCTCTGCTTCTTTGACAGCAGTAGCAAGTATGTGGCTGTGATGTGGTCGTAGTGCCACTGCACACATGACACCTCATTTAAATCACTGTACTGGAGGTCGAGTTAATTGTACAGTAATTGTGAGAGTTTTCTCAATGACTGCATGAGTTATAACGTAGTGAGAGGGTTGGAAAAAAACATGTTCTGGTTTGGCTCGTATTTACGAATAATTTTCCGTAAAAAATGTCCTACCTCGACTTGACCCGACTCACAAGAGAGATAGGAGTCGACCGTCTGTCAATTTTTGTGTGGTTTTGGCGCAAAACAGTTTTGAGTTGTAGGCGCTCCCTCTGGTGGCAGCCAACTTCACAACACGCCAGTTTGTTTAAAAAGTTTTTAAAAAAAAATAAAAAAAAAGAGTCCAAGCGTTTGCCGTTTTATTTTTTGATACTCCCAATTAAAGTTGACCTTAAAATTAAATATAAAATAAAGGCAATTGATTGCGCAGTATATATTTAACCAAACCAGCAAGTCACTATCTTAATGCCTAGTTCAACACGTCATGCAAGACATCAGAGTTAAATATAAACAACCTATATATGAACACAAGTGTTAGTAGCACATGCAGATAGAGCATACAACAATACACAAAGGCATATATTCATTGTAAAAAACTAAATTGCAGCTGAGGAAGTCTTCTGTTTCAATATCGTGTGTACAGTACTGTATATCTGTATCATACTGCCCTCTCGTGGCCAAACAATTACCATGATGCACACAATTCTTTACATTTTATTTAATTACAACATTACGATATTCATTCATTCATTCATTCATTCATCTTCCGTACCGCTTGATCCTCACTAGGGTCGCGGGGGGTGCTTGAGCCCATCCCAGCCGTCTCCGGGCAGTAGGCGGGGGACACCCTGAATCGGTTGCCAGCCAATCGCAGGGCACACATAGACGAACAACCATCCACGCGCACACTCACACCTAGGGACAATTTAGAGTGTTCAATCAGCCTGCCATGCATATTTTTGGAATGTGGGAGGAAACCGGAGCAGGGGAGAACATGCAAACTCCACACAGGGAGGCCGGAGCTGGAATCGAACCCGGTACCTCTGCACTGTGAAGCCGACGTGCTAACCACTGGACTACCGGGCCGCCAACATTACGATATGTTTTTTTTTTAATGTGCAATACCGTTAAGTGCTAGTTTGTTGCATTAAAAACCATGTAGCAAGCATTTTCTATTGTCCACCGGAATGGATTAATTACATGTCCATCCAGTTTACTTGGTAAACATGATTTATGTGGAATGGGTGAGGTCATCGAAAGAATTAAACTGGTGAGGAAAGGCACCACAGTAATCTAAAAACAATAGTTAAAAGAACAACCATGATCATAACAGTGTGACGAGGTGAACTGTCGTATAGTAATGCTGAATTTAATCTCGTGTGATGTCATGCGTGACATTGTTCAACATCTGATGTTTTAGACACGAAATTTCCACCAAGGTTTTGAGCAAATTACGAAGAAAGAAGTTCCACAGATCTGTATTTGAAATATAAGCAGGGCATATAGATCTCCAGAGTTGCGTGATAGCTCAGCGGCAAATGTAAAATGAAGATCAATTGTGGTTGGGAGTTGTGGTGTCGTTCAAATGTGCGATCAAGATAAATGGCAGAATGTTGGCTTTTTTGTTGTTGTTTTATTTCCTCTGCTTTCCCATGGTTGACACATTCAAAAAAAAGTGGCACATACCTCTTTTACAAGAGCTGTGGTGCTTTCTCTGGAACGCTTCATATTGACTGCCATTTCAGTGATGCAGTCCTCGTCTATGTGACCCAGCTACAAAATAAACACTGGTTTGGTTGAACAGCACCGTGAGCACAAACAAGTTAAACTTTGATGCGATGCAAGTTATGCAACTTGCGTGGTTTTATAGTATAAGTACGGTATGTTATGTTGTGTTCTACTGTATTTTTATTTAATGTTAGATGCTCTGAAAAGCTCTTTGCTACAGCTCTAACTGTTGTAAAAGTGCTATATTAATAAAGGATTGTGTTGCATTTAACTCGCTGAGCTTTTGTTAAATTAAACCTATTGGCTACTTTGTGTTGCAAATATGCTTTATGTATACATTAATAGATGCAAATATTGATTTGTTTGTGTACCGGCTGCCTGCTGCACCACTCCACAGGGCTGTTGTGGTCTTTCATTACCCAAGGATGCTCAAGTAGCTGCTGCACTTCCAGGCGCAACTTGGGGTCCACCTAAAGACCAAAAAAATTGTAACGACAACTCAATGATTCCACTGACAATATGTGGCTTTAAAACTTTGTTCTCCCCATTACGATACATGTAATTATACCTGCATCATTTGGTTGAGCAGGAGGATGCTTCCTGGGGATAGCCATGAGGGGTTATCATACTTTCCTCTCTGAAAGTACATGTGCCAAATACATACATTAGGGCGCAGTAATAAACTTGAAATACTACTACTAATAATAATACATCACATTTGTAAGCGCCTTTCACAACACTCAAGGACACTGTACAGCCAAGACCAATGGTAAAATACAAATAAAATAATAAATAAATAAAGACAGATTTAAGGCGGGTAGGCAAGTCTGAATAGGTGGGTTTTGAGCTGAGTTTTGAATAAGGAAAGAGTCAATATTACGAATGTTGGGAGGAAGTGAGTTCCAGAGTTTGGGGGCAGAGCGACTGAAGGCTCTGCACCCCATTGTACTGAGACGGGCAGAGGGTAGAAAAAGGTGGAGGGAGGATGAGGACCTGAATGAGCGAGAGGGAACGGAGATTTGAAGAAGATCTGACAGATAGGGGCGCGCAAGGTTGTGAATGGCTTTGAATGTATAGAGAAATAATTTGAAGTTGATTCTAAGTTTGACAGGAAGCCAGTGGAGCTGTCGGAGGATGGGGGTGATATGATGGAAGGAGGGGGTTCTCGTGATGATCCGGGCTGCTGAATTCTGAACAAGTTGAAGTTTATGGAGGAATTTCTGATAATTACATTTCAAATACTAACATCTGGATGTATGCTTTTTTCCCCTGGCTAAGCGCTTATTGGTAATGTCCAGGCATCTCCAAGCCGTCGTCAAAGTCTTGTCCTGACTTTGACGATTCCCCTTCACAGGATAATGAATAAGCATCATTTGGAGACCTCAATCACAGGAAAGAGTAAAAGGCATATGGGCCCCCCCCCCCCCCAAATGTTTTCAAAGCATTTACACTTGGGAATGACGTCACATATGCTGGCATCTTATTGCACTTGCGTGCAGCATAACAGCTAAACGATGCTTCACCATGTTTACTTTTTACACTCCTCTAACCTAACTATCCACAAGTTTTTTCAGTCAAAGTATGGTCAATGTTTGCGGGAAAAAATTACAATTATTAAACAATGAAAATGAAAATTTAGCTCTTACAGTAATTTTCCTATAGAGCACCACGCAGCTGTCATCATCAAAGGGCAGATAACCACATAGCAGAGCGAACAGCAGCACGCCCATACTCCACACGTCAGCCTGGAACATAGTATTGCGTGTTTGAAATAATTAATTCCTACTTCAGGGCACCAAGACAAGGTAAATCTACAGGAAAACCGTGTTTATGTGATTAGTGGAAGACCATTTAGATTCCTGGCATTTATTTAGGGACAAGCTTGTATGAGAAGATAACCCCCCCCCAAAAAAAGGAAAAAGAGCTGTGAAGCACTCACCTCTGAGCCAATATAAGCTTTTCCCTGGATGAGCTCAGGAGCAGCATAAGCTGGACTTCCACAACACGTCATCAACTCATAACCAAGGCCTCCCTGTGACACATGATCACACGTTACACAAAATGCTGCATCTACTGAACATACATCCAAAACAAGAATTCTGTCTTTCCAAAGTCTTGATTGACACAGGGAGAGGGGTCTTAAGTTAACACAATGCTTACTGTGGATATAATTTGCTGTGGTATATAACTCCACTGCATCAGCTGTGCGTGACTATAAAGTTTAGGAGCAGCTCTCAGTGTGGTGAAGGTACCGTTCAACACCACTTCCAACTCCAGTTCAATTTTACCTCTGAGACAGCGGCAGTCAACACTGAGCATTATTAGTGATCTTGTGTTGGATCTCACACGAAAGTGTTGACAAGTTGAAGTACCTTCGGTTTGGCACATAAGCCAAAATCTATGAGCTTCAAGTTGTGGTCTCCATCTATCAACAGGTTCTCCTAATGTTTAGAGAGACAGCAGATGATGAGATTTGCATTTCAAAAGGACACATTAACAACTTCAAAATCTTCCACTCCTGCTCACTGGTTTTACCGGTTTAAGGTCCCTGTGTGCGTAACCCTGGCTGTGAGCGTAGGCCATTGCAGACACAATTTGTCTGAAAAACACTCTTGTCTCCTCTTCTGACAGCCGGTCCTTGGCTATAATGTAGTCAAACAACTCCCCTCCTGGACAGTACTGCAAGAGATACGGGGACGGATAGGCATAGAAGACAAATACACAGCTGCAGTTTATCGACTTCCCCGTCTGTCTGCTCACCTCAAGTATCATGAAGATCTGTGTGGGGGACTCAATGACTTGGTAGAGACGGCAGATGTGCTGATGACTGAGGTTCTTCATTGCCTCGATCTCCACCTTCACTCGAGGAAGATCTTCCTAGGTAATTATGTCAACCGGTTTTAGCGAACACTTTCATCTTTGACGTGTCGTACAGGAAATAACCGCTGAGCTGTACCACATATATGCCTCACCAATCGTATAAACGGATAACCGTTTATAGGATTGAATTGGTGGAAAAACCGTTGGACATTTGCTTTAGGATGAATACTTGGGGTTGTATTTAATCCAGTTTGTTATGCGTCTAAAAATGACCAGTTATACAAATGCGGAATACAAACAGAATTTCCTTCATGATAAAATAATGGTTTTAAAGGTGGACAGGTAAAACACAGTGTAGCCAATCTCAACCAAAAATAACTAGCTGTCATTCATTGACTCACCGATTATTCTCACGTTCTCATATTTTAAATGTTATAAAACGTATTCGATTACATATTGTATTCTGTTTATTTTATAAATCTGTGCTATTTGTAGCTGCTATAGCCCTTAAATTTTTCAACAGTATTCCCATTCTTAATAATACATTTGTGTCTGAAAGACTCACCGCAAGATCCTTCTTGTTCATGATCTTAATGGCCACTTTCTCTCCTGTTAGTTTGTGACGACCCAGCTTCACTTTAGCGAATCCCCCTGGAAAAAGAAAAATACACATTTAAATGTCAAAACGGTACAAGAAAACGCCGGGATAGTTTGTGCTTTCAACATATTACCTGAGCCGATAGTCTCATAAACCTCGTAGTACTTGTGAAGCTCTTCGGCCCCGCGGGGCTCGGTCCTCTCCACGGGCATTCTGCCTGCTTCAGCCGACTGTTGAACACAACACCAGCCATGAACGCATCCACTTAATCTCAAAATGTGAAAACCCTGACATAATAAACAGTATATCGCTAAATTTATACGACCACTAACGCCGATTCATAGCTCGCCAATTATGTGTTCACTTAACAAGGATACGACCAGCAAAAGCAATGTGACTTACGTTAGGAAAAAGCTCACGTTTGTAGCAATGACGTTTCTTCCCGTCACCAGAATATGAGGCGATGTGTAAAACAAAAATGCTAAATGGTTACTGCCAGCTTGGAATGTTTTGTCAGACCCAATTTGAATTTCGCACGTTAAACGTCAACTTCCTGCTTCCGCTTT